>NW_006436283.1:10550008-10550723 GCF_000325575.1 Pteropus alecto | reverse complement strand
ACTCCCGGGGCTGGTTCTCGGGGAAGCTCTGCCCCCTGGATTCTCCTTCCCACTTTCCCCTTTTGCGCACATCCCGGCTTCTCCGCTGTCTGCACGGAGGGCGGTTGCGCCCGGGGCGACGGGGGCAACGAGCCCCGTGGAGGGGATCGGTGTCACCCCGCGCGCGGACAGGCTCCCTCCCGTGGCAGGGTGTGTGTGTGTGTGTGTGTGACCGGGAGGCGACTTTCCTGGGAGTCCTGCCCCCCGAGGCAGTGGCCGGGCGTACTCGAGTCATTCCGGGCGGGAGTTCGGACTCGCACCGGCTCTCCAAGTTCCCCGCGTGAGTCAGCCCTGGAGTGGACCCGCCTGCACTCGGGGCGCTGGGGCGAGCGCGGGTCCCCCCGGGGCCAACAGACCCCGGACCAGAGAGGGACTGGCCGCTCTCTGGGGCGCCGCGAGAGGGGTCCGGAGTGGCTGTCCGTGCGCCCCGCCCCGCGCGCACCTACCAGATGAAGTCGGTGCAGTGGCTGCAGAAGGTGGGCTGCTTGAAGAACCGGGCGATGAATTTGTGGTCCTTCACCTCATGCACGTTCTTCTGTCTCAGCGCCCCTTTGCGCGCGAAGCGGTTGGCCACGTCCTGAGACGCTGTGGAATCGTTGGCCGGGAAAACGTCAGCCATGGTCCCCCCCAACCACCTCTTGCCTCCACCGGGGAGCAGCAGCCGGGGAGGGCCGGG
>NW_006436283.1:10524235-10549616 GCF_000325575.1 Pteropus alecto | reverse complement strand
AAGCAGGAGGCGGCGGCAGCGGCCCGGGGAGAGCCGGCCCGAATTTGGGAGCGGAGGCGGACACCGGGAGGGGCGGGCCCGCTCGCTGCCGCCTTTTTCTTTTCCTCCCCTTCCTCCGCACGCCTCTCCTTCCTTCTCCCCTTCCGCTCCTGTCGCCCTGCGCGCGCCTCTCCCGCCTCCCTCCTCCCACTCCCACTCCCGCTCGCTGCGGCTCTCGTTTCCCTTCCTCGCTCCTCTTTTTCTCCTCGGCGGGGTTGGAGGGCCGCGAGGAGCCGGGAGTCCCTGGAAGCGGCGCACACAGCAGCTGCCCCGTCCCCATCTAAGACGCACGGGTGTTCCTAGGGCACGATGCCCAGGTTTTATCAGTTTGTATCAATTAGAGGTTTCACTTGGCTGAAAGCACGCCAATTGTGTGGGCCCCGAACTGCCCAACCCCGAGCCCTCCACGCTGCTTACATATGGATGGCAAGAGAAAGGGAGAGATTTTAAACCTTTGAACGTTGACCCCTCTCACCTGCCTCCAATTGTTGATCTAATGTTTCACCTGCACCTTGTATAGTTACCTGATTGGCAAGCGAGTTAGTTAAAAGACTTCTCTTAGTGCTTCATCCCCTTACTCATTGCCTACCACAGTTACAGCGTCGATTATCAGGCTTTCTGGATTTTACAGGTCCAGAACTTTAATTTAGAAATCGTTTGCATCCTAAGCTAATTGCTGTAAAACTGGCAGGTGCAGAGTGCAGCCAGTACATTTGTAAATTACCAAGTAAAACTGCTTGTGAAACGATAGTTGGCATGGATATGCAAAGGACTCGCTGGGGATGTACCAGCTAATCACTTGCTGAATATTTATTAGTTCTGCCTGGAGGATGCTAAAATAGGCGAGGGAAGCAACCACGTACCAGCGTTTCATTATTGTTTTATTTCATTGTCAGATTCACAAAACAACTTCATGAACTGAAGGAATCAAGAAAGAACATGCCACCTCACACCTGTCATTATAAATCATCATAAAAGTAACAAGTAAGTGCTGTTGAGGATGTAGAGAAAAGGGAACCCCCCGCTGTGCTGTTAGTGGGATTGTAAGTTGGTGCAGCACTGTTTAAAACAATTCCGAGGGTCCTCAAGACATTAAAAGTAGAGCTGCCATATGACCCCGCAATTCCACTTCTGGGTGTACATCTGAAGAAATCCAAAACACTAATTCAAAAAAGATAAATGCAAACTATGTTCATTGCAGCATTGTTTGCAATAGCCAAGCAACCAAATATCCATCAATAGACGAATGGATAAAGATGTGATACATATAGACAATGGAATATTACTGAGCAATAAAAAAGAATGAAATCTTGCCATTTGTGACAACATGGATGGACCTGGAGGGTATTATGCTAAGTGAAATAAGTTGACAGAGTAAGATAAATACTATGTAATTTCACTTATTTGTGGAATCTTCAAAAAATGAGTAAACAAAACAAACAGATCCGTAGATACAGAGGACAAGCTGATGGTTGCAAAAGGGGCGAGGGAATGTGGGAGTGGTAAAAAAAATTAAAATGCCATTGACATCCCTAATTACCGAAAGAGACAACATGTTGTTCAACCCTTAAATAAGTTTTTGAAAAGAAAACTTTTCTAAGATATGTACTATCTTAGAGCATTTCACATAGACCAGGTAGGTTTACCATTTTTTAAGACTGCCTAATTGAATGCTTGATGATAGGAATGGCTTTTACATTTTAACAAGTATAAGCTATTGACTGGCCATTAGTGGAGCATGCACTTTGCTGGCCCATTTACAATCTCTTCAGCCAATGTAGTTGGTGCCTAAAGAGACTGCACCTGCTTGATATTCTATCTGGACAGAAGCTTCACCACTCGTGGCAGCCCCCACCAATCCAAGGAGGTAAAAAAGGAAACGGTAGGGAATGAAAAATGGAGCACATTGGGAAAATAGATCAGATTCTCCACAAAACACCTAATATATCGTGAGCTGTGGTTGTTCATTGCTTAATAATCATAAATCAAATGGAGCACAGTAGAATAAAACACAATTCTTTCCTCACTTATCTAAGACAGACGTTCTCACACGTTTTATGAAGACAAGCTTCCTTCTATTTCCCTGAAGTTTTGATGTAACGATGGAGGAAAAATATGGGAGAGTTCGAGGGTAGGATTGCCGATCATGGAATCCTTGTGCAAAGAAATAGGGAAGATGAGCTACAAACCAATGGGCCTTGGCCGCAGCCTGCCCAGCTCCTATGTGAGGAGTGACCAACTGCAGTTGTGGGTAGACCAGTTGGAGGCAATATATCTCTTTCGGGTTGTGGCTTTGACTTCCTGTTTCAATTATTACTGCTGTTCCATGTGAGTATGGAGAGAACTAACTGGAAGTTTGCTGATTGGTACCTGTGCTGAGTTTGAGTGTTCAATCGCCTATACCTTAGCTCAATTGTAGGGGTGAGGTGGAGATGCACCTGGAGCAGGGAATTATCAAGCAGTGTAACACTGCCCCAAGCAAGAACTGATGGGAATGTGAGCCACGATCGGCCCCTGCCACCCACCTGAGAAGTCCCCATGGTAGCCCTGGATTGGAGGGGATTACAGAAAGAACTGCTGGGGAGGGAGCATCAGTCAGTCACGGGCATGAAGTAATTAGACCTGCTGTTTCATGGGAAACGTGCAAGCTAGAACAAGGAACGGTAGACAGAACGCAGAGTTTGTCAGAACCCTCCTCTGTGGCCCCTGCCTTTGCAAGAGTAAGCTTGAGACTCTGGAGAGGTGTTGCCTATAGCAGGGGGACCCAGAGGCTGGAGTCAGACTGCTAAATTCATGGTTCTGAACCAGAGCGGTTTCATTGAAACCAATAGTCTTCACAACGGAGCTTAGATTAGCTGAGATTTATAGTAACCGAGATGATTTAACACACCGAATTAAAGATTTCTTGCTCTATGCCCTGAATGCGAGGTTTAGGAGAGCTAAGACTATTGGAGCAACGCATACTTAATTAAGCACTGGTTAGGGTCAGGGTGAATGGCAGGTCTCAGGAAGGGGATCAAGACAAAAGTCCAGCTGGAAAGGGACTGTCGTTGGGTAAGGCTGGGAGCAGGATAATATTTTATAGGGGGGGTGTATATATGTATTTAGTAAATTTTAAGTCTCATCCAAATGCAAGGTAGGTGACCCTTGTCAGCTTTGCCAAGCCTGCATTTAGGACAACGTGCATTGAGAGTTGCCTTCTAAGCCTGTTCTTCCTCCCAAACTGACAGATGTATGTCTCTCCACTCTCAGTGACTATGAATTAAGAAACGAGAGATGACACATGGAAGGAGCATAAAAAATTATTTTGGAGTCCTCATTTCAAATTTACAACATCACCTACCACCCTCACCTTGAAATTGCTTTTTAGCACAGGTCGTAATGCCTAGATCCTTTTAAAACACCAGTTGCAAAGGGACCCAAGCAACTCCCATAGCTTTCTGTTCAGTCCTAATTTAAAATGGGAGCAGGTACTTAAGAGTTATGTCGTGATGCTCTCTCAAACCTGGCTGGGGAGAAGTATCTGCCCAGATAAGTGTTACCAATTGGTGAGAAGTCCTGTTTCATCTGTCCTCTACCTTATCTCTTTAGGATTGGATAATAAAGCCAGGAAACAAAGCAAAACATGCCAGAACGTCAACACCAGGAGGAAACTTTAGAGGTAATGTCTATGTTCATTATTTGTTGGTTTCACAGGTGTTCGCATATCAAAACTGAATTTTATACTTTAACTATCTGTACAACAATGTACGGCAATTGTGCCTCGACAGAACTGTACTGTTTTTTAAAGCCTAATAGCTAAATACACTAAAACAAACAGGCCAGAAGACGACTTTCCCGCATGGCATTCAGCTGCCTTTTCCCAGGGTGTTACTCTGTGCTGTCAGTGTGAATGAAAGTCAAGTTTAGTTCCATTCCCAAAACGTTAACTGAGCTCCAATTCCATGACAGACACTCCGCGAGGCCCAGAAATACAAAATGAAGATGTGCTCCCTGCCCTCCAGAAGCTCAAAATCTTTGTGCTGTAACTCAAAAAGAGAGCAGTCCAGACCTGCAGTGGGGTCTCATTCAGAGAAGCACAGGTGGGCAAAAGGAAGTAAGTGAAAGATAAATGAATATCGTTCGTTTCTCATGTCCCCCAGAGGACATCAAACGAAATGCAATTCGTAACCCCAACCAGACTCTTCACCCTCCTTTCCTTCTTATTGCACCCCTCAACATTCACTCTGCCCTCCCACATTCTCAGGAGCCTCTCAGAAACCCCCTCACACCCCCCTCCCAAATTCCCTCCTCTACCCACGCTAGATCAGCTTTTATTTCCTCTCCCGACATTTATTATTTTTCTTATACTCTTTAGTATTTCGTCAATTTTGACAAGACCTCTCTCTACCTCTCCCTTCAGGGAAAGGCTTTCTGTTCTCTTTCTATGATCTTGCATCACAAAAAAAGTCTAGGAACCGGTTTTAAACAGGGTAAATTGGAATGGGAGTGAGCATCGGGGTAGCTGAGCAGATGGAGAGAGTTGGCAATTACCAGATTTTCGTCCATTTGTTCAACAATGAATACTAGGTCCTGGAATATTAATATATTGTGTGTTTACTATGTATTGATACAGCGAGGAGCCAAACAGACATATATTCCTCCCTTTGTGTAATTTACATTCTCTTTGGTAATTTGAGTGGGAGAGGGAAGAGTTTGTGGACACATCCACCTAACAAAATTTAACTCATCACATATGTTCACTTCTATTTTTATGATAGCCATCATTGAATAACACATGCACAACTACCTTCAAAACTTCGATCTGGTTTTAGTTGGGATGTTTTATGCTGTACGCAATAAGCTATATCCTCTGACAAGAGCACAACTCCCTCCAGTTGGTATAGGGCAAAGATTCAAGAACAACTTGAAGCAGCTCAGAAGGTATGTCCAGTAAGGTTTATATAGGTAAATCAGTAAGTGACGTGGAATGCCAGCTACCCCCTTGGGTAGGGCTGTTTCACAAGAGTCAGTGCAGTGATGCCAGCCTGTTTCTTTTGAATGCACACTTAATATTTTTTTGGCAAACTATACAATCCGCAATTGTATCTGTGGTTGACATGACCTTAGAACTAGAGTTGTGACACCTCCCAAAGGCTTAGAATCCATTCAAATGTCATTCGAGTTTCTCTGAAAGGTGTGGTTCTAACAAACAGGAAAGACAGAAAAAGTATTCAGAAACACAACTTATGAATAAATACTAGTTTTGCATTTATCACAAGCTCAAGCACTGTTACAGATACTGTGAGTGAACAGTGAATAGAATAGTTTCGGTGGAGACGTGCGGGTTGTCAAAACTTGTTTGGAGGGGGTTTAAGAGAGAAGGGAAGGAGAGAAATTGAAGTCAGAGTGCTGTTGCAAACAAGAGTAAAAAGGTGGAGGAGGGTGGCTAGTGAGATCTAAAAACTTTTTTTTTAATGAGACAATAACATTAGATTTGTATGATAGTGGAAATGACCCTGGAAAGGGAATAGAAATAAATACGTTAGTTACGTTGACTAAGTATGGTTGCTAGGTGACAGAGAAGAAAAACTTATTCTCGATCCACTTAGGTTAAATAATTGGGGGTGCACGAATTAAATTGACAAACAACATTAACAGGAGAAAATACCAATTTTTATTCATGTGCATACATAGAAGCACACAGAAGAATGTGACTCGGGATGATTAGAATTTGGGGCTAATATGCCATCTTAACAGGGGAAGGGAAGAGAGAGAAAGGGCACTTATGTGAAAACAAATGACTTTTAGGAAAAGTAAGTGGGCCCTTAAGAGAACAGATGGAGATACAATAGTTTTGTGACAAGATCTAAACAGCGATCTCTTATTCTGGGGACTTCATCTCCAGTGATAAAAGTTGTAAAACTCCCAAGGAGGAGATTTATGACAGTTGAATTCTTTTGGCAGGTTCTGCGTTTAGGCCAATAATAAGGGGAGTTTAGAGAAAGCCTCCTTCTGCAAGTATTGACACTCAAATGACTTTAGCTCAAAATAATTTTTACATCGCAGTGGTGTATTCTATATTTCAGAGTCCGTGGCAAAGTGACTATTAAAAAGAACCCAACTGCACAGGCAGTCATGGGAAAAGTCACTCTTGGTGTCAGAGTTCCACCTGCGTTCTCTTTTGGAATGTCTGTCAGCAGCCTCGGCAGGTGAGGTGGCGACCCCAAATTGCAGGTACACTATAAATGTCTTCTATTCAGTGAGTTAGTGTACTTCCCCTCAGGGAGGTCTAGGATTAACTGAACAGATAATAAAAGAAATTAACCCTACGCTATTTGTATTTTTGAGTTAAGTTTGGAAAGAAACTGTGTTTCGTTGTGATCGCAAGAATGTGGCGTAGTAGGGGCTTTAAATAGATCTACTCTGTGATTCTAATTTGCGATGTGTCACTGAGTCATGGTTTAGACTGTATTTTTAAGTTGAAGTTTTAATGGCTTTATAAGCAGTGTTAAAACACAAGAGAATTTTAAGATTCACCAGTTTTATAAATTTAACTTTTTAGATTTATAAAATTTATTTAAGTTTTAAGTGTTAATGAAGGGATCTTCGTCAGACGGTTGTCAGTTTATTATTGTTTATTATTTTCCTCAAGGATCTCTAAAGTGATTTTTAAACAGAAGAGTAAAAGTTTGTAAACCAAACTTAAAAGCTTAAGGAAAAAGTATATTTTTGAATCTGTAACATTAGTAAATTATGTTCTTCTGAATGTTTTTTTGGGCAAAGCAAAAGAATGACAAAAGTCATCCTCAGGGACAAAAAAAACCCCTCACATTGACAGTTCTGTGTGGAATATTATCTTATACACACATTTATTTAGAGATTTTTTTTCTTCCCTTTTAACAAGGGTTCTGGAACCAATGGAAAGCCCAAGTTTCATTCCTGGGGCCTTCTGTGCATGTTCATCTCTAAGAATGCTGGCATGGTTTTCCTAAACGTATCAAACACATATTCAGAGTGAGCTGGACTTAGAGCTGTCAAATCTAGATTCATTACCTTTGGAACTGGGTGCTTCTCTCACAGTCCGGATATCAGTAATTGAAAAATGGTCTGAGCTAAAAAAAAAAAAAAAAAAAAAATTGAAAAAAATCTGGCCTACCAAATTGCTCCATTGCCTTAGAAAACAATTTTAATGGAATTTCAATAGAGCGAATTAAGAGGATGCAGAAAGCATACTGTTTGATGAAATTGCTGCTGTCACATGAAAACAATGACATCTGGGAGGTCTGCTGGGACAAAGTTGGATAATGGTACTTCCCTGCTCATTGGGACCGATGAAATATTAACGTTAAACTTACATCTCTAATAAATACTTTTAGTTGATGCTAGGTAATTTAGTTCTCTGTAGCTGACCTAAACTAACCTAATAACTTACAAAGTTTAACAAGAGAGAAATGACAATAAAAAAGCATTTAACATTTACCAAGGGTTGGACTATGTCCCAAGAATTATTTTAAGCTCTTTACAGGCAAATGTTAGTTAACTCATTCAATCCTTAGATCATACAAGGTGGATGTTAATATTATCCCTGTGAAACAACCAAGAGTAAAAAAAGAAAAGAAAAAAAAAGCCAAGTGTACCGAGACGCAAAGAGAAAATTACATAGCCAAAATCACACAACTGGTAACTAGAAGGGCTGAGATTTGAACCTTGGCAGCCTGACCCACAGCCCATGCCCATTCACTAAATGGTCTGCCATCCGTGGCTAGTGTCTTCACCATTTTTCATGTCAATCCTATACCTTGACAAGAGGCATTCTCCCAAGATGGTTCTCTCGGGCCTAGAGTGGGATTTTTTTTTTCCAGCTTAGGAGATCCTTCACTGAGGAACCAAGGCTGCCGCTGACAGCACATAAATATTGAGAGTCAGAGAGAAGCCAGTCTTCCATCTAGTGGTGTGAGAATGACTTGGGGAGATCGTAGGAGCAAACAGGCAAAACGAATATTTCGACACAATATCCGAGTCATCACCTATAAGCTGGCTTTTTTTCTTTTCTTTGATAGAGTGTATATAATACACCTCAGAGCACTTGGACTAGGCAAAGATGATGTAAATGAGCACAAACTCCAATGCTCGATACTTTGTTATCATACAACTATATCCATTTTAACCTAGGAGCCTAAGCAGCAAGGAATCATCAATGAATAATAATGTCTTTGTGCGAGTTAGGAACTAGGGCAGGCATACACTTTTGTCATTGTGCACCAGGAGGATTTTTCTCTTATTTGCAATAACGTAATTTATGGCTAGAATATGGTAAAGAAAGGTGGTATTTTGGATGCTATCAAAGTTGAATAGCAAATGGTGAGTTTGCTTTATGGTTTTTATTGCTTTTCCTAAACAATGTCTTAAACACAGACTAGCAAATTCACTATAACTAACAAAGAAGTCTTAAATTGAACAGTTAGAGTCTCAGGTGCTATAATTGAGACTGTAGAAAGACTTGAGCCAGACACACCTGGTTTTATATCTTCTTCCATTTACCTTCTTCTCAGATCAGTAGTTAAGCAGATTCTCCCCTGAGCCGTCCAGTAGTTCCTGTCCAGTGCCCTAACTTCTTCCCGTTTGCTTCCTCAGCATTCCAAGCTCTTCGTTAGCACGCTCTGGGAAATATCTTTTAATATTGAGTCTCACCAACCGCAAACCTCGTCAGAGCCTTTCTTTGCACCTTTTTGCTTTGTGGTATAGCACCTAGCACATTCCAGCGCCATTTCTTCCACAATCAGTGCAGGCAGTGGGGATACAGCAGTTACTACAAGGAAGTTCCTTCTGTTATGAAGCTTTCATGCTGTAAGGCTGGGCTGAACTGACCATCAGAACCCAAAATAGAATCCGGTACCAGCCCTCCATACTTGGACCGAACAAAACATTTCATATCTTGTTCACGCCTTCATTTGACCTTATTTGCATCTTAAATCTTTTTTCTTTTTTTTTTTCCATCTGTGAATTGTGTTCCTGGCTTTTTAGAGAATTCTGCATGTGCAGGAAAGTGAAGAAAGACCTGGGAGCACGAGAGGCCTTGCCCCTCTCAACGTTCCAGATTTACTGAGGCAAATCCTACGTTTGGTGCCCGTGAGGTGGGAGATTGTCAGCAATGCAGTTAGTCAGCCTCTTTCCTCCCCTTCCCTACCTTGTTCTTGCCTCTGCTGGGAGGCTGATTCTCAGGCAGCACCTGGTTTCTGAGGCATATTGTCTAATCTCTTCTTTTTTGTACTCAGAATCCAGACTCTGGACCTGTCCTGCCCATCACAGCACAGAACATTTTTGCTATTCCTCTCGCCCTATCCCGTCCGCTCTTTGAACCCTACCCTTCCTCCCTTCCGCTGCCTACATACCCCCATGTCCCTAGAATCCAAAATGCACCCCAGTTGCCCCAGGAAAAGTACCCCTGTGCCATAACATCTCAAGCATGGTGGGTGAAATCCCTGATTTTGCTCAGACATGTTGCTGGGTCTTCAGAATCAGAGCCAGAAGCCAAGGTTTCTGCTTCCAGGAGCTCGGGGTTGACTTCTTTTGTCCAACAACTAATCATCCTTTGGAGATGCTCTGACTTCACTTCTGACCGACCACCCTTAACGATGACCTTCTACAGATTAGTTTTAAGTTCTTTTCATTCACAACTCAACCAATGAATCATCTTTAAACAAGCACCAAAGTAGATTAAAAGAGCTTTTATCTGAAGACATTCTTTATAGAATTTAAAAAAAAAAAAAAAAAGGCTAAGTAAAAACCATTCACAATGCTTTTATCTTTCTATGCAATTGAATTTTTCAGATGTAGGGCCTCTGAAAAAAATGTAATTATATTTATTTCTACCTACTCCAGTATCTAGAAAATGTTGAATTGTTGGACTAAACTTTCAAACACCAACCATTTTTAAAAGAACCTTTGGTAATATAAAGTAGCTTAACAATGACCAGTTTGCCTCACGTTGCTTCATATGAGAAATAAATACATATGTGTATTTTAAGGAAGGGTGTGCAGGATATGGAGAGAGCATCTTCTGCTATTCTTTCTTCACTCTGCAGTCATATTGCCTGGAGGGACATACAAAGTGAGTCCCTATTTATTGGGAAAGATTCCATGTGGGTTTCAGCTGCAGGCATTTGAGGTACTGGAACTCGAGTTTTTTATACCAAACCAGTCAGGGGTTCCGAATTAATGAATCTCTGAACTGGAAAATCTCCACTAACGAGTGGGGATGCTAGGGCCAGCGGTTCGCAAACAAAACAATGTGATTTCGCCGGAAACATCAGCTATGTGCCGCCCAAAATGTTTCCCCTCAAGGTTTCAGTGACGATGCCTCGCTTTTCCCTTTCACCCTCTGTTAGGCGCACGTGACCTTGAGAAACAATGAGAGCAACGTAGAAGTTAGAACCCAAAGCCGAAAGCCTTCCATCCGCATACCTCCGTTAGTGAGTTGAACAACTGAGGCGCTTTGTGAATTCATAACAGGAGTGTCAGCTTGAAAGAAATGGCAATGACATGTTTCTAGTGAATCTGTACAGAGCGGGGTGAGTTTCTCAAAAACATCTTCTACTTGTGCCCCCTCTTTTGTGGGGGTGTTCTCTCTTTTTTTTTTTCATTTTAACTCGTTTTTGTTTTTTAAAAGAAGGCTCAGATGGGCCCACAGTAAAATACAAATATTAGGGAAATGTTTTTCTCCGCACTGTCTCCTCCCCTCCCGTCCCCCAGAGGTAATCTCTATACTAGCCTTTTAAAGAAAAAATATTCATGTTGCACAACACAATGTCTTGATTCAAGTCTTTAAAAAGTTAAAGACAAAATGCTTCAGATAACCTCTGTCACTGCCGTGCCCCAGGCTCTTCTCTTTTTAAAAATATCCGTAATTGGTCCTACCAGACATTGGGAATTAAAAGGTTAACCAGCACCATAGCTTAGGATGTTTTTTCTAACTACATCACAGAATTGCTTTTCATGTTTACTCAGCCTTAGATGAGATCAATAAATGTGTGTTGATCAAATAGGTTGTATTTGGTTCACTAAAGGGCCATGTAATGAGAAAATAATAAACGAGCATGTAGCCATCCCATTTTGCCTCTTTTACCACATAAAATAGGTTTTAAGGTAGGTTCCCACAAATAAAAGAGTCTCAAGAAAGGTAACCTGGCGTGGAGACAGATAGACAGATGGAGAGGAGAGAGGAGACTGACATTAGTTTCTGGAAAGGCCTCAAGTGGATTCATTCCAGATATTTTATTGCTGCTGATAACCCAAGTAAAGGGCAAAACCCTTGGTTATTTTTTCTGAAAAAGATTGGAGCAATAACAGTAGAAAATGTCTATGTTTATTAAAAACTCTGTCAATGTCAAGTTGTTATGAAAGTTGCTACTCTTTGGTCCGTCATCTGGGAGATTCTGTACGCAGAGGCTTGTGGCCACAGGCTCCTGCTCACTGTCATTTTGCTACCAGGTCCAGCACCCCTGGACGGGGCTGGCTAAGCACCTGGAGCTTCGCTGCCTGCTTAGGCTCACAGAAGACAGAGACTGACAGCACAACATTTGGATTCTTCAAGCTCACCCTTCTGAGGATTTCTATTAGCAGGTCAGTGGCCCTTGATAGAAAGACAGATCTGGACTTTATTAAAAACAACAACAACAACAACAACTAGAATTCCATGTCTCTTTTGAGAATTGACATTTCTGTAACTCCCTGATAGGAGTTAATGGATCAAGATGTAATTCCCAGGGGCAACCTCCTTAGCCGGCTGACCTTGCTGGGTTATTTAACCTCTGCAAACTTCAATTTCCTCTTCTGTAAAATGGGGATAATCATGTATATCCCTACAAAGGATGTTGAGAGAACTTAGTGAAATAATGTACAGAAGGCCCCAACCCCAGTCCCTGGCAGATAGCAGGTGCTCAATAAATATAAGGCCCCTACTTAAGACATATATGTTAGGGATGGAAGAAAGAAAGGATCACAAAGGAAGAATAGAAAGAAGACAAGGAAGGAGGAAGCAAGCACCAGCAGGAAGAGAAGAAAGAACTAACAGGGTTTTTTGTCATGGAAAAAGTGCTCAGTGCTCAGCTGGCACACACTTCTCCCTCCTGCGGGTCAACCTTTGGCCATTTTATTCCTCATTAGCACCTTTCCTGGGAGCCAAAGCTCAAACCAGTCAATTTTGCTGTTAGCAGGTCTTGTCAAGGTTGAGTTGGGGGAAGAAAAGACGCAGTCACAATAAAGGTCAGAGATTGCGTGTCCATTACCATTCTCTCTCTCTCCTCTTTTCTCGTTACTCCAATATCCCTGCAGAGAAGTCTGGGTCCTGCATCTTTACTTCTTCATCCGTCATTTATTGTTTAACCCTTGTCAGTTGTCTTCTACCTACCCCACTCCCAAACCGGTACTCTTCTGAGCTTGCCCTTTCAAAGGCCATTGATGACCTCTTGTTTGCCAAATCGGGTTGCTTTTTCTCAGTCTGTGTGGTTTGTGTGGCTGACCTGAAAACTCACTATTCCTGTAGCTAACTACCATTAGTTTTTGAGAAAACAAGTTGTCCATCAAACTCCATCTGCCCCTTCTTCCTTGCTGTCCCATTCCGTAGGCAATGTGTCCACCTAAAATACCACGTTCCCAGATTTCTTTGTAACTAGGAGTGTCCCATGAGATGTAAGCAGGATCATGCACTCAGAAGGGCAGACTGGAAGGTCATCAGCCAAGTCTTCTGGGGGCTTAAACAGAACCCTGCGTGTAGCTTCCTTTCCTGCCCAGCCTGGGGAGACCTGAGATCATCAAGGAAATATTTCTCTAGGATTTACGAGATGAAATCCTCCATCTTCCCTAACATGGGTGTAGAATAAGTGTCTGTCTGGGGTGGCGAGAGTGGCACCTCTGAGAAGGAAAATGAAAAATCCATTTGGGAGAAGATGGTCTCTGTGTGAAGCGCTGGGAATGATGCCAGGTTGTCATTACTGGCGGTGGGGTGACATACCCAGACGTTATAGAGCTGCAGGGGGCTGGGAGGGTGGGCCTGAAGTAGAGGAGCCCCACCCTCAGTACCAACAAAAGTCAGCCTGGAAGTAGGTACCTCTTAGCTAATGCAGATGGAAACGCCCAGGTTCCTGCTCGTTCTCAGGGTCTGAGGAGGGCTTGGAGGGCAGGGTGCTTCACAGAGGCGCCTAGAAGGCCAGTTGACCTGAAACCTCAGCCAAAGATGGGATGCTGGCTCTATCGGGGGGTCTGGAGTGGAGTGTGGGGGGAGGGGCAGCATAGGGATGATTGTGCAGCGTGTAGAAGAGCCAAATAGGAAAGGATCAGTAAGTCGTGTAAAGGTCGCCGGGGAACGCTCGTACAGTGAGTCACTGTAGCGCAGCACACAGCCCTTGCCAACATTGTTTGCTGAGTGAGTGACACATCTTCCTGATTCACCATGGTTACTATACTGGCTAGTCTGCAAGTGTGTGCCAGTTTACTTAGTCATCTACTGGGGGGAAGACCGTCTTACACATGTAATACCTCTAAAAGATAATTCACAAGGGAGCAGGGAAGTACGGAAAGGTCAGGTGATTACCTGTGACTCTGGGCGAATTCTGCTCTTCTGAGCCTCAGTTTTCTCAGCTGTAAGATGGTAATAATAAAGCACACCTGTCAGCTTTGTTGTCAGGACTAACCGAGGTCATGCATTTAAAGCAGTGGATCTCAAACATCAGGCACCTGAAGAGTGTTAATCTTGTAAACTTAATTAAATTTAGAAAAATCTTTTCAATCTTGTTAAAATACAGGTGATAGGGCCCTACCTCCAGAGTTTCTGATCTAATAGGTCCAGTGGGGCCTAAGTATTTGCATCTGAGTGATGCTTCCACCACTGGGACCAGACTTTGAGAATCATTGCCTTAAAGCATTGAGGCTCTTGCTGAGCCTAATGCATGGATTCAGCGAGTTCCCTTTCTTTCACCTGTTCATGCAATGGGTGTCTCTAACACAAGGCTTACACTTTTGAATAGTTTCTTTGCATGAATACCATCAACGATCTCTCTGTACTTCAGATATCAGCCTGGGTTTCAGGAAAAGAACAATATACAGCCTGCAAAGTCTTTCTAGAGATAACAGTATCAGAGCTAATATTTGTGTAAAACTTTCACAGGTATAATTTTATTTCATCTTCACCAAAACCTCATTCGATAGATGAGGACATTGAGGTTGAGAGAGGGCAAGTGACTTGGTCAAAGTCACATAGCTGGAAAGTGAAAAGCTTGGACTGAAATTCAGGTCTTCTGCCGTCTAAGTGGGTGTCCTTTCCATCAAATTCATCTGGCTTCATTGTTGTTGTTGTTGTTATAACCTAGTGGGAAGATGGTTTCTCCCGCCCCCGGTCATCACACATCTTTAACAAGGTGCATGATTCACTGCAAAGTCCATAAGTTGAATGACTTTCTAACCTACAGCCCCCAGCAGCAACCAAACATCGCAGGTGTGAATGGTTTTTTAGTTTTTGTCTGAGACACGCTCAGTTTTAACCATGGAATAAGCTAAAGCAGCTCATTACATGAGAAATGCTGCCCTATCTTGCACGTTCCTCTTCAACAGGGATGCTCCCTGTCCTAAAAGTCTACATCAGAGGCAATGTGTCAAGAATGAAAAGCTTTAGAACCACATTCAATCGATAAGATTGCTGAAAAGCACATGGAAACTCCATCCCATCAAGGTAAAAGGGGAACTACCCATCTCCCAGAAATGGGAAGTTCATAGGGCTGAAAAGGAAGCATCTGACTTCATTTGCAGTAGGACGTGGAGCCAAAAAGACACTTGCTTCAGTGCAATTGGGAATTACAGTTTCGCTGTGAGTAGCATGTAGGAATAGCTCGGTGTGGGGAAAGAGAACAGGCTCTGGAACCAGACAAACCTGGCTGCCAGTCTGGGCTCCTCCATTTCCTGGACAACCCTGGGCAGATCCTCAGCCTCTCGGACGGCACCGAGTTCGCGAGACTGTTTGGGAATTAAATAGGATGGTGGATCCAGTGTCCCTTTTGGTGTAATATGCACCGAACATGCTGGTTCTCTTCCTCTACCCACTGCAATCACCTTGGGGTGGACTTTTGTCTTTTTTGGGGTGGCGGTGGTGTTTTGTTTTTCCTACCTTACGTCAGAACAGCCTTCCTATTTGAGGATGAGTCTTGGGGGGCAGCAGACCTTCTCTCCTTTTGTGGAAGGTAAAGGGGCCACCTACTGCTTCTCCCTGACACCTGGGGAACAGGTGTGTGAACAGGAGTGGGCAAGGATTGGCTTTCTTATCTCTGTTTGGGTTGCCTAAAAGCAGAGCCAGAGACAAGGACTTGGGTGTGGGGAATTCGTGTTGGAGGTGATCCAGGAGACAGGCTGCAGAAGCAGGAAAAAGTGCAATGGAGAAGGAAGAAGCACCAGTGAAGGGTGTGTTACTGAGCTGCTTCCAGCAAAAGCACTGACATCCATCCTGCTGGGGACCATCTGAGGAACAGTATAGAGTGAATCTCACAGGTGTCCCTTAAAATGAAAAGCTAGAGCGATTCCACTCCGAATCGTATACCCAAGAGAAATGAAAACATATATCCACGCGAAATCTTGTACCCAATATTTTATAGCAGCACTGCTCAAAATAGCCAAAAGATGGGAAAAAACTCAAATGTCCATCAACTGATGAATGAAGAAATAAAATGTGGTACATAAATACAATGGAAAATTATTCAGTCATTAAAAAAAAAGAATGAAGTACTGATGCATGCTCTAACATGGATGAACCTTGAAAACCTGCTAAGTGAAAGAAGCCAAACACATATTATATGATCCCACTTATATGAAATGTCCAGAACAGGAAAATCTAAAGAGATGGGAAGTAGATTATTGGTTGCCTGGGGATGAGAGGATTGGGGGGATAGAGGTAATAGCTAAAGGGTGGATGGATTCCTTTTCGAGGTGATGAAAATTGACTACAGTGAGGGTTGCACATATCTGTGAATATACTAAAAATCATTGGATCGTACACTTTAAATGGGTGCATCATGATATGGAAATGCTATCTCGATAAAGCCGAAGTGAAAATTCGACTGAACTGTATACTTAAAATGGCTAAAATGGTTAAAAAAGAAAAAGAAAAAAAATTAAAGTCAATGGCTTACTGTACAAATATAAAGAAGTGAGAAGGGGAGAGATTATTCAAGGTGGGCATGTTTGGAGTCACATGGTCTGTGCCACTGTCTGCAAAGCCCCATTTATCAAGCCTGGTTCTCCAGCCTTCCAGAAAAATTCATGAGCTCCCTGAGGGCCTTTATGCTCACGGTTGCTGTTCCTTGCAGCCAGAGTCCTGACTCATACGCATCTAGAATAGAATCAGCAAAACAGAAGTTTCTGGGCATTTTATAACACTACTGTTTATTAATGTAAATCAGAAGGCCAGACTTACTATAATGGATAGGTCTGTCATTAGGCCTTTCTTAACAGCAAAATTAAACAGAAAGAGTGAGCTTTGGAAAATGCCCATTCCTGGCGGGGGCGGGGGCGTGACGGGGCTGCTTCCTGTCCGTCTGCCTGCTATGATGGCGGTGCTGCCGTGGCCATCACGGGTTGGCAAATATGTCTGTTTCAAATAAGCTGAGGGTAGTAAAAAGAGAAGGGAGCCATCTCAGCCCCCTGAAACCAACCCTGGGCTTCACGACTGGAGCAGGGAGAATCACTAAGGGAAAAAAAGAAAAGGTCTTTAACTGGAGTTAAATGTTCTCTCCATTCTCTACTAGCTCCTATTCCTGAGACGGAAAGGCCAGGATGGCCTGTCGAAAGGCTTATTGTGGGAGCGTGGGAGGCAGAAACGACCAGAGGGGAAGCACTTTCTCCCTCTGAGCATGCATGAGCATACCTCTTGCGTGAAGTACTTTCAGGCCATGAAGGGGACCTGTGTCGTGGGTGTTACTGAGATGCCCTCCCCACACACACACCGGAACAGCAATGACTGAGAGTCAAGGACCATATCCTGAGCCAAAGAGAGACTTGAAAGATGCTGGTCAGCATGGACTGAGGCCTCAGCCCCAGCCCCTGTCCCATTTTAACAAGGCCACAGAAGCTGGAGGGCTTTATCACCAAAAGGAAGAGGGTGGGACCCTCCAGAATCTCTTGGGATTAAATTTTCTGCCAGTCATTAGGTAGGGACCTAAGCAATTTAAATTTATTTTTGAGAGATACATACAGTAATGGGATCTTTGGCGCATCAGAATTCATACTCAGCACATACCATTTTTACATTTCAATTTCTAGCCTTCACTGTAGTCAGTAATTGAACAGTCAAGTGCATAATTATTTTCATCGCAGAAGCAATCCCTGTACAGCACAGATATATTACATGTTTTTTATCAAATGGAGCTCGTTCTAAACTTGACACAGATCTAAAGCTTTGGGCTCTCTCTTCCCCTCTCTCTTTGTGCTCATCTCTTCCTGGCTGTTTGGGACCACTGCCTGATTCTTCAACTGACTTCCACTCCTAGACAGTCCTCCTCTTCTTGGCTCCCTAGAGGACCTTCTGGAACCTCAGGACCGTGTCCCAATTCTCAGATCAAAATTCCTTGCACAGCCACTTGAACTATTTGGGCATCAGAGACAGCTAGAAAGTCCCCAGCCCGGTGATCCTTAAATGTGATAGTGCATCAGAATCACATGAAGAACCAAAGAATCCATCCAGGTCCTGAACTGATGCCTCACTGAGTCAGAGGCTCCAGGGATGGGCCGGGAGTCTGGATGTCTAATAGTCTTCCCAGGCAAGTCTGAAGTACAGCCAGGTTTGGGAGCCGCTGTCTTGGCTAGAGCTTCTCCAACTGCCCACTTCCTAACCACGGAAGAGAACCAGCTGGGAGGCCCTGGGAGGAGTCCCGGTCCACACATCAACTGCCCACTAAAAGCTGAAATGCCTTTGACGTCCCGTTTTTCGTCTTAAAATTCGTTTGCATTCTGATGTCTTCAAGTGTCAATCCTGCCCTCTCTGACTGACTGCTTGTTTTGGTTTGATCCCCGTGTTGATATTACTGGCAATGACAAACCCAAATTTCCTATCGCTCATCACATGTGAACATCTCCACTCTCCAGATTTCCATGTAAAGATACATATGGTGCCAGGCACTTTGAAGCTCTCAGACCCTTGCAACGACATGCATAGTAGATATTTTTATAACCATTTTATAGATGAGGAAACTGCAGCTTCGGTTTGGGATGAGAAATGACACAGCTAGTAAATGACTGAGTGGCAATTCTTTTAAATGTTTTTATTGTGATATAATATCCAAACATAAAATTTACCATTTTATCCATTTTTAATTGTAAAATTGTACATTCATTCACACGTTGTGTAATTATCACCACTATCCATTCCCAAGACTTTTTCGTCATCCCAAACCGAAACTCTGTACCCATCAAACAACAACTCTCTATCCTTCCCTCCCCGCAGGCCCTAGTGACCACTGTTTTGCCTTTTGTTTCTATGAATTGGCCTCTTCTACCTCACATAAGTGGGATCATACAGTATTTGTTTTTTGTGTTGGGTTTACTTCACTTAGCGTGATGTCATCGAGATTCGTCCATATTGTAGCATGTCAGACAGAGCTGCGATTTGCACCCAGTTCTCACAGATTCATAGATCCGTGCCTTTTCCACTTTCCATTTTGCCTCTGAGTATTGCAGGGCTGGGAGGTGGAAGAAGAAACAACCATATTTTTTTTGGTTCACAGAGCATAGACATGAGATCATCAGTGGAAGTTTTCAGAGAGGCAAATTCCAACCTCAGAGTCTGAAAGAACTTCTTGTTATTAGAGCCGACTCAGAATAAAATGGGGCCATGTCGCTAGGTAGTGAGTTACCTGTCACCAGAGGTGACCAAACACAGGCTGGACAACCAGGTGCCAAAGAAGCTGATTTCTCCTGGCCCCTAGGATTTTGGTTGGGAGATGGCAGGCTTTGGAATAGAAATAACTTTTCCATGGCTATTCCTGAGATTATGCCAGAATCACCTGGAAAGCTTTTTAAAACAAGGATCCCTGGGTGTCCCTGCAGAGGTTCTGATTCATCAGGTCTGGAGAGGACTTGGGGTACGTTTTGGAAGAGCCTGTGAAGATCTGG
Organism: Pteropus alecto; assembly: GCF_000325575.1. Classification (NCBI taxonomy): domain Eukaryota; kingdom Metazoa; phylum Chordata; class Mammalia; order Chiroptera; family Pteropodidae; genus Pteropus; species Pteropus alecto. Next base: position 10,530,446 of record NW_006436283.1, on the reverse strand, counting down.
GATACATGCCAGGGTTAAGAGCTGCGGGACTAGATGAAGCTAACCCCACCCCAACACTAAATCTCTTTGATTCTGTTCCAACTCATTTATCAAAGGGACAAGGTGTGCACTGAAACGGGCTCTAAAGACTGTTAAAAGTCTCTGAGAAACAGAGGTCAGTGGTAGGTAGTTATGTCTTGGTAATGATTCAAGAACTGAAGAGAAACATTAGTACGTAAGTGCCCCAAACGGTTAACATCATGAAACGTTGCCAGAATCGGGGAAATAGACGTAAAAGTCATTTCCACGGCTGCCGAAGTAACAAGAGCCAGCTCATGGTGCTCTGGCTTTGTCCTCCAGCTGAACGGCTGCCCCATCCCCATCCCTCCTTCCAGCGCTCCCTGGTCCTCACCTGTCCCCAGGATATGCATGCAGACTGGGAGTACAAGAGGAGAGACATAGCAATGAGAAGTAAGCTAGAGCAAGCTGGTCCCTGTCTAGATATAATTAGCATGTGACTGCCAGGGGACCTTGTTAAAATGCAGATTCCCCTTCAGTGCTGGGCTTGACTGAGGGCCTGGAGAGTCTACATATCTAATAAGCCCCCAGGTGATTACTCATACCTACAGCTGCTGCTGGGATCCCCGCTCAGAGGACCACACTTTGAATAACAAGAGGGGGAGGGGGGGTCAGAGGGCAGGTTCCGGAGTCAGAATGCCTGAGACTGAATCCCAGCTGTGTGTCATAGCAGCTGCATGACCTTGGGTGAGATGCTTAACCTCTCTGAGGCTCAGTTTCTGCCTCTGAGAAAGGGAGAAATAGCACCATGTCATAGAAGTGTGAGGACTATATAAGATCATGTGTGGAAAGCATTTAGCACAGTGTGTGCTGCACAGTAGAAACCATGCACCAATAGTAATTAAACAGACCGAAGAAACGGAGCTGCTTGTGGAGCCAGAGCTGGGACGAGAGGCAGAGAACCTTCCGGACCAGAGCTGAGCTGGGCTCTGGGTGTGGCTGTCTCTTCTATCCCTGTTTTTCCTCCCTACTCCACGTGTTAGCCCAGTCCCTCAGATACTCTACCACTTGTGAGAGCTCGTGGAAACTGCTGCTTTGTCATCTGCACTTTTTATGAGGCTCGTTCGGATGGTGCTGGTCAAAACCAATATTGCTGGTAGGAGCCACCTGAAGGGTTTGAATTTGGTGCCGCTGCATCTGCTCAGTGACTGTGCTTTGATGTGCTTTAGATCAGCCATTGCTAAATTGCTATCCTATTGCTTCAGTCCCACTATAGAGCAGCCAGTAAGGAGTCCAGCCTGATGAGTGATTCAGGTAGGAACATTCTTTTCTTTCCTGGTGAGACTTCATTGACAACCCAGGTAAGACCCAGCGGGAGCTCTGATTTATCACCATCTCGTTAGCAGCTGTGGCTTACGATTGGCTGGGCACTTGCAGCGTGTGGCAAAGGATGCTTGCGGGATAGACCTTTCATAGAAAGATAGAACAGACCTGCTGGCCTGTTCTTTTTTGTCAATGTCCTGGATTCTCTGTACCCCTGTTTGTCCTATTCCTTCTGGACATTTGAGACTCGGATATGTGGTCTGCTAGTTCCTCTTTTATTTTTAACTCTCAAAGCCTGGTATAACTCTATGAGCAAGAAAAAATCCTGGTTAGGAATGCTACATTAAAAAAAAAAAAGTCTCTGATGTGACCAACCCACAGTAGCAACAATGGCTTAGAAAGCGTTGGAAGTCTCCTCTCGAGCAGTCTCATGGGGCCTCTGTTATTGTATCAGAAGGACAAAGGGATAAGTCAGCTCCACCAGATTCGGGAGTCCAAGGCCAACTCGGTTTGAGGCCAAAGTGGCCTCGAGAGAATGCACGATTCTGTATGAAAGAATTTCTCAGGTGAATTACACCTTATGCCTCATGAGCCAATGCATTTCTCACTTTTTCTTATGCGGGTCTTTCTGAAGTATACTTCACAGTTGTTATATGGAAAGCTCACCCTATTTTCAGTGGCCAGCCCACTCTTATGATATCTATTATTATAATGACAAGTTCAAGAAGTGTTGACCCTTATACGAAGTAGCCCCAGATCTTTGACTTTTTTAAAAAATGAAGCTCTATTGCTTTTTTCTGATTATAAAATGATAATCTTAAAATTTTTTATTGTTACGCACTTTTTAATAGTTTTTACTATTTCCTTCCAGACTATTTAGCTATTTGTTACTCTCTGCTCCCTTTAATATGTCTCTAGCAGCATCACTCTTGTTATCTTTGATCTAGATTTAGGCTGAGAAACCACATAATCAAGCTTAGTACAATTGTGTGCGAAGCGTACCTTCAGGATAGACAAACACTTAGCTGATCAATATCACTATTAGGATAGAACTTTCTAGTGGATTATGGAAGAAGCTTAGGCTGTGGAATCAGATAAACCCAAGTACAAATTGCCTCTCTGATTCAAACTGGTATTGGGAGCGTCCACAAATAACCTTATCATCCTCAGCTTCAGTTTCCTCAAGGTAAAATCAAAATAATAACACCTAACTTGCATGGCTGTTGTGAGGATTAAAAGAAATAGGATAGGACACACCCGCTGTGGTGTTTGGCGCATGATGGTGCCTCAGTGAATTCCGGTTCCCCCTCCCCTGCATCACTCCCAGGCATCATGATGTCGCGGAAGGAGAACGCCTCTAGGACAGTGTTTCTCAAATGTGAACTTGCATCAGAATCTCTTGGAAGGCTGGTTAACATACAGACAGCTGGGCCCCACCCTCCAAATTTCTGATGCAGTAGGAACAGGTTGGAGCCCAAGGATTTGCATTTTGCAGGTATACTGGTGATGCTGATGCTGCCAGTCTGGGGCCCCCACGTTGAAAACCTGGAGTTGGTCTAAGAGATGGGAGACCGTGGTCCATATCCTGCTTGGCTGCTCAGTTTTTGTATTTATTTGGGCTCCATTTAAATGATCTTAGCCATCATTTCCTAGCACTTAATAGGTCTTATTAGATTGTCTAAATGACCTAGAACTTAATCTTCATAAACCTTATTTTTTCCCTCTTTGAGGCAGGGTCCCTTTCTGTTCAGCTTAAGGACTTTTAGTGTCCTAAGGAACTACAGCAACTAGACGATTTTGCCCCTAAAGTTATGTACATTTCATCTTAGATACTTTACAAATAAGACATCTGTAATTTGCTCAGGAGAAACAATAATAGACTCTGTAATTGGTAGTAAATATTGGTTCTATAAAGGTAGTTCAGGAGATCAATTTCATTAACTTCCCACCTGTTTATCTTTTAGGGAAATAACGGATTGATAAAAGGATATTTCCACCTCCACACTAGAAAGCGTTTTACAGGTGAGTACATGAGTACACTCAAGTCAATGAGTATATTCTCCATTGGGTGTATGTGGGCTGTTGTCTGTGGGTTGAGGGCAGCTATCTAAACTCACATCTAAAAGTCTATGTACTCATAAATTGCAAAGCAGATACAACTCTAATTGGATATATTCTGTTTAAATGACACACTCTCTGGGGAAAAAAATCATGTTTTTCTGCTGTGAAATTGGTTTGTTGGTGTTCTGCCAAATGGAAGCCTTATCATAGTAAATACATCAACTTTATTCATTTCTATTTTCTTGAAGAAATAGTCTTATGTGACATACATATGTTCATACATTTTCTTGTTGCAGCAACACGAACTAAATAAGTCACTTTCACACATGAATGCAACTCCAAGAGTTATCGCTAACTTGTGTTCTCTATACCATTCACACATTTTCCATTCAGCTGAAGAAAGTATAGTGTTTGGGCAATGGTGAAGAATTATAGAGCAAAAAAAGAGGATCTTTTTAGTGTTCTTTCAAGTAAAGGGTGGAGGAGAAGCACAGGCTACCATCTGTTATTGCTGATATATTGAAACATCTCTTATCTATAGAAATTCATAAAAGTACAACTGGTTCTCCAGATTCATCTCCTGAATCTATATAACCAAAATGAGGCTTCAAGTCTTTTCAGCTCATCAAGTCACTATGGCAAACATTAGGGTCCATTCTGCCATCTGGTGTTTATTGAAGGAAATGTCCACTGTGAGAAGAGTTAAATGGCCAGTGTTTATCTTATGCATTACTGGTGGCTGTGAAATCGTTACAGTCTCAATGAAAGGCAATTCTATAATCTCTGCCACATTCTGAAAAAAGGCAATTTGAGAATATCAAATTTTAAATGCATACACCTTTGGTCTAGTGATTCCACTTTTATGTATTCATCTTATAGATATATTTATATGTGTCCTCACAGTAATGTATCCATAAGAATATTCCTAGTAGACTGTAGTAGTGGCTAGCTGAAAACAAGATAAATATATATCACCAGGGTACCAGTTAAATAAATTATGATATACCTACACAATGGGTGTACTACGAAGCCATTTGAGAAATAAGGCAAGTCTATATCTATAGATATGGATGATCCAAATGAATTAAGTGAAATAAACATGATTTAGAACAGTTATACTGTGCTGATATTGGTGTAAATAGAATAACAAAACAAATAAATAGCATAGAATATCTCTAGAAGGATACCTAAGAAAGTGGGTATCCTTCAGTGATTGACTTTGAGGAGAACCAGGGTGGTCAGAGCAGAGAAGGTAACTTTCCTGTCGCTATTTACATTTCGTACTGCAGGAATCATTTGTAACGTTCGTGTGTAGGTTGTGATAAAAGACCATCTCTTATCATTTACGAACATCTGAACTTCCTCTGTAGTTTTCTACACGTGAAATGTCTACACGTACGATGGAGGAGAGAGATGATGCATGTTCAAATCCCTTTTCCTCCTTCTTCACTTCTCTTTCCTTTTCTTGTCCACCTCCAACTAGGAGGGTGAATGGGGGTAGTTTGCAGTGACACAGGGCTGAGCCAGAGAGGCCAGATCGAACCAGGAGCTGATTGCACCAATGTGAACTAAAACTTTGGGGAACTTTGAGGCCCTTTCACAGCGGTGTTCTCAAAGACAGTCAGTCAGGCTTGAGAAAGTTGCCTTCTAGAGAGGTCTACATGACGATAGAAGCAGAGTGTCTTGTTTGAAAATAAAGCAAACCCACGTGTTTTCTATGAAGGTGAGCTACTCTGTCCTCTCCCTGGTGTTCACTCTGGTGGGAAAGGAAAGCACTGGAGGGCTGGGGTGCAGGACACGCTGCCCCAAAGTTTGGTACCTTGACATGTTGACTATTTTAAGCTGCATAAATTTGACAACACCTTGTGCGGAAGGACTTTGCGACCTTCCCCTAAAGCAGGTCATGTGAGAAGGTTACACCCTGAGGATAAGAGCATCCTCACCTCAAAGATAGGAAGGCCACCAGAGGAATGCGAAGGGACAGGACCGCCAAATGTCCCCCAGTTTACTACGCTCACCTTATGTCCTTTTTATGCCATCACATTGTCCCACTGCTTTCCACTCTTCAAACCTAGGATAAAAACGATCAGGCTTAACCGCTTCTGCGGGGCTTCATTTCTTTGGAAGGTCTTGCATGTCACATGAAGGTTCAATAAATTTGTATGTTTTCTCTTGCTAGTCTGTCTTTCGTTGTAGAAGCCCCAGCTGAGAAGAATAAAAAGAAAAGATAGTTTTCCTCCCCCCATCATAGCAAGCCAGTCAGTGCAAATCTCACACTGATATTTTGAGACTAAAATTTCAAGACATAATATATTTTTTTCTATTACCACTGTGCCAATCTAGTTTTGGTCATGGTCTTTTGGTCAAATAACATTAAACAAAGGCATGAGATTTTCACGTTTATCAAAAAATGAGTTTGTTAAATACCTCTCAGGGACCAACCTCCACGTGTAGAAGAAAAGAGTCGTGTGGTTTCCTCCTCCAATTTATAGCCGTGTGAAACCTTGTCTCACTGCTAGCAGAAAATATGTATTAATAATGAACTGCACTGGTTTGTGTGAAAAATAAGTTTGCAAGAGGTTAAGACACGTTGTTCAATGGCAACCTTGATCTTTTAACTCAGGCTCAGCACACGGCTTCAAGAGAAGTGACAAGCAGATAAAATTGGCCTTGGGCACCTTTTCTGTATCGGTCCCATTTCCACCCTCTCTCTGCTTGGGACAGTCACACTCGTTCTCACTCCACACTCTGACTGTTTTGTTTTAGCAGCCACCCAGGCCTGCTTACCTCCCGTTAAGGGTCTCCAAAACACTAACTTTTGAATGCTACT
>NW_006436283.1:10491652-10524024 GCF_000325575.1 Pteropus alecto | reverse complement strand
TGTATGTATGTATGTATTCTGATTAAGTTAATTTTGTTGCAATATGGATGAGGCTTAACTTTTTCAGGAAGCATTTGCCTTTCCCAAAGAGGTTTACTTCCCGAAGCAAATCTCAGTTTGGTGAGTGTTGCCAGGGAAATGGCTTTGAGCAACGGTGTTACTTATTCAGTCAGCTGACAGCTATTTATAGAATAGGCACTGTTCTAGTTTGCTGAGGATGCAACAGGTAGGGACAGATTCAGCCCTTGAGAGGCCTGTACTCCACGTGAGATAGCAGACAATAAATACATAAGCGAATTAAGAAAGGTAATTTCAGGTGCTGGAGGAGGTGACGGAGGAGGCAAAGCGGGCAGTGTGGTGATGACATGGTGAACGGGGGGCGTTTTCACCAGGTTTGTAGAGGGCAGAAGCCCCAAGTGATGAGAAGGAAGGCAAAGCGAATATTTGGGAGAAGACAGTTCCAGGCAGAGAGAACAATTGCAAAGACTATGGCATGTGTCAGGGAAATAAATAAAACCGTGGATTTAAATAACGTCTGTAGTCTCCCAGATTCTTTTCTCCAGCCTATACTCACTTCTTCAACCCAGGTTCTTATACCCAACTTGGCTCGAGTTAGAGATCCCAAATGTATCAGGTAAAAAAATGAACTTTTAGATCTGCGAACCAACCTCAGATTCGACCCCTGTCTCAATAAATGACATCTCGATTTCTTCAATCGCCGAAGCCTAAAATTAAGGTCAGTCTCGACTCCATTCTTTTTCTGGAATCTCCCATCACATACATCAGCAAATCACAATGCCTGTTTCTTCCAAATGAAATTGAATCTGATCACTGCTCACCACTTCCATTACTATCATCTTGGTGAAGACAAGGGCTGTTACAGTTGCCTCAGCAGTAGTTAGGGTGTTGGCTAAGGTGTTGTCACAAAAATATCGTCCTAGCTAGGATGCCGAACTAAAAATATGGTCGTACAAATAAGATAGCTGCTATTTCTCTCTAGACATGAGGTTGAGGGCTTCATGCTGTGAGGTGGTCCAGGGAACCAGGCTCTTCCTATCTCGTGGCTCCAGCATTCTTTAAGGTATTGTTCTTTTCTTCTTTTTTGAAGCAGGCTCCTTCTCTTCTAGCCCACAGCAAAGGAGGGAAAAAGAGTGAGAGAGTGTGTGTGTGGGAGAAGGGCTGCTTCCTAGCCTAGGATGCAACCTCGAGCGTATCAATTCCGCTCATATCTTATTGGTCAGGATGTGGTCACATGGCCATGCCTAGCTGCAAGGGAATCTGGAAGTGTATACCATCCAGCTGGGCAGCCATGGGTTCTGATAAAACCTGAGGATGTTCTTAGACCAAAATGAATAAGGGATGGACCCTAGCGGTCTCTGCATCCACCTCCATGGCAGTCACGAAGATGCAGCATCAAAATCTTCCTTCAGGGATGGACTTGCTGCCCATCTCATGAAGAGTGTGGCCAGCACACAGCCTCCCTCTGTCAGTTACTTTGGGGTCTGCCTCAGCTGTAGAGTTGCCTTGTCTGAAGTCACACCCTGCCTGGGCAACCTGCATCCATTAACGGAGCAAGAAGGAGATATAAGAGCCTAGCCATTTCAGGACACTCTGACAGGCAATAGCTGTCAAGTTTGCATGTCAGTTGAACTTCTTTCTCTGCCAACCTTGCTTCCCTCCCTTCCTTCACAAGTGCTGGTTTCTGTCCTTAGTAAACCCTTGCCCTCCAAATTCTGTATCAGCGACTGCTTCTAGATAACCCGACCTATTAATCTTCCTGATTCTCCCTGTGTTCATCTGAAGAATATTCTCCACAGTCACCAGAAGGGTCCTTTTGAAATATTATTTGGATTATGTCACATCACTGAACCTTCTGGGGGGCTTCCCATGTCATATTGCTCAGTGAAATTCACACTTGACCATGGCCAACATAGCACTAGATCTGCTCTTCTCACCCGTCTGCTCCCTCTCTCCCTCCGACCTCACTCACTTCTTGCTCATTCCCCTCCAGCCTCACTGGCCTCTTCCTTGGACATGCCCATCACCAGCCAGGACTGGGGCTTTGTCCTTGATGCTTCCTCAGGGCTCCGTGGGGCTCACTCCTTCTCTTCCTTCATGTCTCTGCTCTAATATGACCTCCTCAGAGAAGCCTGCCCTGATTGCCCTATTTAAAAAAGCACTTCCTTCCATCGCTCACCCTTCCTTTTACCGTGTTTATTTTTCCTCATAGCACTTAACCACTTGACACTTCATCTAGTTGTTCGTTATCATTATTTTTGGTCTTTCTTTTCCCACTAGAATGTCAGCAACTTCAAAACAGAGATTTTTGTCTGCTTTGTTCACAGCTGTTCTGGTACACAGTCACCCTTAAAGAATAGTCATAGAATAAATGGGTAAATGGACAAAAGCTGGAAGGGTGAGAATGCTGAGGGTGCAGCTCGGCAGGGGTGAGGCCCTGGAGACCACAGGGAGACATCTGCATTTTGTTCTAATTTTAATGGGGAGCCATGGAGTATCTAAGTGGGAGAGCAGCCTGGTCTGTTTTTTGAGATGATCACTAGGCTGAACTCCAAGGCCCTGGGACCTCGATGTTGCCAATGATAGGACACTCATTACTTCTTGAAGAAACCCATTCCATTGCTGAAAATCTTTATTAATAATTTTCATACACTGAATCCTTCTTTCCTATAAACACTACTCATTAATCTAAGTTCTGCCTGCAGGAACAAATCAAAACAAGTTTAAAACTTCTACATGATGGTCCTTGAAATATTTGAAGACAGCTTTCTTCCCCTTTCCCTTTTTTGTGCCTTTTGTCTTCTTTTTTTCCTTCCTTCCTTCCTTCCTTCCTTCCTTTCTTTCTTTCTTTCTTTCTTTCTTTCTTTCTTTCTTTCTTTCTTTCTTTCTTGGAGACAGCATTCTAAGTCTTCTCTAGGGTAAACATCTATAATTCTTTGAATGACTTTTCATTGTCTTTCAGAGAGGTCTGGCTTTTCAATGTACTCCTTCAGAATTGCCAGAGTTTGGTGAGACTTGCATAATACAAAGGAGCAATTGTGCCAAGACTGACTATGACTTTGAGCGCATCCTAATTCGATTAAATTTCAGCCATCTTACAACTAGGCCAGGCTACACTTGTAATCAACAGAAACGTCTGGAACTTCTTCGAGCTAAAACTGCTCCAGCCACTGCTTAATCTACCTGTGTGCCGAGGTTTACATTGTTCTTGTCACATTTATCCCATGGTTTCTGTCTGATGTATTGAGCTTTTTGTGATCAACTGCATTCTTTTGGCAGGACAACAGTGGAAATTTGTAGTTGTTGTTATTATTATTATTTATTATTATTATCCATCCAATTCGTTGAAAATATCGAATAGAATAAGACTGGAGACATAATTCTATAGTTTTCTTCTTGAAAGTTTTTCTAAATTATCAGCTTTTAAAATAATGGACTGAGTGAATAGAGGAGTATATTATATACATACTGCAAGTAGCTTGGTAGAGAAATACAGAGATTTTTGGAGCAGGGTAATGAAGGGGGACATGCTATACTGAAGAAAACTAATATAAGAACATGTAAAAACAAAGGGAAACTCATAAATAGCATTGGCATCTTAAATAATCAGTCGGATTTATTTTGCCCTAGGAGACAAGAGAAGTCGTCTATAAAGGTGAGACTTGCACAATACAAAGTATTGTGCAAGTCTCACCTTGATATATTTGTACGTGTTCATATAATGAGATGCTTTAAGAATGTTTCTTAAAATCCATGATCTTCTTGAAGAGTCTATATAACTCAATATTGTTGGGTATCCATACTCACTTCAAATTTAAAGATTAAATTAAAAAGAAAAACAATAGGTCATATTCATGGGAGATGTATATGTCTTTTACTCTCTTAAAAATAGTGAATTATTCTCCAAGCTCTCCTTTACTTTCATATAATCTAGACCTATTAGAGCTAATGAAACCTTGTGGGATTCGTTTGTTTCACGTTATAGCTACTGAGCAGAACTTTTTGCATAGTTTGTACAAGCAGCTACTAAATCAACTCATAGTACTGTAGTACAGTCTACATTTCAGCATCTCATATTCCCAAGGATAACATCAAAAGATAAGTCATTAAATGCTTGGCTTAAATGGAAAAGCATGTATTTTCTAATCTAATAACTCTGTCAAGGACAGAATTGGACACAATTTGTTCTAACCTGTTTAAAGAGAGCCATATTGTTTTTTAATGATCGTCTCACCTTGATCCAAATGCACATAAACCATCCTGTTTAACAAGTCATACTTTGGGCTGTGGATTTCTGTTAAACTTAACTGATGCTTGGTTTTCATAATCTGTGGTTTTTCTCCTGTTTTCAGGCATATCTTTTGCTTATCGTTTTAAAAATACATTTTTCTCCCACTGTAAAGTGATACAAACATATTACATACAATTTGGAAATTAAAAAAAAAAAAACAGAAAGAAAAAAAATCTCCAAACTGAAATACTCTTAATATTTTGGCCCGTTAACGTCCAACATTTTTCTGTAGTATTATTTACAATATCACAATGTTTTACATGTTTTTTTAAACAATATGTTCATATTATTAGATCATCTTCCTTATGATCCTATATTTAAAGATTGATGACAGTGATGTTGAGGTCAGAATTATAAGTTCTTGCAACTTGGGGTGTATTTTCTCGGATTTATAGCCCTAAAATACATTTTGGACAGCTAGTTTCTTACATTCTTTTCTAGAGGAGGTTCAATTCTGTCTTTGTGATGTCCGTTTTACCTTTTTCAATGTGAGTGTAATTTTCTTTGCTAGATAAGACAGAAGAAGACTGAAATTTACGTAATTGAGCTCTGTCTTTTTTTTTTAACGTTACATTATGTTTAGAACCTTCAAAGATTTTACAGTGGGAACATAAATTGGCTAACCTTTCTTGATGGTGGCCTAGCAATATGTATCAGGAGCCTTAAAAATGATCTGCCCTTTGTCCAGGTAATTCCACATCTGGAAATAAACTCTTAAGGAAATAATTTATTCAAAGATTTTATAAAAGATATTAATTGGACGTTATCCTTAATGGTGAAAGATACCTCTTCAATGTTTAAAAGTAGGGAAATGGTTAAAATATAGGTTAAAAAGCATGCCTTTAAAAAATAGATCACAATCTGCATAAGTGCTTATGATATGAAAATAAAAAACAAAATAGTATACTGAATATGATCCTGATTTTGATTTTGATATGTAAAAATACCAAAAAGGTGTAACTCTGTGTGGTGATAGTATAGGATTTTTTAATGTTTCATATTTTTTTCAGATGGATTAGAATGATCGATTACTTTGATAATGAGTAGAATAAGCATGTAATTCCCACGTGTATGCACCATCTTCCTGATGACGTAGAATACCTCTTCTTCCCCTTCCTATTCTGACTCCCACTCTTTGTTGTCTTTACATCTTTAAAAATCTTCATCTCATCCTGGAATTAGTTTAGTTAGCTGAGTTCCTGACATTTTGCAAACTCGGCTTATGCTGCATTTGAATTCATTCCCTTCTCCCATCCCTTTCCCCGCTCAGCATCGTCTTTTTATATCTGAGCTCTTGGGGAGTCACATTCGTTTCTCTGGCTTTCTCCTCATTTTCTTCTACATCAGATCATTAGTGAGCATATTTTCAGCATTTTATTCTCAGGCCGTCATCTGTTAAGCCTCATTCCCTTTTAGTATCTCGTGATGAGGTCGTACTGTCTTTTCTGTGGATTTTTTTTTTTTTTACCATGGTTTTCTAAATAGTGTATGACACCTGTGTAAATTTCCCAGTGCATCGTGACCTTTTTGTCCTGAACTTGACCTAACTTGGGATTTCACATGAAGCAAGGAGAGGGAGAGAGTTGGGACCTGAAATTTACACCAGAACTAGACAGAGGGGCTGGGGAGCTGGAGCCAGCTGAGGGGCTGACTCGGAGGAATTCGCTGTGCTTTCTGGTGATCAGTAGATGTTACTTGGGTGACATGATGAGTCTTGGGGAAAACATCTATAGTGTTATCTACACAAAAATGAGTTCCCAGAGCACGGGAGTTGTATGATTGTGTTGCCCATGGGGACTTAGATAGGCCAGGTAAGCAGCTGCAGAGAAGGCTCATTTCACATGTGTGAATTACATACCATACTTTTGTGTTCGTAGATTTCCATACAGGAAATCTTGTATTTTCCCCAAATGAGGAAATAGATTTTCTGTCTTCTCTACTGATAAGATTTTAAAAATCAGCAAACACAATAAAACAGAAATATGATATATTAAAAAAGGGAAAAAGTAAAATACCCATATTCTACCACCTAGAAACTACAACTACCATTCTGTAGTGGTGTATGGAAGGTAACTCTTTCTTTGTCTTTTGTTCTTTCACGTTTTCTAGTCATGAGCACTAATTCACCGAATCTCATTGAAATCTATTATTGTATGCTTTTGCGTAGGAATTTCCAGTACTTTGGTGTAAGAAATCTGAGTCATTGATACTAATTGTAAGAATGTTAATAAGAGCTAAATTTCATCAAGTACTCAGTATGAGCCAGGCACTTTGTTGGTACTCTGCATGCATTCTAATTTAATCCTGACAATGAGCATTTGAAGTAGGTTTTCTTTTCACTTCCATTTTAGAGTGGAAAACTTGACCAGAGAATGTTACTTGTTCCAGATGCCACAGCTTATAGTAAGAGGCAGTCAGGACTCAAACTCAAGTGTGCCGTGATTAAAACCTCTGTCCTTCACCCAGACACTGCACTCTCTCCATGGTGCTGGGCCTGTCCTCTTCCCCTGGTGGAGTCATTCTCTGAAGAACCAGATACTATGCTATATTTTTCTATTTGGTTCACATCTATCTCCGTAGATTCTGTATCATGACTACGGCACTTTTCTCCAAATCCAGCTTTGAATCTGAATATCTCAGTTGGTCTATCTGCCTAGCAAAATCCCCTCTGAGTTATATATTATTAGCCCTTTGCTAGGACTCCACTGTCCTGGTATCTTTTATTCACGACTTTGGAAATAAAATCTTTCCCTCCAATGCACGGTTCAGGAGAGCAGCACCTGTTCCGATTCATCGTGGCCGATTGTGCACTGCTCATTGCATAACTGACACCACAGCACGCCAGGCTGCTTTAAAATGTGAGAATGGAAGGTGAGTTGAGTTTGGCATGTACTGAAGTTTTTCTTATTTGCACTCCACTTCTCCCTCCCACACTACCCCCTCACCCCTGATCTGTCTTCCACACTGCTGTCCATCTCTTTCCAAAGCACAAACCTGATTTTGTTCCTCCCTTTCGCTGCCTTCAAACTCCTAAACATGTCATAAAAGGATTTTTGTCATCCCGATCCTACCTCCTCTTTGGCCTTATTTCCCACTATTTCTCACCTGAAATAGTCTGTCCCAGCCACATGCAACTGTTTTCAGCTGTTGGGAATACATCACGCTGTTTTATGGTTCCTTTGCTTTGACAACTATCTGGAATATTCTCATCCTTATCATCACCTCCCCATCCTCACCTCCCTCTCTCTGAACTGTTAACGTTCTCTGAGACACAATCCAAATGAAATGTCCTCTGTGAAGTTTCTACAGACGCTTCTGAGAAGAATGAGCACCATACACTTGCTTCTGTAATTTCATTTAGAGCATTGGATCTCGGTCTTAGTAAACTGTAAGCTCCTTACAGATAACAGTCAAGTCTTGTTTACTTGTGAAAAGCTAATATCAACTACAAAGCTACAGCTCGGTAAAGGCTTAGTCAACACTTGTAAAAGAATGAATGAATTCGTGGAACCCAGGAGGTAATTCACAAACGATCAAGAAGTTGTGCAATATAGAAAGTATAGAAAGTCGTCTCACTTTGGCAAGAGAGAAAATGTATGTGGTGCAACCCTATCAGTTGAACTTGACTTAGGTAAACCTTGACATGCTGAATCAGTGAGTCTTAGCCTTCACTGCAATCATAATTACCTGGGCACTTGAAAAAATTACCAATGCCTGGGCCTTACCCCCAAAATTCTGCTTCAAATTTTCTATTTTTTAAAAAACAGTCTATGAGATTCTAATGTGAAGGTGAAGACTAACTGCTCTAAATAAATAGAAATTTCAGTACACAGAGACATAAGTTTCTTCAAGGCAGAAGCTATTTATATGGATGGGACCCTAGAATTCACACAAAAATGTGTCAGTGCTTAGCCTGCCTATACATTTCTAGACACATCTTATCATGCCCACTAAGCCTTGTGACATGTTCCCTCATTACCTCGGTAAATGTGTCCATAGTTCCTGATAGATTTCGCTCTCATTGAGCAAAAGAACTTGCATCTTTCCACGGGGAGCTTAGCTTGTTGGCGGATATTGGCTAGAATCCCAACCCAGAAAAAGACAACACTGAATTTAAAAAGATTCGAATTGTTGCTAAATGTTTAATGTTGTGGTTAAAGTCTCTGCTTGTGAAGTAAATAAAGTTTTTGGACTTGTGATGCAATGTGATTTCAGGAATACAAAACCTTGGACTCTGTGTCTAGGTCTCTATAGTTTAATTTACAAATTAAAGTAGGAAAGGATATAAAGTCTATAAAAAAGGATATAAAAATTTTAAGTGCAAGGTCCTTTGTTTCATATAAAACAAATATTGTCATGTATTCTTATAACTTAAGTATCTATGCATCTATGTATTCCAATTCATGAGTCACAAAACATAATATATTATGTGCAATATTAAATCCAAGAGTTGGCTAATCTTTAGTAGTGAGTATAAACCCAACAATACAAAACATCCACTTGGTTTGCCAAAATTCCTTGGATATTTTTCGTAATGATTTTTCCATTTGTTCTGCCAAACTAAACTTCAGTGGTAAGTTTAAATGCGTCTTTAAAATGTCATTTAATGTTGATTATCAGCCAGCTCCTTGGTTATTATCATGAGTTAGTTATTGGAGTGTGAGTTGAACTATATGGAGGGGAAGGTAGACAGGCTCCAGGCCCACCACGTGGTGCCAAAGTTACACGAAACAATAAATCACAGACTGGAAGGTGAACGGCCACATCTCATCTTAAGGCTCATCATAAAGGCTTTTCATTAAACCTATGTGTGTTTTTACAAGAGTTCTGGGAACATCTTACAATTCTCAGACATGTACAAGTGGCAAAGCATTCAGGACTAATAATAATTACAATTTATTAATTGTGTGCTTTACCATTGATTATCTTTGTATTCAGTTATATAAAGGAAAATTTCACTATCCCAAAACAATCAAACAAAAAGCTGTCACACTACATTTGATTTAGTTGTCGCTTCATTTCCCCGTTTCTTTGTCTTTGCAACAATTTCCAAAGTTCAGTAGCCGGTAAATTAGAGCTGGTGGCAATGAGGTATAATTAACATATAATAAAATGCACAGATCTTAAAAGTTTAGTTTTAGATGAGTTTTGACAATTGTATGTACCCAAGTAACAACCACCTGAAATAAAATATAGAACATTTCCACCCCTCTGGAAAGTTCCCTCGTGAGAGGGAGTACATCCATCAGCAAGCATCATTAAGAATCCCTCTCCCCATTGCTGCCCGTCTCAATGTCTATTGTGCACTTCTCAACGGCTGCCACAAACGTTCTCAGTTTCAAACTTCTCAATGTTTCTTTTCCTGATGCCCAGCCTGTCTGGTTTCTCTCTGTCTTTCTCCATCGACTGCCGAGCTTTTTTATACAGACCAACTTGGCCTCTCTTCATTAGTATCTCTCTTCTCCACGATAAAGCCGAGCCTGGGAGTAATCAAGCAAACAAGAATCCTTCCCCTTAAAAGGAGAAAGTGGAGTGTGTGTGTATATGTGTGTGAAGATCGTAACTGAATTACAGAAGGGGAAGGACCACCATTATTTTATATACACTTTTCTTACCATGGAACACACTGTTCTTTAGAAGCATAGTTTAAGAATCACTGTTTGACAAGAACATTTCTTAAACTGATGTCGTCTTGAGGAACTTTAGACCTGTGGCTATAGACCAGGACCACCCCAAAGAGAACAAGCAAAGTCTGTGTACTCAGAGATTACTATAGCTGGGGAGTCGCCCATCATCATTTGTGTTTGGTGGAGAGTCAAAGTCAGGTAGAGGAGGTGGAAAATTTTGACTATAGACAAAAGGAGAGAGTTTCAAGTATGCCCTGGTTGGCGCTCATTGGTATCAGGAAGATGAAGGTGGACTAAGTAGAAGCCTGGCATCCTACGTGATTGGTTAGAAGAACATGTGTGGTTTTTTCTGGTTGGTCCTAAGTTGGGCCGATTGCTACAGAGATTGTGATTTGGCTTCCTGGATTGATTGCTACAGAGGTCGTGGTCCAGAGTTCATTTTTTATAAATTGTCTGGCCATTGTCCATTTGAAATGAGAGAACTGTGGAATCATTAATGGTTCCCTTTCAACCTTCCCAAGCAACATCATCAGCCTGGGCCCCTCTCTCCTCTTGCTCAGCTCCTTTTCTTCTTTGAGTCCCAATCAACTTTCCAATCCCTAAAACAGATCTAGAAATCTGTTTAGACAGAGCTAAGAAGTACTAAGGGTAGATGAGCAGGGCTTTGTGTTGATTTGATGTGAGCAGATTGAGGATTCAAAGATAGCTCTAAGATTATAACCAGAGCTACGAGGAGGATCTTGTTAACTAGCTGCAGGTAAAGGAAGAATCTGGAAGAAATAATCATTATGTGAGAGAAGATGATGCACTCAGTTTTTAGGCATTTTAGTCTGAGATGCCTCCATGAAGATGTTCTTTAGAATCATACATCAGGAAACTGTAATACCATTTTAGAGGTGTGGAGACTTGCACCTGGAAAGAGATGGTTCTAAGTTTATATGCCAAGGCAGGGGCTGGAGCAGGCACCTCAGTGTTTTGGTGATCCAGCCACTACATACACAAAATACAGGATGGAGAATGAGAGGTCTGGACTGGAGACCCAGTAATCCGGGAATCACCAGCGTTCTATCAGAGGCAGTCAGCAACTGTTTTGTGCCTTTAACACATATGTCATGAAGACAGAAACCATCTACCAAAGATTTCACAACAGACCCACAGAAGTGAAAAGTAAATGATTAAAGAACATAGGCCTCAAATCGTGATACTTTATCTTCTATTTACAGAGATGAAAGTACACACAAAAAAAATAGTTAATATTTAAGCACTTTTATATCTGCATCTCTCTTTTTGGTAGAGGAAAGCCACTTTGGTGGTGCCGGTGAGAATCAGCCACAATGATTTCTCCACTGCTCATCTTATTCTCCAGTTTTTTCTACCATGTGGCTATTGCAGGACGGAGTAAGTACTCTTTGCTTTTGCAAAAATAATTGATATATCCAACACCCTAGTATATGCAAGGGGTCACTAATAACAACTTAGATTCTCTTTAGAATGGATGCTAGAGAGACTGGATTGATACTTATTCTTTAATATTGCCACGTTTAAAGTTTCTCCATAAGAGAACCAATTTAAGCTTCAGCGTACTCACCTGTAAAATGGGGATAAGGATAGTACTCTTCAGTGGGTTGTTGAGGAGAGTAGTAGAGATATGGTACATATGAAGTATTTGGCACAGGACTTGTTATAGTTATTATTGGCAGCATTAAATAGTTTCCATTTCTGTGCTAGCTGAACTTAAAAATGCAAACATAGATTTCTTAACCAACTGCTTTCTGCTCTATTTCAGCCTGTCCCAAGCCAGATGATTTACCATTTGCCATCGTTTCTCCCTTAAAAACATCCTATGAGCCAGGGGACCAGATAGTGTACACCTGCCAGCCGGGCTATGTGTCCCATGGAAACATGAGACGGTTTACCTGCCCTTTCACAGGACTTTGGCCCATTAACACGCTGAGATGTAGACGTAAGTCAGCGCCAGCACCCTCTCACACATTCTCTCCCCTCATTTAGATTCTGGACATTTTGGGGGGATAACCCAGGGTGCAGCGGGCCAGCAAGCTGCAGAGTGCAGGGCTGCGGAGAAATGAGAGGGTGTGGGGGCTTCTCCATGGAGGAGGAGACGAAGGGCAGTAGGTGTTATTTAAAGAGGAAGAGATGAGCTTGGCCTGGAAATAGGGGAGATGTGAAAAAGAGACCTGGTACGATAAAGGGAGATGAAAACACTATAGAAGTGAAAACATCCTCTGAAATTTAAGCAGACGCATGAAAAAAATAAAACACGAAGAATCGTCATATTTTGGGACTTTGCCTCAAGATGAGAGCAGGTTGAATAGTTACTGAAAAAGCAATACATTTTGTTTAAATTATGTCTGTTATATGTTATATTTATAATAAAATATACATAATATATATTATATTAAATTAATAACATAATACAGATTATATACATATAGATCTCTATTGATTTATAGTAGATGGTTGATATTTTAATTAAATTTATTGGGATGACATTGGTTAATAAAATTATGTAGGTTTCATGTATTCAATTCTATGATACATCGTCTTTATATTGCATTGTGTGTTTACCACCCAAAGTCAAATCTCCTTCCTTCACCATATTTTTGATCCACTTTGCCTCTGGTGAACCTTTGTCTGTGTCTGAGTTATTATTTGTCTTGTTGATTTGTTGCTTTCAGTATATTTCATATATGAGTGAAATCATATGATTCTCAACTTTTTTCATCTGACTTATTTCACTTAGCATAATAATCTCAAGATCCATTCATGTTGTCACAAAAGGTAGTATTTCATCTTTTCTTATGGCTGAGTAATATTCCTTTGTACATATGTAGTACATCTTTATCCAATCATCTAGGACTCTTTGGTTATTTCCATGGTTTGGCCACTATGAATAATGCCGCAATGAACATAGAGATACATGAACAAATGTTTTCAAATGTTGGGGGTAGATACCCAGAAGAGGGATTGCTGTGTCATATGTTAACTCTATTCTTAATTTTTTTGAGGAAGCCCCATACTGTTTTCCATAGTGTCTGTATGTATTTACATTCCCATCAGCAGTGTATGAGGGTTCCATTTCCTTCACATCTTCTCCAACATTTATTGTTACTTGTCTTGCTGATAATAGCCATTCTAACAGGTGTGAGGTGACAGTAGATGGTTGCTTTTATTCATTCACATAGTTCTGTGATATCATGCTGGCATACTTTTTGACACTCGAATACTGAATAACTGACTAGATGGGATTTCTAGCAATTTTATGTAGAAGTTAAGCACTAAAAATAACTATATGGACCTATCTGGGCTCTGGTTATTTTGGTCATTTGGAGACGACCATTGTGAAAATTACATATGTTCGTATAAGTGATTTTAATATACTTTTTGATTAAAATTGACCACACATAATTTTTAATGAAAAACCACTATAATATCATTAGAGAATTTTTTTCTTTTAATCAGCCGTAACTCTGGAACACTATTTCATTTTTTCAGTTATTTTCCATGCGTATATTTTTGCATTATTGCACAGAGCAGATACCATTTTGTGTTTTTTCTATTTTTATCAGCATATCAGAAACATTGACTATGTCGCTATGGTTTTCATAATCAATATTTTATTGGCTGCATTATAGTTCAACTGTTGACTTACCATCATTAATTAAAATAATGCCATGATAGTGAACATTTAGACTGTTCCATCCTTATTCTTACAGGTAACAGTGTAATCAACACCTTAGTGCACATATCATTTGACTTGTTATTTTCTCAGATTGGTTACCAATAAAGTTATCAGATCAAAAAATAGAAATGAGTTTATATATGTTTTATTTTAATAGAAAGTTCTATAAATAGATATTTACCTTTTTATCTTTAAATCACAGCCAGAGTATGTCCTTTTGCTGGAATCTTAGAAAACGGAGCTGTACGCTATACAAGTTTTGAATATCCCAACACGATCAGTTTTTCATGTAATGCTGGGTAAGGATGGGTGACTGAGTAACTGTGCCCTCAAGATAAACATCACGACTGGTCCATATTTTATTTCTAGCCTTTACACTGGACTCGCTGAATACAAATCACTGAATATGAATGTGCAGTGGTATTGAGGGGGTGGGGTAGAGGGTAGAGATTATGACAGCTAGTGAAATATATCTAATTTTTCTGTTCCTGATTAGTTACTTATCTGAGGATGTACATTGAAGTGATTGAAACTAGATGACGATTCCTTATAATCTCTGGACGAAATCTTGGCTTGAGGGTTAAAATACTTTAGGAATTAGATTTGGGCTTTAGTTATGAGGCTAATTTGATAGACTGACCTGGTATTCCCTAGAAGAGAATTTTATGGAGAAGGTTGGGAGTATGATAATGTAAAACAGAGTTCTCTTAAATCACCTAATGCAGCACAACATCCCCAGGAAGAAAGCACTTGTAGTCGGTAATATAGCTCATCTGCCTTATCAGAAAAAGATGCCACCGGTGACATTGTAATAGCATGTTAGTTGTAGATTAAGGCAAAATTTTACTGAGGATCCTTGTTTGGGATTGGAAATTAAGAAATACTATGTGTGAAAAAGAAATGCAGTTCTTTCATCTGAAACAGTAATTTGCTGATGGTTCTGATGACAAACAATATTGAAAAAATTGGCTTCAAGGACGGAATGTTCCATTTTCCATGGAAATAAGACTGCATAGTTTTTTTGTTTCTCTGTTTTCAAATCTGAAATCTTTGTTTCAATTACAGTTGACATACAGCATTACATTAGTTTCAGGTGTACAACATAGTGATCAGGCATTTATATAATTACAAAGTGATCATCCCAATAATAGACTGCATTGCTTTTTACACATCCATGTCACTAGGCTCTCAGAAAATGAATAGTAGAGATTACTCGGTTTGATTCACTTTTGTGATCCTGAAAAGAAAATGGTTCTTTGCTTTATATAAGAAGCAGTTAATTTAGCTAGCTGGTTAGAAATGAGGGATTTGGGGTTTTGGCTTCTACACCCACCACCAGTGGAACCCTCCCTGCCCCACCCGATTCTTCAGCGATTCACCTGGAGCATTAGGTTGGAAGGCTTGATGAGCCTTAGATGAGTGTTAGGCTCCTCGGGAAAACAACATTATAAAACGGGAAAGAGGTCAATAGTATTAATCTGAAGCAATGCACAAAGGAGAAGACATTTGAGATGCTCTCGATGGATTATTTTCCTGCTTGATGGATCACATTTTCCTTTTGCAGGTTTTATCTGAATGGAACTAATTCTGCTAAGTGCACTGAGGAAGGAAAATGGAGTCCAGACCTTCCTGTCTGTGCCCGTGAGTCTGTGGGTCCCAGTTATGGGAAGGTGACCAGTTGGTTTTAGCCTGGTTTTAGCACTGTAAATTCCATGCCCCAGAAACGCTTCAGTCTCAGCTCTGTGAGATGGTTGGTCGCCTTTATGGGGGAGTGTTGGTTCTGATAGCATCTTACTCTGGAGGATGGAACAACTGCTTTGGAAAGACAGAAGGGAAGCATGCTACTCATGAGCACGTTTTGTATCCTCCACCTGATGGAGCCAGTGGTTTCTGGGTTTATTCATTCTAACACTCCCATGATGTTTGGGCAGGAGCTTGGACGTGTGTGGCATTGGTCTACCAGGGGCCGCCACCAATTGACTAGAAGAACTTTTGGAAACAGTGAGATCAAACACCTTCTTTCCACTCTGGAACTTCATTCATTCATTCACTCATTCATGTATTCAATAAACATGTACTGAAGGCCTAATATGTGCCACCTCCTGTTCTTAGCTGTGAGGCTACGAAGCTAAGGGAGACTTAGCTCTGCCTTAGTAGTGATAAGGGAGACAAGCAAGGTCACCATCACGGTAAACTTAGAGCCCATCGAAAGTCTCTGCATCCTAAAAGCTGATTGAGTTTTCTCTAAACGTCACTGATGATTTATTTAGGGGACACTCAGCTGCACCGCCAGGGTAAGCTCTGGAGTTTACTTAAATAGGGAGGTGCGTCCTTATATTACCTAACTTGTGATTTAGGTAAATCTAATCTTTGACCAGGAGGCCCAGGCATTATAATAATAGTTATGGATTTTTAACATTTCAGTGAGGTCTGTCTTAGCAAAAGCAAGTAGAAAAGTAAAGCAATTTAAAATAAACAATAGTTTAAAAAATCTAAACTACAAAAAAAAATGGGGGGGATAAATTAAGTAGAGTTTTTTACTCAGCAGTAGAAATCACCATGGGTCCTATAAATAGTTTCCCTTTTTAAGCAGATTTGTATCTATTTTGTAAAGTCATTTTTTCTTTTTAGTTACAAACAGACTACTTTAGCTTCAGTCTGACAGGGCGCTTCTCATTCTTCAATGTACACACAAATCACCTGGGCATCTTGTTAAAATGCAGAGTCTGCTTCTTGGTTCTGGGATGCGGTTTGAGCTTCTGTATTTCTAACAGGCTCCCGGGCAATGCTCATGCTGCTGGTTTGTGAATCACACTTTGAGTTGCAAGGCTCTAGACAATCCCAGTTAAATCACAGATTGGTCTGCACTCACTTCCATTATGTTTGTATAACTTTCTCTGGACTTGTTGAAACTCCATGTTAGTCAGGTTGGGATGACAATCTATACCGTTTCTCTGTGTAAAGCTCCTTGTATAAGCTCTATACGTACAGATTGCAAAAGGAGGAGGTATTCGATAGGAAAAAACAAACCTGAACTAGCAGCAGAACACAGATGTCACAAGTACTTTGCACCAAATTGCTGTCATCAGCGATAATTGCAGGATGATCCTTCGGCAATGTCCTCCACCAATTCTGACTTCCAGAAACATCTTCCAAGGTAGCATTTGGATCAAAAATTTTATGGAAACCTAACCATTGTGTTATTATAAAAGGAAAATTAGCAGCGGTGAGACTTAAATTTACTTCATTTTTTTAGTTTTTCGACTGGTTCGGACCTTTGATTTTCGGATCGTATTTTCTTATTTGGCTTCTACAATTGATGGCTTTTACTCTGGCAACTGATCAAATTTTGCATTTTCTCAAGTTAATCTTCAGATTTTTTTTTCCTTTCTGGAAAGAATATATTTAAAAGACTCCACCATTTTCATACAAACGATAGTTTTTTCTTTTTCCAGCTATGACCTGCCCTCTCCCTCCCACACCTAAGTTTGCCGAGCTCAGTGCTTATAAGTCATTGGCTGGGAACAGAACCCTTTATGGAAACAGGGCAGTGTTTAAGTGTTTGCCACACTATGCCATGTTCGGAAACGATACTGTTACCTGCACAGCATCTGGAAATTGGACTGAGTTACCAGAATGCAAAGGTAAGTGCGAGGATAAGAGAAAATAATTACAACAGTGCAATTCCCATTTTTGAAAACTATTGAAAATTCCGCTATTTATACTATGTCTTATTGAACAAACTTTTTAGAAGTAAAATGCCCTTTCCCATCAAGACCAGACAACGGATTCGTGAACTATGCTGCAAAGGAAGCACTTTATTACAAGGATAAAGCCACGTTTGGTTGCCATGATACGTTTGTCTTGGATGGCCCGGAAGAAGTAGAATGTACCAAATATGGAAATTGGTCTGCCCAGCCAAGCTGTAAAGGTATGAAATATGGGCGAGGTCCTAAAATGTCTCTGAATCAAAGGATCACCTTTATATGGCATTTTCTTGTTCCAATCGTTTCCTCCTTGCTGCTCAGACTGTCTGCCCAGCCAAGCTGTAAAGGTATGAAATATGGTATAAAATGGTATAAAATGTCTCTGAATCAAAGGATCACCTTTATTTGGCATTTTCTTGTTTCAATCGTTTTCTACTTGCTGCTCAGACCTGCTTCACAGCTATTGACATGTGAAATACTTTAGGCTTAGGACTCACATGTGCATGGGGAAGCTTCATGCTCAGCAAGCTTGTTTGAAATTAAACTGTATGAAAGAAACAGATTTTTGTTGTGTTGATAATATGGTGGAAGTTTGTGTAGGCTTTCTATAATTGCCTTTAAGTCTTTGCCTAGGAGCACCCATTTCTGCTTTGTTCTAGTTGAGACTTCTCATTGTTGCAAAAATCAACCACGCATTCAAGGTGGTTCCAGGAAAAGGGGACTTATAGTGAATGGGCAACAGGCAGTCAGATGGACATTGAGGAAAAGGAATGAAACACAGCTGGTCCTCCTAAAACTTAAGAGTTGAAAGTCAGGAACAATTGCTACTTTTTTCATATCTCCATGGCTGCGTAGCCTCTCTAATCTCCCTGTTTCTCTGCTTACTCACCTTGAACCTGGCTCGACCCTATATTAGGACCTCTCAACTAAAGGATTCATCACTAGCTGGCATCTTTTCCCTGAGATACTGATTCCTTTTGAGTTGGATGTCTATCCTTTATTTGGTCAGTGTCGGGTACATGCAGAAAACCACAACCTAACACTATATTTCTGCTCAGGTTTGCCATGGGCTGGACAGTGTAAGCAGAAAAGGAAATTAGGTATAGCAGGCAAAATGACATATGACGAGTGTCGTAGGTTGGGGTCCCCTAGAAGCAGAGCCTGAGACAGATTCAGTGCAGGTGATTTATTAAGTGAGTGTCTCAGGAGAAAGGGATTGAGGCAGGTAGGATAAAGTAGGACACTGGTTTTCGAACATCACATGTGTTTCTGAGTAAGTAGATCTGGATAGGACTTGAGAATTTGCATTTCTACCAAGTCCTCAGGTGATGCTGATGCTGCTGATCGAACTAAGTTTTGAACAAGTATGTGGGCTCAGCTAGAGTCCAGCCTCAGTTTCATGCCCCTGGGAGCTCCGGACCATGAATTCTACCCCAGAGTCGATCCCACTAAGAGGCAAGGGACATGCATTTCGTATTCCAACGTCAGTCAGCCATTGGCTATAGGTTGCTCCCTTTCCTGACCCTGGGGATGGGGGGCCGATTTGATTGCCTCCTGGGAGAGGTAGCTCACTTACGGCTGAAGGCAGTTTTCAAAGAAGGGAACACATTTGTGAGTTGTCATCACAGTGGCTGGTGGGTAGGAGCACTAGCTCAGTAAATGGATTCTGAGTGGGCCAGCGTAGGCTTATATGCAATGGCAATATCTAGTAGTTCTTTTTTGCTGAAGCTTCTGCTCTGACCTTCATGTGTGGTTTCTGTAGGGGAAGAAAAGGCCATCTTGGAATCCATGATTAATGGTTCTATTGATAAAGAACTGCTGTTAGCAATGATACTGGTGTGATTACGTTCAGTCTTGAAATCTTGTCTTGAGCAATTTATTTCAGGTGTACTTATCTACTGGCTCAAATACTTCATTCTCTTTAAGAAACGCTAGCAGAACTCCTAAGTCTTGACTACAAATATTGTCTCTTTCAGCATCTTGTAAAATATCTGTTAAGAAGGCTACTGTGATATATGAAGGAGAGAGAGTAAAGATCCAAGAGAAATTTAAGAATGGAATGCTGCATGGTCAAAAAGTTTCTTTTTTCTGCAAAAATAAAGAAAAGAAGTGTAGCTACACAGAGGATGCTCAGTGCATAGATGGCACCTTTGAAATCCCCAAATGCTTCAAGGGTAAGTAAGTCCAACGCTGGAACTTTTAGCTCCGACTTCCATTCGCCCCTCACCATAATCGGTACCTTTTTACATAAATGTAAGAAGCCACGTCAATTTGACCATTGGATATTTAAAAAAGAGAAGCGGCAGAAGGATTAGCAAGATGAAGCAGTGAGTTTCTCCACTTGCATAAACATTTTCCTTTTCAATTATTTTCCTTAAAACTCAAGGTGGTGGTTTTATTGATGAATATTCAAGTGAATTATGCCATCTTATATAATTGAAAGTTAAGTTTGAATAATAATAACAATAAAGGGAATATTGAATATTAATAATATTTACCACCTCTTGGTCCTAAATGATAAAGAATGCACCCCAAATTACAAAGTAACTCATGGCAATGGCGATTGGTTTAAGACCTAACCTTTTTTTTCCTTCCTTCAGCAATTCCTAGAGTTTGAAAAGTACCCACTATTCATTAGAGCCAAATATTTTAAGGAAAATAATTATGTGTGTGTGAGATAAAGAAGTTTATAATGGCCAGCATTTACAGCTGCCACCCTTTTAAGTTTCAGGTTGGGGGTTAAGTATCTCTGTCGCTATGAAGGAAGAACCAGCAGAGGCTGAAGCTGTTGTTGGCTCTAGGTTTAGAAATGCTCAAGAATGTTGACAACTCTACGTCAGTAGGCTGCAGAGGACAGAGTTGGGAGCAGATGCAGAGAAGAAAGGGGTCTGCGAAGTGGCCATCTAGAGAGAGAGAGGGAATGATAACTTGTAAATAATACCCACCTCATAGGTTTATTATTAGACATATGATGCAGGATGTGGAGTAAGTGCTCAACCCATGATAGTTATTATTATAATTGTAAATAGTTAGAAATGCATTGAATAAATTGTTATTGTTCAAAACACGGCACAGCCCGGGTGCGATGTTAAATACCAAAAGTAACAAAGCACTGTAAGCCTAATACAAATCAGTGGAAAAAATATTAGAAGAGGGTAATTAAAAACAAACAAACCGAACAGAGCTTTGCTGACGTATTTCTTCAGGCTATTCTTCCTCAAAGTCTTCAGACAGATGCAGCTCTGTTAATGCATTAGGAATAAATAAAGAGCCGATACAGGGTTTTTGTTTTGTTTGTTTTTTTTAAATCTTGATTGTCAGAGTTATATATAACCTTTTATTTTCTCTCTTGGAAATGAGTGCCTTTTCATTTCCCTGATGCTTTCTCGTGTCACATAAACCTCACACTGAATGGTTTCATTCATATAATTCAATTTATTCTATACATTTGTAAAATGTCTTTGATTTATTTAGTTATTCAACAAATTTAAGAAACTGTTTCTCTTAAAATGTTTATCTTTTTCTTCCCAAACAGAACACAGTTCTTTGGCTTTCTGGAAAACTGATGCATCCGATGTAAAGCCATGCTAAGCTGGTTTTTCAGATTCAAAATTAAATATCATACTTCTATCTCTGTCCAAGGAACCTAATGGAAGTAGAAAAATAAACTGACTGAATATGTGGCCTCAGTTATTGCAATGTTGCTCCTCACAGTGGCTTACTTTTCATTAAAATATCTGGTTAAGAACCTCAATATTTGGAACATCGGCTTTTCATGGCTGTGGAATAGAAAGTGTAAACAATTATCTGAGTAACCCAGCTCTCTTCTCTCACATTCTACTCTCAAATGTTTTCAACTAAAAAACTGTAATACAGTATTTTTTCATAGAATGGTCTACAGAGCCCCCCATCAGTATCTGCTACTTATGACAAAGAAAAAACTCTATGTCCCAGAATTTCTGAGGATGGTCCAAAAATCTGCATTTATGACAAGGTCCCCCGATAATTTTTTGTATTCTCAATTTGAGAAGTATGGCCATAAAGGAATAAACATGATGTTCTAGGTCAATAGAACTGGATTGGAACCCTTGAGGTTTGGTTTACAGAATCTTTCCTAAAACATCTTTTCTTACCTACTAAAATTCCGTGATCCATCGCGAAATCCATCTTTTATTTATATGCTATTCTCTTGCCCTTCTCTCCTTCTGTAATATATGCTGGAAAAACTGACCGTCTCTAAGCCTGCACCATAGCAGCTGAATATTACTGGGGAAAAAAAAGAAAAACACAATCCTGCTAATAGGTTCCACTTTCAATTTGTGAACACAAAGCATACATAAGCCCTCAGCTCTGCCTGGCAATCGTATCATGTTTATCTAGCGTGTTCGCTCCCCTGCTCTGCAAGATAGCTATTTCTCTTCTCAGTCCTCTTCAAGCGACCTTCCCTCTCCTCACTGTCAGTGATGACCTTGCTCCTTATTTCACTGGAAAAATAGAAAAAGACCTTTTTTTTTTTTTTTTTTGTCTTGCCACTACCAAATGCATCACCTTGTCAGTATCTGTGCCAGGTACCCTTGCCCTCCATCTTGTTACGATGGAGTAACTCTGAGATCTATTTTACTCTCTCTCCTCCAACCCTCTCTCTAAGTATTGGAGCCTGGGTTTGAAGAGGATGTGGTGTCTCCCTAAACCAAAAAGCCCTATTTCAGGATTTTGCTGAACTCAAGAGCAATCCATCTGGATTTCCTCTCTTAGCACAAAGGTTTTAGAAACACTGTTTTCTTTAACTGGTCGCATGTTGATTTTAAAACCGACCTCCTCCTCATTCCACCTCACAGCTCTAGCGATGGAAAGAGATCAGCAAAGGTTTATAGCCTCTCTCCGTGCCCTATACATAATCGCTGAGTTTGCTCCAGAAAAGGAGAGAATATATTTCTCTATTATCCTTCCTTTTGTTGCAAAGCCTTTCATAATTAATTCTATGGTATCAACATTTAAAAATATATAGAAGACTTTTTTAATTGCTCACCTTGTCTCAGCTCATTTGAGAGGGAATGGACAGGTACAGCAGTGAAGGTAAGTAAGGAAGATTTCCTCTGGCATCTGGTGGGTGGTTACCGGGGGCCTTCCTAATACAAGCCTGAGCCCTAGGACTTTTGCTCCATCTCCGAAAGGCCCCCTATAAAAGCTCACAACAGGGTTCCGTCTTCTTACACAATTACCATTCCCTACTCGGATCAACTAAGATAAATAAATTCAGAATTTTTGAAGTCCTGTATAACTCGGCTCACACCCAATGAAAGAACATACTTGATGGGGGATTTTTTTTTTTTTAAATTTAAGTATTTACTAGCTATGACCTATCTTAGGGGTGTAACCAGGAGGGCACAGTATCAGTCAGAATGGATTGCAGTCCTGGACTGGGGTTTGGGAGTTGGTGGGGTCAGTGCTGGAAGCTTCCTGATGTCCCAGGCGTGACCCTTTTGTTGTTTGACTGTGGGAAAGATGGGGAGGGGGTCTTATGCGAAAAGCTCGTAGCCTCGTGGTTGGCACTCAGTGCTTGGGCAACAGCTATTTACCAACTGGTGTAAAAGCTTTTCAATATTTTAACACACTGTATGTTTGGCCATGCCGGCTTTCAAGAAGGATTTGGGACAACTTAATGCTGAAAGGATATAAACAACATAAAAATAAATCATACACGCCAAAAACAAAATAAAACAAGCACACAGATTTTGTATTTTTTTTTATTGTTACACCATTTTTAAAGCTATTTTTGAGAGCATTTTTAGGTTTACAACAAAATTGAGAGAAAGAGAAATTTCACATATACTCCCTGCCCCTACGCATGCCCAGACTCCCTCATCGGCATCACTCATTAGAGTGGGTGGGTGTGTGTGTGTGTGTGTGTGGTGTGTGTGTATTTTTTTTTTTTTTACCAAAGATGAACTTACATTGACGTATCATCATCCAAACTCCACAATATGGTTTAATTCTTGGTGTTGTACATTCAGTGGATTTGGATAAATGTATAATGACATATATCTGTCATTTTAATATTAAAAATCCTCTGCGCTCTGCCTGTTCATCTACCCCACCCCCACAAACACTGATTTTTCTATGGTTTCCATAGATTTGCCTTTTCCAGAATGTCACAGAGTTGGCATCATGCAGTATTCTGCCTTTTCAAACTGGCTTCTTTCCTTAGTAATACACATACGGGCTTCCTCCATGTTATTTCGCGGCTTGCTAGCTCGTTTCTTAGTGCAGAATAATATTCCACCTTCTGGATGTACCAAATTATTTATTATCCTTTTACCTACTGAAGCACATCTTGGTTGCTTCCAAATTTTGGCAATTATGAATAAAGCTGCTGTAAACATCCATGTGCAGGTTTTTGAGTGAACATAAGTTTTCAACTCCTTTGGATAAATACCAAAGAAAATTGTTGCTGGATCATATGGTAAGAGTAGGTTTGTTTGTTTGCCTATTTGTTTATTGAGATATAATCGACATATAGCATTGTATTAGTTTCAGGTGTAGAACATAATGATTTGAGATATGCATCTATTGCAAAATGATCACCACAATAAGTCTAGTTAACATCTATCACCACACACAGTGATACTTTTTTTCTTGTAATGAAAACTTTTCAGATCTATTTTCTTAGCAACTTTCAAATATACAATGCAGAATCAGTAACTATAGTCACCATGCTGTATGTTACATCCCTATTTATAACTGGAGGTTTGTACCTTTTGACCACTTTTACCCATTTTGCCCAGACTATATTTAATTTTGTAAGAAATCGCTAAGCCGCCTTCCAAAGTGGCTGTACCATTTTGCACTCCCATCGGTCATGAACGAAAGTTCTTGTTGCTTCACATCCTTACCAGGTTTGTTGTCAGTATTATGGATTTGAATGTGTAGTGGCATCTTGCTGTTTTAATTTTAATTTCCCCGATGGCATATTTCATATGCTTATTTGCCATTTGTATATCTTCTTTAGTGAGATGTCTGTTAAGATCTTTGGCTCATTTTAAATCTGGTTGCTTATTTTCTTATGAAGTTTTAGAAGTTCTTTGTATATTTTGAATAACAATTCTTTATCAAATACGTCTTTTGTAAATATTTTCTCCCAATCTTCTCATTCTTTTTGATATTGTCTTTTGCAGAATAGAAGTTTTTAATTTTAATGAAGTTTAGCTTATCGATGGTTTGCTCCATGGATCTTGTCTTGGGCGCCGTATCTCACAAGGCATTGCCATACCCAAGGCCACTTAGATTTTCTCCTATGTTATCTTTTAGGAGTTTTATAGTTTTGCATTTTACATTTCATTTTATGATCCATTTTAAGTTAATTTTTATGAAGAGAGTAAGGTCTTTGTCTAGATTTTTTTTTTTTTTTTGGCTCATGGATGTCCTGTTGTTCCAGCACCATTTTTTGAAAAGACGGTCTCTGTTCCATTGTGTGGCCTTTGCTCCTTTATCAAAGATCAGTTGACTATATTTATGGATCTATTTCAGGATTCTCTATTCTATTCCATCGATTTTGTTGTTGTTGTTGTTCTTTTGCCAATACTACACTGTCTTGATTACTGTAGCTTTAAGTATGTGTTTGGAAATATCAGGTGTTCAGAATGCTAAAAACTCCGAAGCCCAGCATTCCCGTTTTAAACCTACAGTACATCTCTACCTCCTCCCACTCCAGCACATTCCACAAAGAAGCGCCCGGAATATGGCGAGTTTGTCGAAGGTGGCTTTTTGCACTATTTTGTTTATTGGAAGACCTATTTGGCTGCTGGATAGGCTTGGGTCTCTGAAAAACAACCAGAGCAGACTTCAGAGCTTAAGCCATATTACTGAGTCCTCTAATTTAATGATATTTTCACAGAAAGAGAAAAATCTGCTATTTTTGAAATCCATAGAGGCAATTAGGATGAGGAGGAGCCCATCAGCAGAAACTATCCATTTGCAGCCCCTCTGTTTAATGATTATGTGGTCCATTTAATCCCATAAGTAGTCTCTCTTTTCCAAATGTTGTCTTCTTAAATGCTTAGATCACCGGGTTGCTTGTCATTGAAATTGGGCTACACCTTCCTAGCCACAGGATGCAGTGTTTTCCCCACTGACAGACAGTCCAGGAAGCATTACCCTCCTCCTCCCACAGGCAGCCCACTGAAGAAAGAGTGAAACTATAACCACTGTTGCTGGTAATCATCCTATAAGTTAGCGTGGCTGAATTTCGTCTTCTCATCTTCTATAATGCTACTTAACCAGCACCTGCAGACCCTGTGACCCCTGTAAGCTGCCAATATGGCCAATGAGGCCCTCTTCCAGGCAGGTGGGTTCCTGGATGTCCTTCCCAATGACCAGTTTTCTTCTCTTAGATTATGACAGGATGGCTTCTAAATACAAAGGTGCCCGTGTTTTAATTTGTCTCTCATGCTATAACATAGTCCTGCAAGAACTGGTTTATAGTACAGAAAATGACTTCTCTCATTTGTAAGACATCGACTGATCTTTCAATAGATGAGGTCTCAGAAATGAGAAATGAAACCCCAAACTCAAAAATAAGTATTCACCAGTGAAATCTCCCACTGGCTAGCATGAAAATTGTTCCCCACCTTAATTCCTAAATAAAAGATTAAAAAGATTAAAAAAAAAAAAAAAGGAATAAAAGAAAACAGATTAGGGTGTGTGCCTGTGTGTGTGTGTGTAGTTGTGCACATGGGTGAGTGTTCATCCCTCGTGTGTGTATGTGTGTATGTTGTTTGTGTATACTCTGTGCGCGTGAGCATGTGTATGTGTGCATGTGTGTGTGTGAATGTGAGATGGATGTGTGTGCGTGTGGTATGACCAGGTCTTTGTGTGCTAATGCTGCCTCCTAGTGGCATATATCACTCACAAGACAGTTGAGAACGAAAAGATGACTTGATAGAGAAGTTTCCTTGTGTCAAGCACTGGGTAAAAATGCCTACATATCTTACCTTCCTTAATACATACTATCTTTCCAATCATGCCATAAGGAAGATAAAGAAACCAAAGCTCAGAGAAATTATGTATATTGATTTACCTGGATCTCAAAGTGACAGGACCAGATGTCCAAATGTCAAAACTGTCTTTTCTATCATTCTTAGACTGCTAGTTAAACTATGAATTTTCCCAGTGGCTTCCTGAAAATAGCTGGACTCTAAAGTTGGAATTTTACAGCCTAGCAAGGAGTGATGAAACAGGCTGGTGGAGAGATATTTGTATAGGTGCGGCTATGAAGTGCCCTATTAAGTGGTTGCTAGTTTGTATGGATATTGGCTAGGGCAATATGTATGTTATTGAAGAAGGAGAGGAAGGAAGAATAGTCAATTTATCTCTGTTAATAACCTTGAGCATGGATTACCCAAGAAGGCAGGACAGAGAAGGATGAAAAGGTGAATGTGGCTTGGTTCTGGCATACGGAATGAATCCAGAACCCTTGTGCTAAAGGCAATCTTATTTTTTTTATTATTTAGTCATGAAGAAAATAAAGTATGCCTCGCAATTCTCAGTTTCTACTCTTTTTATACTAACTACATCTACTATGCAATATAGTTCATATTTTTGTGACCTGTAAATAGAAGTTCAGAATCATTTCCTATCCAATTTAAGGGATTTACTGGCTACAGGATTATTCTGATATTATCTCTAATGTGTTTACATAATAATGATCATTCTTGGTATTTATAAATTGCAAATTGCTTTCCATTTAGATTGCTAAGTCATTCATGTATTTCATTCCAATGATAAAGAGTATCTTAAAAATGCAAATGGTGAACCACTGACTGAAATTTGATTATTTAGAAAATCAGCTTATGTATAAGTACTGTGTACAGAACCATTGCTAGTTTTGAAAAATAAATAAAATGTGGAAAGTATGTATATCATGTCAAATTCCAGAAAATAGACAAAGGACTAAAGAGATACTTTGTAGAAGAATAAAAGGCGTAGAATATATTTAATATTTCAACTTTTCTAATAGTGTAAAATGCAAATTTTAAAAAAGGTACTATTTTCATACATAAATTAGCATAGATTAGAAAAATTGTTGATGTGAGAAAGCCACTTTCAGGGATTGTTGACTGGAATTGCAAATTTGCAAAACACTTCTAGAAAGCAATTTGACAGTACTGATCAAAAGCCTTTTTTTTTTTTTGCCTATAGGAATACCTTTTATGGAGATAGCTAAAACTTCAATCAAGATACATATATTAAAAGGTATTTATTTTAATATTATTTTGAAGAGCCAAAAATTACTAATAACTTAAATATCCAATCACAGGAAAATAATCAAGCAAATTTGTTACATTCATGTGCTAGGCTAATAAGTAGACATTAAGATGATTTATATATAACTTTATTATATATAAATGCATACTTATGTTATTAATAAATATATATTTATATATTATATCTTATTATTTTTATTATATATATGACTTGAGAAAACATGTACAATTGCTAATAGTGGTTATTCCAAAATGGTAGGATTACACATAATTTTTATTTTCTTCTTTAAACCTTTCAGTGTTTTCCAATTTCCCTATAATAGCATTAAAGCTTTTATAATCTGGGAAAAAAACACAATTCAAGAATTTGTCTAGGAAGAAAAATTTCATTTCTCTTTATCATTGACTCTTGATTATTTTTGATAGTAAGTAGAAAAAATTGACTGATAACCCACCAGTGATTCAAAGTCACTAATATTTGTTCTTGAGTCTTGTCTTACATTTTTGTGTATTGTTCACAACCCTTCAAATTACTGGGTGAAGTCACACTGAAGCTGTTCAAACCTTAACTCTACAATGTTTTAGAGGAGAAAAATACAGTGAATTTCATAATTTTGCGTCTAAGTCATTGTTTTCCAAACTAGTGCTATTTTTGGAGAGATTCAAGGATATTTAGGAAGTAAAACTGACAGGACTTAAACCATCTTTAATTCCTTCACGTAGACAATCATTGTCCATATTTGATTTATATTCTTACAAGTTGTTTTCCTTTCTCTATGTGTATGGCAAGTACATAAAATGGTTAATGGTTTATAAAGTATTTTGTAACTCACTTTCTGTATTTATTAGTACAGACTTATATTCTTGGTATCTATCTTCATGGCAATTAAAGTAGGCAAAGAATGATTTTCGGAAATATTTAAGTTTTATATGTATATAATGTAAAGTTAAGAAAAGTTACTGTATCAGATTTACATTTGACTTTGTAAAACAGAAAACTCGAATAACAGTGGCTTAAACAAAATGGAGGTAGATCTGCTATAGTTACTAGACTTTTATAGAGCAGGAGTTTAAAATATAGAGATCATCAGATTTAATACTTATAACAAAGTGCAGGCCTAGTTCAAATTACATATGAATAATTATTATCTTTATAATTAGCAAAAGATCACATTTTCTCATAGAGAATAATTGAATTCACATTGTTCAGTATTATCTAAACTAATTCTTAATTTTAAGTTTATATTTTGAAAATAAACAGATCCCTTTCAACATGAGAAGTATAGCATAATTAGCTTCCCACATGAAAGAAAAAAGAATTTATTTTTTAGGGTCATGTTGATACTATCATTATCAATTATGTTACCATTTAACTAATTTTTAAAAGTTGAGACAAAATGTTATTTGTTTTTGAAAGGAAACTTACTTTCATTTAAGTCATTTGTAGCTGATAGGAAATAATATTTTCAATGGAAATAAAATTTAAACCTTAATACCTTTTAAAAATATAAAATAAAACTACACTCAGTATATATTTCCAGTATATATTTTCATAACTGACTTTATAATCAAATTAGACCAATTAAATTCACTCTTGTAGAAAGAAATTTGGGTTCAGAAAAGTCGGTCTTCCAGGTCTCTTGAATGGAAGATTTGCAAATCAAGGGGCTGTGGGTTGGCCATATTCTCCACAATAGTGCAGAGAAAAGCACAATAGACCAACCTGCATTCGTACTTTAATTCAATAAGCATTTGTGGATTGTCTCTACATGCTGGACATTCTGCAAGGTGCCTGGTCTACAATGGTGAACTCAACGAATCTGGTCCCTGTCCTTATGGAGTTTATGGACATTGAAAAAAAGATAGTTGATATTAGTTAACATTCGATTAAAAATTTTGATAAATACAATGAAGGAAAAGAACAAGGGGCTTTGAAAAAGAATAATGGGTGTTTTGAGAATTAGTGAAGGACTCTCTAAGGAAGTGACATTTCAGATGAGGTGAAGAGCAGGGTGTCAGAGCCTTACCAGTAGAGGGAACATCCCCTTAAGATATCTACACATACTAGGTGTTCAGTGAATGTATATTGAGCTGACAAATTATTATTCATTACAAAATAACTAGATGTAGAAGTCATATTAATTGGTTGTCATAAAAGTGTGACCATAAAACATTAATGTGAAACTGTATTTGTCAGGTCATGCAAGCTTGGGGCTGTATTGCAACAGCTACAAAAGAGTATTTATCTGGCTTCACCCTTGAGGTCTTTGAATGGACTCTGATTTCAGCAGTTACTTCCTAAATATAGCTAGAGGTCCCCAGCATGGGTCTCATGTGTACTCTGTATATTACTTAATTATTATATAGTGTGCATCATTTGCTTTTCTCCAACCATTTGTAGCTGTGAGGATGTTATTATTCTCATTTCTTGCCTCTGATACTTGATGAAGGCATCTCAGCTGCTGCTGCCTTTCACTAATGCCTGCCCTGCCCCAGAGGCTGCTGGAGCCTAGTGTTAAGAGCAATGATGTCTGTACTGACTTTGCTGCCTTGGGAAATTATGGCCCCAAATGCTGCTCATGACTTCTGTTCTCAATATTTAAACAGATATGAAACTCACAGAGCAGGAGTTCCTAACTTAGGCTCTGTGGATGGACTTCAGACATTTGGGAATTCTGATTTGTATGCACATTGTGGTCATGTGGGCAGTTGGTGGCTGTGGAGTAAGCGGGGAGAGTTGTAGCTTTTTAAAATTTTCAAAGGAAGCTCCTCAGTGGGGATCAATCCATCACTGTGCTTTGTGTAGAATCACCTTTCCTTCAATGTTTCTATACTGTCATTGAACCAGATCTCCTTATAATGTCTTAGGATGAGTTACTTTCTAGGAGGCTCCTTGTGTCTCATGTAAGGACACTATAAGTGAGCACCCACCAGTCCTCTAAACAGGACATACAGGCTTGAGTCCTAAGCTCAGGCTCAAAGCTGGCAACCCAGCTGAATATGTATAACAAAAGTAACAATAAAACACCTACTTGCATATCCTAACAATATTTTGTTTGAACAACTGTTATGCGTGTATGTATGTATGTATGTATGTATAGATATATATATATTTTAATGGAAAAGTGTCGATCTTCTAGTTCTTTAAAGTAGAAAGGGACATTATCTCATCTCTACTTTCACTTAGAGAAAATATTTTAAGAAATTTACCTTCATAATGTTTTTTTACTTTGTAACTTTCAATTGTATTTTTTCCGCTGCAATTATTTTTCTCTCAGATGAACTTGACTTTGTTGCATTTTTTCCTTTGATCCTTTTTTTTTCATTTTCCACTTTTCTGCTCATGTTCATTTAGACATCATTTGTCAAATTCATTTCATGTTCTTCCAGCAATGGGGTTATCTATTTTAAACCTCTTCACTGAATGATCAAATTTCTGCAACTGCACGTATGGGTTTTGCATCCTTGATTCTCAGTGCAAATGATCTGGATTACTGATCATTCTTTAGCTATAAACACGTTCAAATATGCTTTTGAAAAACTAAACTTTCTTAAAAACATTTTACACCTTTTCTTTTCCCTAGTCTTCATGATTTGTCACTGAAATAATGAAGAACTGTTGGTTTTTACTTCCAGTGGGATGGGTTTGAAAAAGCACCTTGGAAAGAATATGACTTCCCTCTGAAAGCTTGAAAGTAACTAGGTAACAAATGAATGAATCTTTTATTTTCTTTATGGCAAATTGAAAAGATGCTTCAAGCTGTGCTTATGTTAGATTTGGCATCACACTGAGTGAATTGCAGAGACTGCAGAAGGAATCCTGTTGTGAAATTAGATAAAAAACAGTGGAAAACTGAATTTCATTTAGGTGAGTGCTTTTACAATGTAAATGTTGTTTCTGCCTGTATATTTAAAAATATATAGTTTTCCCAGAAATGTCATAGAAGACCAGAGAACACTGCAACGTAGCAATGCAGACACGGAGACTGCCCTGAGGTGATTGAGACTTTTTGGGGGCAGCAAAATTACATTTTCCACTAGATTTTGCTATTCTACACAAAATTGGTAAACAAGAAGGCTTTTTATTTAATTTCAGAATCTTCAAAAATTGCAGGGAGTTTTTTCAGACCTAAGATACTTTTCTAAATGCAAAAAAAAAAAAAAAAAAGTAATGCTTGTTTTCCATCTTAACCCAACCTCATTCGCCTCTGGGGTGTGAGAAAGACATTAGGCAGTTCAGTCCTTAATGTTTTCAGACTCCTCGAACGCCGATATCTGTCCAAATAATGGCCACACCCTTCTGTGAACATCCTCCAGTAATCTCGTTTTCTTTGCCTGTTCTTCCTTCGTAGCCCCTAAAGTGTTCACAAGGTACTCTCCGCGAGGGATGCTCCAGGGCAGCAGTGTCCAGATGCAGGTCTGGTTATCCCGCAAGTCTCGGCCTCGGACCCTCCTAAGAGCCACCAGGCTGAAGGAAAGCCTGGAGATTGCGGGGCCGGTGAGTAGGGAGTGTATTTGTTGGGAGGGCTGTGGTGAACAAACCTCTAGGACACAGGCAAGCTGGCCTGGGGCCAGGTCCACCGAGGGGATGCACGGTGGACATGAGGCCCAGAGCATGCAGAGCTCATGTTGGAAGGCTGTGTGAGGGTGGTCACGGGCCCAGGCTGGGGCTGAATATTGACTGAGTGACTATACCTCTGGGCACGTGGCTAGGATGGGGCGCCACGAGATGGCCCCACACATGGCACCACTGACCAATCATGCAGC
>NW_006436283.1:10467911-10491507 GCF_000325575.1 Pteropus alecto | reverse complement strand
GTCGCCCCGCAGGCCCCGGGCCCGTTCTGGAGGCCCGAGGGGCGCGCGCCGCGTTCGGGGGTCTCGGGGCGCACCGCCGTGACCTCACGTGCAGAGTGACGTCCGGCCCGGGCACGGACCGGCAAAGTTCTGAGTCACGTTTGCTCGGCGGTCGACATGACGGGGTCCGGAAAGCGGACCCGCGGGTTCGCCGCTCGTGAGAGGAAATCAGGGTCCGGGACGAGGCAGGGCAAGCGGCCTCGGCCTAGAGGGCCTGGCAGGCCGCCGCCCCGAGCCGGGCGCGGCTTCTGTCCCCTCTGGCAGGGCCAGCGGCTCTGGACACCGGCGCGCCGGAGTCGTCGCCGTCAGAACAGGGCCAGCGACGCGGGAGTGAGGGCAGAACCGGCGCGCTGGCTCCTTTGTGGGAACGCTTCTCGTAATTCGCCTTGGGGAGGCCCTGCCCCGGCATCACGGCTTGCTGGGAGCTGCAGAGTTTTTCTGAGTTTATTTATCTTTTTAAATGTTCCAGAGAACAACTTAAGTCGATGTGAACAACTTTCATTCTGATCATCGTGCGGCTATTATTCTTATTTGCCCTTACTCTTTAAAGATGAGTAAAAATAAAAAAAGGCAGATGAAACGACACGTGCCTTTTCATAGTGGTGCCGCGCAGTGGAGCGCAGGATAATCTGTGCAGAGCTCTGTCCCGGCTGCCACTTTGCGTGGATCACTAGGTCGGTTACTTACCCCGCGGAGCCTCAGCTTCCTCCTCTGTTCAAGGGCCACGAAATAGTGTCTGTCTCCTACGGCGGTGACTGAGATACGTTTGCAGAGCACATAGCATGCTTTTGGCACAATCAGGGAAGACTCACTGGTAACTGTCCACACATCCAGGTGTGTAAGCCAGGTAAACATGCACTTGGAAAACCTTTTGATGTAATGAAGTACATATTTCAAGTTTTCTTTAACGACCCACCATGTATCTAAAATATGGTTTCATTGAGCAAAATTGAATTCATGCCACTTTCAGGTATATGTTTATCGTTTGTCAAGGCTCATGATATATGTGAGCTGTATTCTTTGTTTAGCAGTTGTGGCTGCTTGTTTCCCCAAGGCCTTTTAATAATTATTTAATATTTAATATTTATCTCGCTTATGCTTTGCTGACTCGTATTGCAGCTAAGCACCTTGAGAAGGTCTTAGCCCACTTTATAGCTGTCCGCGTAGAAACAGGTTTAAAAAAAGTGCCAGTGAGTTAAATGTAAGACGTGATCCAAATATAGGTTATATATATACAGCAAGAGTCACCCAGTTTACTTCATTTTTGCTTTTGAAGTAATTTATGTGACTAGTAGGCACACTCTAAGTACCTAAAGCCTAAGTCAAAGATATATCCTCTTATTTTTCAATTCTAATAACAAATCAGCAATTCTAATAAATGGTAATAAAACTTTGATTAGATGGAACTAAGTAGATATAATTTATTTATAAGATGTAATTCGCATAGTGAGAATTCCTTGAAGGTTTGAAATGGTAACTTAATTTTTTGGGCTTTTTTGCATTTCATCATTTCTTTGGAGAGTAAATAAGGGATAAGGAGAAGTAGATTTTTAGCTTTTACCAAATATCACACTGACTGTTGTGTTTTTTAAAACACAATACTCCAGTATTGCATGTTACTGTAGTAATTCCGATCGCCTTTCTACTTTTCAAAATACTTTTTTGTTAGTTGAAGATATTGTTGACTTATAGGCAAATGGCCAAGTGGTCAGATGTAATGGATCTGAGATCTAGAGATTTCAAAATGTTAATCTGAGTTTTTTGCTTAATTTCATGACTTTGGATTAGTCTTTTAACTTTGAATTTTAGTTTCCTGTAACATTAAACACTATTATCTTCTGTTGTGTCCAAGGATTCATTGAGGGATTATTAAGAATCTTTTTGCTTTAGCCCTAGTTATGAATGCCCTCAGAGCAATGTTTGAGTACATTGGCGGGGTACTATTTAAGCCTGGGAGTCCGAGCACTTAGGCCAGGGCTGTGCTTAAAATTCTGGGTTTATGAGTTTCCATTTGTTTGCTTGAATAGTTGCTTTTTAGCTTTATGATTTAACATCCAGCAGTGGTATCATAACTTTCTATTACCAAGTACATAACTGATGTAGTTTTGGAGGAATGCAGTTAGTTATTGTAGGAATGCAAAACAAAACCAGCCAAACAACCCCAAGCCAACTAACTCGTCGGAAAAAGCATTTAAATGAAATTTATCTTAACTAAGTCTTGAATTTGAAAATGTAATGCAGAAGGTAGGGTGATCAGTTTAAGTAAAGAGAATTAAGGGCATATAATATTTCTATTCTAG
Organism: Pteropus alecto; assembly: GCF_000325575.1. Taxonomy (NCBI): domain Eukaryota; kingdom Metazoa; phylum Chordata; class Mammalia; order Chiroptera; family Pteropodidae; genus Pteropus; species Pteropus alecto. Next base: position 10,489,168 of record NW_006436283.1, on the reverse strand, counting down.
AAGACCTATTTGATACTCAGAACAGGATCTTAAAAAAACAAACAAACCTACTAGTAATGTAAAAGTGGGACATGAATCCCTTTCGTTAGCATTTATTTACCAGTCAGTTCTTCAGCTTCTAATACCTACCACGCAATGCGCTACGTACCTGCTAAGATGTGTAAGTCATGGTCTCTGCCTTCCAGGAGCATCTCATAGATGGTGGAAGACCTGTGAGTAATACATAGATGTGTTAAAAAAAAAGAAATCTCGTGATACATGCTACACAGATGTGTGCAGTATACACTGAGAATGAGCAACAATGCATAAGGATAAGCAGGGCGAGTTTATGCAGAAGGGACATGAATTACATTTACCTGACTCCAGACAGAGGGAACAGCCTGTGAAAAGGATGTGGGATCATATAAGTGCTTGGAGTGTTTGAAGAATGACGAGGAGTTCCCTGGTGGTGAAATGGTCATGGGCGGGTTGGTGTAGTTAGGCAAAGTGTGTGCTCGTAGAGAGGGGAGAGAGATGGGCTCTAAATGCAAAGGCACTTAAAGGCCTGACTTTGGATTTAGATAGCATCCTGTTGCAGTAGGCAGCCCAGAGAAGTTTGCAAGTAGGGAGTGATACGCTTCGCTTTGTACTTGGGAAACTTACTTTGGTATCGGTGAGGTCTAAAGTAGGGAAAAGTAAAGTGGGTTTTATGTAAGTGGTCGGAAGGGCTTTCTCTGAGACAGTGGCCGTGAGAATAGAGATGGAGGCAGGATTTGAGATATTTCCGAGTATTGGCTGATATATTGGTTTATGGGAGTTTAGAAAATGGGAACAGTGGAGGAGAAGGAGTCAGTGGGACAGAAAGTTCGACCCAGCAAGGAGAGAGTTAATAGGTGATAGAGATACTGGTATTAGAAGGCGAGTTCATGCTTCTGATACAGAAGCAAAGGATGTGAGGATGTGTTCTCTGAGAGGTAATTGAGAAGTAGCGGGAATAGCATTTTGGGGTGTTGTTATCTGACTTCATTACTTTCCCATGAAGCAGGATGTAAGATTTTCAAAATTGTGAGGGAGGCTGGAGCGGTTTAAAGGACTTTAAGATATCTGGTAAATATTTAAAAGCTGCTTTGTGGAGTCAGAAATAGTAAAAGGCTCCTGAGACTTCCAGTAAGATGGGAAACTGCCATTTTTCTCCAGCAAACCCTTAATTAGGGAATGAAGGAGGGTGTCAGGGGTTCGAGACTTGCTGAGTGTAAGGAGAAGATGGAGTGGAATAGAGTTTAAGAGGGTAAGAGGCTGTGATCAGATAGAAGAGTTTTGGGGAGGTGGCAGTGATGAGAATGGGTAGTAGGAGGTATAGTCAGATGGCGGGAGCCTAATAAGAGGGGAATTTGGGGGTTGAGGTTAATGGCAGTCATTGGAAAAGGCAGTGTGATCTCAGTGACTGTTTTCCTACCTGGGAAAAGTTTGGAGAGAGACGGAAAGACTCGAGGGAGGACATGCATGTACTTGACAGAGGACTTGAAACCTTGGTTCACTTCACTGTGAGGGAGGTCAAGTTAGCCCGTGCAAGCTAGGGCTTACTTACAGAGACAGAATAGAGAGAACTTTCTGTGAAGAGGCTCTTGATAATAAAATGGAGGATACTGTGCTAAATATTCGCAGCTGGTTTAGCAGAGGGAGGGCGTTCCATGGATCACGATAGCTTATGGGGCAGAACAGAGCTTTTCCCCAAATATGTAATTTGCAAATTGAATAGATGACAAATGAGAGAACTTAACAAAATATAGAGGTAGTCCATATCCCTACCAAGACATTTATTTCAAAACTTAAAAGAACATGTTGAGTGTGGATATATTTTTAATTTAATTTCTGTTTTTTGAGATTTACCCCCTTTATATTCAGTATATATATTTGCTATTTAGGAAAGAATATAAAGACCAATATTTTAAGTTTTTTTGAGGAGAATTAAATAATTTTAGTTTATATAGAGTTAAAATCACTTTTTTGAGATACAGTTCCTTGCGTTTTTACACTTAAAATGAATAGGGTCTTATAAGCTCTTCCACAGACAGTATGCAGAACAGTTCCAACACCCCAATAATTTCCTTATGCCACTTCTTCATATGCAGATCTCCCCCCACTGCTAACCCCTGTCAACCACTGATCTGTTTTATATGCTCATATTTTTTGTCTTTTCTAGAATGTCATACAAATGGATTTGTACAGTATGTAGCCTTTTGAGAATGGCTTCTTTCACTAAACGTAATATATTTGAAGTTTACTCCTGTCGCTGTGTGTATCAGTGCATTCTTTGGTGTTGCTAACTAATGTTTCACTGTGTGTTTATGTCACAACTTGCTTATCCATTCCCCAGGTGAGGGGCGTTTGGGTTGTTTCCAGTGTTTGATGGTTACAGAAGAAAAAGGCTGCTATAAACATTACAGTTAGGTTTTTGTGTAAATATGGATTTTGTTTCATTTGGATAAATACTTAAGAGTGGAATTTCTGGATTATATGATAAGTGTATGTTTAACTGTGGAAGAAACTGCTAACTGGTTTTCCAGAGTGGTCGCACTATTTTGTATTCCTATGGCAGTGCATGAGAGTCCCTGTTGTTCTGTGTTCCCACCAGCACTTGGTATTGTTTGCATTTCTTATTTTAGATGTCCTACTGGATGTGTAGTGATATCTCATTGTGGTTTTAATTCGCATTTCCCTAATGACTAACAGCGTTGAGCATTTTTTCATATGCTTATTTGTCATCTCTAAATCTTCTTTGGTAAAGGGACTAATTTTTTTGCTGATTATTTTTATTAGGTTGCTTGTTTTCTTACAGTTTTGTGAGTTCTTTGTATGTTTTTGGTATAAGTCTTTTATGAGATATATGATTCACATATATTTTCATAGAGTCTGTAGCTTTTCAGTCCCTTAACAGAGTCCTTTGCAGAGCCAAAGTTTTTTATTTTAGTGAAGTCTAATATACCAACTTTTTCTTATGGGTAGTGTTTTTTGTGTTGTATCTAAGAAATCTTCGCCTTTTCCAAGGTCGTAAAGATTGTTTCCTATGTTTTCTTCTAAGAGTTATAAGTTTATAAATTTATGGTTTTAAATTTTAGGTCTGTGATTTATTTTGAGTTCATTTTTGTTTATAATATGAAGTTTAGGTTGAGGTTTGTTTACTTTTTTTTTGCATATGGATGCCCAGTTGTTTTAGCATGATTTGTTGTAAAAACTGTCATTTTGCCATGAATTGTACCTTTGTTGGAAATCAGTTGTCCATATTTGCATTGGTCAATTTCTGGACTCTCCAGTCTGTTCCATTGGTCTATGTGTCTTATGCTTTCACCAATATCATATTGTCTTGGCTGTTGTAGCTTTATAGTACATCTTAAAGTTGGGTAATATGAATCTTTCAACTTTGTTCTTCTTTTTTGGTTTTGCTATTCTAGCCTCTTGAACTTTCTAAAACATAAATTTTAGAATCAGCTTGTGTATGCATGCAGAGTTCTGCTGGAGTTTAGAACGGAATTGCATGAAATCTGTAGATCAGTTTAGGGAGAATTGATATTTAATGCTAATGAGTTTTCTTTGATCTCTTTCATCAGAGTTTTATAGTTTCAGCATATGGATTCTTAATACTTTAATTTTAAATCTTTTACAGACTGAATTATAGAAATGGGAAGTGAAGAAGAAAAATGGGAGAAGCTGGATGCGGAATTCGATCACTTTGTGGTAGATATGAAGCCCTTTGTTTTAAAATTACCCCATAGGTCAGGTAAGATTATGTTTGAAAATTAGATTCTAAGATTAATTTTTTTCTTTATATTATATCATCAATCCAATGAACCATCGAAGTGGAAATAAAGCTGAATTCCTTTAGTATCGGTTTTTATCTTAAGCTGATTAGTAGAATTGTTTACTTTGAGCTGTTCAAGGGTAAATAGAAATTTAGTGATAATGTCTTACTAAACCAGGGAAGGATCTTGTGATACCACTTCTCATATGTCATGAGCTTCAAGCACATGGATCTCTAAAGTTAGCTACAGCTTACTTCCTGCCTCTTTTTCCTCATACCATGGAAATGTTTCCTTTTTTAGGAGCCTGCTGTCCACCTGCTCTCTGACCCTTTTGTTTATCAAAGTGGCAAAGACTCTATTGGTCTTGTATGCTTATCAGTTGACTGAATACAATCAAGTGCGAATGAATTTTTGCTTCTGTCTCGTCTCCAATTTCTGGTCTGTAATTATGGAATGAGAGTCTTTGTCGCAAGTCAAAGGATTTTCAAATAATTTAAGATATAGAGAACACTTGGAAAGAGTTTGGGGGGGTCACTGAAGATTCACCAAGTCATAACTTGGCATAAGACTGACTAAAGGCAAATCTGACTTGGCATCTTTTAGTGGAGGGTTTGGAGTGGGGCAAGAAAACTGGCTTTACCCTGTCCAAGTTTCCTATTTCCCTGAAGTGGCCAAGTGAATGCTATATTCAAAATGAGGAGCCAGGTCAATATTAGATATTTATTCCTGGGAGCTGCGCTGGGAGAAGGGAGTGTAGTGTATGAGTTACCCATTGTTCCAGGCCTGCAGCCTTTCCTAGTCCAGCATGGCGTGGCATGGTCTTCCCACCAAGCCTCTTCCTCTGCCCTCCTGCCTTGTCAGACTGTGTAACCTTTCTTCCTCTGCTCTTCTTCAAAATTATTTCATATCCTGTAGCTTATTCACGATTTTTTTGAATTAGTATTTAATGATATTTCTGTACTATGTCAGTCATCTATTGATATTTTTTCTTTTTGTTTTAGATTTGCTGATTAGGAAAAATTTTAATTAAAATCTCACATTATAAATGTATTTCAGATAAATCGTCTTCATATTTCACCTTCTTTTAAAATGAATTTTTAGGTACATGGATTTGGATTAATTATAATCTTTGGTTCACAACTCATTGTCATTGTACATCCCTGGCCCTCTTTTATTTAATTAATGCTTAGTGAGTGCTTGGGAACTCACACCCCAGGCAAGAACCTGAGCATTCTTAACAACTTATATCTTGTAGCTGGATTCCACTTTTGATAACAGTTTTTCCCCATCATTTTAAGCAGAGGAATGAATCTTTTTTGTTAACCAAGTTGTACTGAATTCTGGCCATTCCGAAATTACATAGATTTCAGTTTGCTGCTGGGCATATAGAAAATACATAGTTTGAAAACAGTTTATTTAAATTTATCAGTTTTCGTGTTTATATTTTCTCATTACACAAAGTATGCCCATTATTTCATGAAGTTTGCTTTGTGATTATGTAATTTTCAAAGCTAAAAATACAAAAGTTCTTTAGAGGCTAGCTCTCATAACTGTAGTGATAAATCTGGTATGAGCAAAGTAGTAAATCCAGCCCCAGCGATTTTTTGTAGGAAAAATAATAAATGACTATGACCTTTAGGAACTAAGAGATTAAAGCAGGCTTATGATTTGTGTTAGATATATAATCCTCAAATTGAGTTAGACTGATAAAAGATTAGTGTCAAAATAGTTTTCATGAGACCTAAAAACAATTCTGTGTCATGGCAAGATAAGTCAGGTTATTATATGTGGATTAAACTGTGCTGTATGTTTTAGGTAGTTTTTAAAGGGATAATTATTTTATGAAATTACATGTAAATAGCCCTCAATTATTGTTACAGAGGTTAAAAGGAACCCTAAGTAAATCAACTACAAATCCCTGAAAATTATCAGTTTTAATAAATAAAACATTTGAGATTTAATTTTAGGTTAAGTTTAAAATGCTTAAATAAGACTGCATTTTATCTCTTTCGATTTGTATAATGAGAATTATAGAAAGATTTTTCAACACAACTAAAATTATTTTAGAGATGTTTTTACAGCAAATTTTTTATCTCAGAAATTTATTCGACAATAATCCAGATTTTATTTTTGAGAAAGTATTTCTTTACATTTGTCTTGGCTGATCATTAATTAACTGATAAACTCTAGCTCAGGGGTTGGCAAACTATAGCCTCTGGGCCAAATCGAACCCACTGCCTTTTCGATAAAAGTTTTATTAGAAAACAGCTGCGCCCATTCGTTTACATGTAGTGTGTGGTGATTTCGTGCTGCAGTGGCACAGTTGAGTAGTTGTGCCAGAGATCATATGGCCTGCAGAGCCTAAAATGTTTACTGTGTGGCCCTTTACAGATTGTTTGCTGACCTTTGCTATAAACAAAAGCAGATTTACATAGGTCTTTAATGATTATTTACTGAGAAATCAAGTCTCTAATAGTTCTTATGTATTTCTAGAACGGCAGAGGTGTGCACTGTGGATTAGAAAACTGTGCGAGCCTTCAGGAACAGGTGTAGGAATAATGGGCAGGAAGAATCGAAACCTATACGCAAAACTGCTACTGCACATGCTTAAGCGAGGAGTGATCGAAGGCCCTTTTATACACCGACCGGAACCAGGGACACTGAAAACTTTACCTTCGTACATGGTTAGTGTCATTGATCAAAAGGTGTATTAGTTTCTTTAAAAGTGTCAGTTTATCATCCTTTTTGGGAATGGTCATATTAAGTTCTAAGTTCTAGATAATATATTAGTTATAACTAAGGTTTTGTTTTCCTCTCTGATTCATTTTTTCTTATTTTGAGGAGAAATCAGATATTGGCCTGTAAGGAAACTATACTTATTGGTTTAGTCATTACACAGTGTTCTACAGTATTTCTAAAAAGCTTAAAGTTAATTTTTAAGATTGAGCCTTTTCCACTAATTTTCACTGGTTTATAATAGTATTTTATGTATGTCAGTAAATTCTAGTTATTAAACTTTTTGATATTTAAAAATTTTTGAGAGGATGGATTGAATGTCTTCTAAAGTAATAAAATGACAATAGTAAGTTGGAGTTGAGAAGTGATTTCCCACACTTGATTTAATCTAATTTCATTATCAAAATCAAGTTTGTTACAAAGCCAGTTATAATTATGCTTGGTTGATGAATTGTCACTGTCTTGGTCCTTGTCACCATGAAATATGTGTTCATTTGTGTGGTGGTTGAATACTTGAGAAATCTGAAGTACTAGGTGTTGGCAGTTGCTGTTAGGATATATATGAATTTTTTTTTAAAGAACTGCAAGAATCTTTTATTTTTTTCTTGTAATTGTATTCTTGTATTTTAAGATTTTTCTGTATTTTATCACTTAACTTAAACAAAAATTCATTCAAGAGGCATTCTGTACAACTAGACCATAACTTCTGTTATCCATGGCAGAATGCTAGAAGTTCTAATGCTGTCACCTCTTGTGTGTTAAAGTACAGCCATGAATCTTGCTTTAAAATCATTAGTCTCTGGGATAGTAGTTACTCAACTTGGTATTTGATTAAACGTTGGAGTGACTACGTCGTTCATCAAGAAATTGCTATGCATGTCGATTTGGGATGGAGGGTCATGTGTCACCCTTTGTCGGAAAACAGCCCCTTGAGGATTTTTGTGTAGAATCGGGAAAATGATTGTAGAAGTATCCAGTTAATGCAGATTTTTCTTCAGAAATCTGCAAAATCCCGGCTCACTTGAAGAGAAATAAAGGGGCTAATGTCATTCTTTTTGATAACTAAAGGTAGGACATTAGGACATTTTCTGAAACCTTCAGATGTTGGGATATGAGTATATTGTCTCATGTTTTCCCACTCACACTTAATTTCATAGAATCGTAGGAAAGGGATTTATTTTACAAATAATAACAATCAGAAGGCCTAGAGATTTGCCTTGGTTTTCCCAGCTCGTTTATGGTGTGGCCAGAGTAAAATCCTAGCTCTTCAATTCTTTTTCCCACCTTTCCAAGGGATTCCTAATTTTTATTTCTCATTTTTATTGGTTGTGGTTTCTCTGCCCACTAATTCTTTATTTGGGGGTGCAGAGTAGTTAACGATCACAGAAAGAAATAAGGTAGCACATGATTTCAAAAGAACTTTCCATTTGTCTTTTCATAAAGCTACTATTCTTATACAAATAATTATTATCAGATTTATTCATTATATAATTTTATCAGATTTCTTATGTAGCAGAGCACAACTAAAATGTAAATATGTTGTCCCTTTTATGTGTTTTAATATTTCATAATTCATTATACATTTAATGATATATATTTTTACATTTTTATGTAATTGAATTTAAGTATTCGAAAGGTTGTTACTAAACTTGAAACTTGATGGAAATCTTAACTAATTATAGTACATTTTGAAAGAATATTTTTTCTAATTTTTAAAAATCAGTCCATCTATTTTGATGAACCAAATCCAGCACAAGCAAAAGCTTCAAGCCCAGAAAGATTACCAGACTGGGTAATGGGGGAGCTGGGGTCAAGCAAACACAGTGAATCGTGGAAGCTTTCTTCTGGAGATGAGTGCTGTCTGGTGCAGTCGCCAGCTGACGTCCACAGGTACGCTATGAAAATAAGGTTTCGCGTGTGTTTCATCATGTAGCCTGTCTTTGGAACTGGTTCATACATTTCATTTTTTCTTTTTTTTTTATGGTAAGTAGTTAGTTTACTTTATATTTTTGTAAAAGCTAAAGACTGTGAAGGGATGTTGGGTGGGTTAAATAACAGTTTTGCTTTTTTATTTACTATATATTCTAAATTATGTTATATTTTTAGCCCCTTTTTGGATATCTGTTATATATATTCCATTGCTTGGAAAGTGGTACCTGAGAATCTTTAAATAACACAATTCTCTGTTTTCCTTTATGATAAGCATGATTTAAGAACGTTATCAGTGACTTCAACAAAATGTAACATCTTGCATATCCGTCTTGAAGCTCATGCTTGAATTTCACTCTTTTTACACTCATTGAACAATATTTGTTTTGATTTAATAAAATAGCGAGTGTAAATGTAAACCTCACTAAACTGTGCTTTCTTACTAGACTACTACGCTTAAAGAGGATTTTTAGTGCAAATAAACTTCTAAGTTTTTTTGAAATACACAAAAATGATTATGGTTGTAATATACTTTTGGCTTTTAGGAGAGATAGATTTAAATTGGACTTTTATCAAATTTTGAGTTTTACATTTGGCATTATTCTCTGAAATGTTAAAATATTAGACAGCATCATTCGGCGTGTACCATAGTTCATACTTCACTCCTCACCATTTTCTTGGTAATTTTAATTTTTGGAATTTGATTTGGTTAACAGTGTAATCTTTCTTTTCTACTATATGTTTTTTGGTTTATTCCTTAATCAGTTATAGAAGTGTTACTAGTAATTCGAAATGTCTTCATAGTTGATGTAGTCTGGTTATCTGTTTTTCAGACTTCATGTTTTATGATGCAGAAGAACTGATGAACACAAAGCAAGAGGTCTAGTCTATATGGAATTTTTTGATTAGAAAGGGGAAACATTAAAATAGAGGCAAAAAAGGGAAGAGGTGATAGAATTAAGAACACATTGAGGAGAGTAAAAAATGAAGAGATGAGTCTATAGGAGGGTGGTGTGAAATACTTATTTTTGCATTCATAGGAGAAATAAAAGTAGAAGAAGTGTAATTATGGAATTTTTGTTAGCCTTATAAGCAGATAAAGAGATCGTGGTTTGTATAAAAAAAAAAAATACAGTTCTTGGTTTGGCAGCAAAATCCATGAGGTGTTTGCCATAACATTCATTGAGTGACTAAATGCCGAGTTCCCTTCTGGGAGAAATGAATGTGGAGTTTACAGTGTGAGGGCGACATAAGTACTTTCTCACTCCTTGGAGCTTAGACCAGAGGTTGAAAATTAATGATCTTCCTGAAATGAACGAATCATGTGGATACATTTGTTTTGTTTGACTTACATAATGTCTTTAAAGATTTTTGAATGAGTTGTCAAAATTAACAATGTAGAATTTCATATAAAAAGCTAAGTTTCTGACTTATTTTAAAAAGTGGAGACCTAGCAACCTTTCCAGAAGACAGCCATAGGTTGGTTGTACCTAAGTAATAGTTACTCCCCTAAGGTGGTTTGCCTTCTTTATTTCCTGCTAATTCCTGACACTGAGTTTGAAGTCAGTTACATCTATTATTGAACTTTAGCTTCTTCTTTTTTCTTTTTTCTTTTTGTTAAGAGGAAATGAAATATTTGTTTTTCCATTTTTATATTCAATCAAAAGTAGAAAGAAGAAAGATAAATAATTCAAGAGGAGGATAGAGTCTATGGCCATGCCACCCTGAATGTGCCCAATCTCGTCTGATCTTGGAGGCTAAGCAGGGTTGGGCCTGGTTAGTACTTGGATGGGAGACCACCTAGGAAGACCAGGTGCCGTGGGTGTTAAAAATAAAAATAAAAAAGAGGATAGAGACTATATCTTTGTGGAAGTGAAGCATATCCTTATATCTGGCAGCATAATCACTCATTTGTTACCCGTTTAAGTCCTATAGACATTTGATCTATAACCTTTGTTTTAGATGAGTAGGGAAGAGAGATAGGTACGCAGATAACTTCAGTAAAGCAGTTATGTGTAGTTGTGAAAGTATTCAAGAAGACTGAGGTGTGTGTAAGGGCAGGATTTAGGATCAGAAGTAGAATTGCCATTTCTAGGGAGTCCAGGTGAATGGACTTTCCTTTCTCAGAACAGGATAAAATTTGAGAAAATGTAGTGAGAATATTCTTCAAATATTAGTGATTTTTTTCTAGAAAATGAAACCATAATAAAATCTGTACGAGTTTAACAAATAACTTATTTCTCTTTGCTGCTCAACTATAATAAAATGGCATTTTAATGCAAATTACCTGAGTATGAGATATTAGTTGTCAGTTAGGTAGTAAGTAATTAATGAGAAACCAGGCAATCTTTTGGTCCTAGTCATTCTCACAGCTTCATAAGAGCCTTACCTGACATCCTGGGTCTGTTTGGGTGACCCTATTATTTATACCAAGGTACTTTGTGTTTCTTCGTTGCACTCATCACATGTGCATGGGTTCCATTTCTGTCCTCTTTGCTAGATTGTAGATTTCACGAGGCAAGAATTGTGTTTTTCCTGTTTGTACTTTATTTCCAGTGCCTAGCACTGAGCAGGAAACCGTTAGGAACTCCATAAGCATTTCTGTTTGGTGAGTGCATGCATGATGGAGGAAATAGATTGTGTTAGGCACTGCCACATATTTAATTTAATCAGCATGAAAGCCCTTTGAGATAGGTATGTTGTGGCAGAGAGAATGGTCCACAGGGATTAAAAAAAAATCTTTTAGAAAAAGTTTAGGGAAGGATAAATTTTAGAAGTTAAGAGAAGTATGGGTGTAGGATATAGAGATGCCCTCCGTATACCAGGAGGAATATAAAGACAGGGAAGGAGCTGGAAATGGCACACTTAAATATCTTTATGGTGAAGTGTGCTAATATCGGTAAGGCCAAAGGCTTACAATTAGGGCAGCAAAAACAACACAGGGTACTACCTTTTCCTATATGTTTCTCAATTTAATTTGATTTATTTAAGAATTTTAATCTGATTTATAGTTTTAATGTGTATGTACATTAATTAACAGATATTTGAAATTTTATATACATGCATTTTATATACTAACATTTACTTTAGCTAGAGGCAATAAAACTGATTTTAAGGCCAAATAAGTAACGTGTAATTTCAGATGAGAAGTGGTGGTGAAGTTTAGTGGTGACCTGTCTTCATATTTCTGTTCTAACGTTGCTCCTTTACTCTGTCTGAGTGGTCATAGTGTGCTAATGAAAAAGTTAGTATCTGCTAGTGTTGACCCAATACATCTAATCAGTTCTGTAAGAAATTGTTTTAAAAAGTTTAAGAGGCTTATAATATTTGACACATGTATATTTTTATAGTGAATAATTTATTGTTACTTAGAACTGAAGTTTAATGCTGCCTCATAAATTTTACAACCACTTCAACTTGTCCTTTGAAAAACCTCTTTAATCTTAAAAGATTTTCCCCCTTAGTGTTTCTTTTTTGATCACTTTATAAAATCCTGCTTTACTTAGACCTTTTTGTATGTGAAGTATTTCTAATGGCATTTTAGATTATGCTGTTTGTGTCCTAGCCTTTTTATATTATTAAAGATGCAGAGTCCTTTTGAAGCCTCTTTGTTAGGACTCCCTATTCAGTAGAGATGGCACCTTTCCTTTACCTTTATTCTTCTTGTAGGATACGGTATGTGGCCTGGTTCTAAACACGTTAGAAGTATTATGAGGTTATAGTCTATCAGGCTTATTATTATGCTTTTTTTCCCCCACCAAGTATATATCATACACCAGTAAACTTAGTATTTCACATTAAATGGCTTCAACACGTAACTAGTTCTGTCCTGGTTTTATTCTTTGCTTTCCTTTTTCATATTTCTTGCTTTAAGTTTATGTTATTGGCCATGTTTTCTTTTAGAAAAACCACTTTCCAAATTGCATTGCTATTTCATTAGAGATCTATTATTGTTTTTTTATGTGAGAGATCTGCTTATTTTCTTGACAATGGAATATTTTAGTTGTATTTGAGTTTGGAGCATGATTTTACTAAGTGTAAACATTCCTGGTGAGACCCCAGACCTAGAGCTTATGCTCTAGTGTGGTTAATTTCATTTAGTTCTCTAACCGTGAGCTGTACATCTTTATATATTACTTCCTGGTCGTCTTTCAGAAGCCTACTGTTGAGATCTGGTAAAGACTTTAACTGTCTCTGTGGTAGGCAGACTTCCAGGTGGCCCCACAATCTTCCTCTTGTGTAAGCCTTTCCCCTTGAGTGTGGGCAGACCTGTGACTTGCTTCCAACTAATAGAATATGGCAGTGGTGATGGGCTGTCACTTCCATGAGTACCTTATGATATATAAGACTGTCCTGCCAGCTGACTGGCTCTAGAGTCTTGTTGTCGTTTCCTTGTTGGCTTCGAAGAAGTGAGCTGCCGTAAATCCTGTAGCCGAAAGGCACCAAAGGCTGCCGGCAGCCACGTGAGTGGGAGAAGCAGATGCTTCCCTAGTCGAGTCTCCAGATGAGGACGCAGCTCTGGCCAAACCATGATTGCACCCTCGTGTGGCCCTAACCAGAGGACCCAGCTCAGCTGCGCCTGCACTTCTGACCCACAGGAACTCTGAGAAAATACGTGTTTAAAGCTGTTCGGTTTGTGGCAATTTTCTATGCTGCAGTAGATGATTAATGTAGTTTTTATCCTCATTTTAGAAAAGCATGCAATCCATATGCAATACATGCTTGTCATAAAACCTCAATGTAGAGTAAAAACATCCAAGTCTTTCTCTGCATGTCCTCCTTATCCCACTTTCCTGATGAGAGGTAATAGTTATGAACAGTTTGGTGTGTATCATTCTACAGTAGATACATACCCACACCCCCAGATCTGTAATTAAGAATTTATAAATTGGCTTACACTATATGCACTGTTCTGAGACTTGCTCTTTTGTCACTTAACTGTGTCTTAAACCTGTGTCAGGTAGTTGTCCTCTTTTTAATTGGAGGTAATAACTCGTAGTATGGATTTACTGTAATTTTCCTGTCTGTGGCTCTCAATTCTTTATCGTTACAAAGAATGCCTAGGTTAGCATCCTCGTACATATATGCACCTGCGTGTATTTCGGGCTGTTATTGATTCCCAGAAAAGGAATTGCGATTTCAGTAGCTAGGCACATTAACAAATTTAGTAGGTGAACTATTAGTGGGATCGTTAGTAGGTTCAACATCTTGTGCAGTGGTAACAGGAGTCTACATGAGCTAGTATGAGGGATCTCCGAGATGTGTAAAGTTCAGAAGAAGTACCTAAAAGTATAGTCAGCTTCCATTTGTGTGTGAGTATGTGTATTTTACGGATACATATGTGTCCATGTGTATGGCATATTTCTAGGTGCCATATGCAAAACTTTTACCTTTAAGGAATGGGACTAGCCTGGTGTGGAAAGTGAAAAACTTTTTATTCTACATGTGTCTTTATTATTTTTAATAATCATACACTTTTTGATAGATACAGTCACTTTGCCCTCCAAAACACATCTTGTTAAAATGTTTGGGCATATACATTATTAACATCAGTGATGCTCATTAATAAATTTCACTTTATGTAACGAATATACAGATTTAAACGGAGGTGAAAATTTCCCAGTAAATACTCTAAATATTTGTGTATTCCACTTGTATTTCTAATTTATTAAAACAAACCAAGCGGCACAAGTTGTACCATTTATGGAGCACCTGCTGTATGCTAGATGTTATTCTAGAAATCTTTTATAAGTGATCTGATTGCATCTTCTCTACAATTCTGTGAGGTTGACATGATTGCTCTTTGTATTATAGATGAGGTAACAGCTTCAGGAGGTCAGGTAACTTTCCCAGTGGTAGACCGAGGTCTTTATGATTTCAGACCCCATGTTCTTTCTGGACTTCATGCAGCAGATATGGAAATTAAGTGGAGCTGCATCAGCAATCCTGGGCGACTGTGCCTTTGTTCTTCTAGGCATATTTCCAGGTTGAGCTGAAATGAGGCAGTGTGCCTTTGTTCAGATCTCACTTCTGACACTTGGCAACCATGTGTCCTCAGGCAAGTTCCTTAATTTCTCTAAACCCCAGTTTCATCTTTTGTAAAATGGAGATATAGAGTCTTTCACACGGGACCTGTGAAAAGTATTACCTGTTGCTGCACCATCATCACTGGTGTATGGTGATTGTTAACAGTTCCTACAGGGGCTTGCTTGTTAGATTGTTTGACCGTTCTTTTGCTTCTCTAATATATAATCCTCCCAAAGAGTATTATCTTAAAGTCCATTGGTCATTATTTTGCATTACTAGAAGTCATTTTTGTTCCTGAGAAAAATAAATCAATGACTATGCAGAAAGGTTCTGATTGTAAGTATGAATCCTGAACACTCTCAGAATAAAGAGTGGTAATCATGCTTTAAAAAGAGGCTTTGAAGGAATGTTTATTTAGATAACTCAGCAAGTCTCTTTTTCCAAGATAGAAGGAATACAGTGTGGCTGGGCTTTTTTTTTTTTTTTTTTTTTTTTTTTGCATTTCGCCACATCATGTATTAGAAGCTGCCTCAGTAATATTTCGACTTCAGTTCCTGTCATCTCTGTGTATCCTTTTTGTGCATTTTCCCAAGGACAGAGCACAAAGATAATAGGTTGTATTCTTGTCTTACAATTCTGTGAAAAATGTTCTGAAGCTTCTTTTTATGGCTCTTAATTGTTTTTATGACTTTTCAGTGAAGTATGATGTGGTCTGGTAGCTTGTCACCAAAATGCAGTTAGATTCTGCGGTAGGGAAGGATGAAAAGGAGTGATTTAATATCACTCATTATTTCTACTTGAAACTTTGATTAAGAGTTATGAATTAGGAGAGGGCAAAGTGGAATAAAGTTGAATCAACCCTGACCTTTAAGTCTTGCTTTGCAGTGGAAGAAATAGATTACTTTGGCTTATTTTAGAGAACTTTATTCATGAAAAAGAAGGCATTAGTTTGGATTTATTTAGATGTCATTTTATAAAATGCATCCAGATTACTTAAAAATTCTAGGAGTGTGCAAACAGTTGTTATTTATTGTATATTACTTTTACCATATTAGATATAGGTTAACTTTATTTAAAGTTTTTTATCTTTTAATTGTGTCCTCTAAGTGTTCATGCTTATACAAAAGAATTTGGAGAATAATTATCCTATTCTAAATGATTATGGTGGGTTACAATTTTTGTATCTTGCTTTAATGAGATCTTTCCATGGGCTAATGCCAGATTTTAGTTTGGAATGAAGAATCTAATTATAACCCTGCCCTTATGGAAAATATGATTTGCTTTACAATGATCCTCTTTATGATGTGGTTTTCCAGGAATGCATTGCGGCAAAAAGCTGGGACTGTGTGTGTCCTTTAAAAAATGTCTCCCAGTACAGCTAGCATTTCATTTGCTGGTGCAGTTAATTACTTGGCCAGCAGATGGTGACCAAGTATAATGAAAATGTGCTTGTGATTGAATACGTTGATCTATGTGAAAAACATTTTTCACTTTAAAAATATTGATTAAAATGTTTAGTCTGGATACTCAAAACTACAATAGAAGCTTTTTACCTCATTAGACTTCATTTTTATATGTAAAGGACATTAACACTATAAATAGCTCCCACTCGCTCTTAAGTTGTTGGATGACTCTATGGGGGAGCCAGCTGATCAATACCTTTACTTTCTGGAGATTCTTTATGTCCATTGGCATAAATAAATATGGTTAGTAAAACATCCCTAAATATCATTCACAAAAAGTACATTCATTTTATTTAAGAATAGTGCAGTTGTTTGGACAAAGATGTGTCCTACAGAAGCACCATCCAACAGAAGTTTCTGTGATGGTGAAAATGTTCTATAGCTGTGCCGTTCAGTACAGCAGCCACTATTCACATATGACCATTGGCTAGAGTGACTGAGGGGCTGAATTTTAAATTGTGATTAATTTAAATCGCCATATGTGATTAGCAGTCCCTCTTTCGGGCTTGGAGTGCTAGCCTTGGCCTTCTAGATGAAGAGCCACTGGGGAAGGGGCGGGCGTTGTGTTGGTGTGTGGACACGGCCTCTGCCCCGGGGAGGCCTTCGTGCTGTGCCCTTCAGGGGAACCCCTTTTCTGTGACGATCGCCCGCCATCACCTTCTAGTTGCTCTTCTGTTGGTCAGTCTAATGTTTCTTAGAGGCTCTCCCTAACAAATCTTCAAAAGAAAGATCATTTTCATAATCTTGTTTGGGTACAACACTTAATGTGGAATAAGTCTGTTTAATTTGATATTTTTGATACAGCGGACACTTGTTAGGTAGGTACTTAACCTTGTGACCCGGAAATGAGACATAACTGAGGAATGAAAACTTTCTTAGGGTGTCAGTAAAACATAACTTTCACACACATAAAACCACTTAGCTACTCATTAATTTTCAACATTAATGCTAATTAAGTATCATTCTTAGGTAACAAATTGTAGCTGAGATGGAATAGCTTTGAAAATAATGGCCTTGCATTTCTTTTAAGCTTTTCCCCCCAAATGAGTCAGATTTTTGACAAACGCAGTCACTTTTTAAAACAATTTTCTAATGAGTGGGGCTTTGTAATAGAAAATTTTTATTTGACCAACAAGGTTCTTTTTTGAGATCATAGTACTGAACAGTCTTGATTGTCCTTTTTTTAAACAAAAAAGGGATGACAGTAAGCTTATAAGTATATTGAAAAACATAATTTTAAGGGGGTTAGAATACTCTGAACGTTTTATTGTTAAACCAGAGAGATATTAATAAATGTTGATTTAAATGTGTGACTTTTAAAGATGGTCTTTAGTTTTTATTTTTAAGATCAAATGTGTTATTTTAATGTAGGAAATGGGAAAAATATGAAGTCTTAAGATGTTTATGGATCTCTGGTCTTTTTTTTTTTTTTTGGTCAAGCTTCTCATTTCTTAAAATTTAGTTTTGTTTTTCTTTTTATTCCTAATAAAATTCCCTTTGAAAAATTCAAATCATTATGTTGTGGATCATTGGAAGTTATTTTCATTTTCTTTTTTTTAGTGTTATTTTGATACTTTACTGCATTATTCTTTGTTGCGATTTATTTTTCTTTCATTGATAGTTAGCAATACCATAAGAAGATGGAGATGGTATCACCTGCTCCTCAGATGAATGCAAAGACATGAAATCTGAAGTTAGCTCTCCTTTTAGTTTCCTGATCAGTTTTGATGTAGTAGTTATATTACTCTTAAAACGTTTTATACCTGTAAAGCATAGCACACATGTAAAAACTGTATGAAAATGCAGAGGTAGAGCTTAAAGAAAATGCATGGGTACAGTTTAAAGAACAGTTATGAACATTCCTATACTTTTACCCCAGCCAAGAAATAGCATATTTCAGTACTCCAGGGGACCTTCGGTGTCCTCCTCCCGTTGCTTCCACTTCTCTTTTTCTGAGAGGACCACTGACCTGTACTTTGTGTTAATCATTTCTTTGCTTTTTTTTTTTTTAAACTTTATGTAAGTAGAATCATACTATATATATATTGAATCTTCTTTTTCTTATATTTTTCAGATTCATCTGTGCTCATTCTTTGAAATGTTCATTCTTTGTTTTGGGTTATACTTTATTATTTTATTTTATTTTTATATTTTTAGGCAAGGCAACCTTGGTTGACCTCACAGATTGCAAGGACCTTGTTAGCTTATAATCCCTTATTTTTTTTAGTTTTTATGCCTACAGCGCCTGGTCTTCTTAGGTGGTCTCCCATCCAAGTACTAACCAGGCCCGACCCTGCTTAGCTTCCAAGATCAGACGGGATCGGGCTTGTTCAGGGTGGCATGGCCGTAGACTGTTTTGTGGTATACTTTAAAAATCAGTGTATAACACTGATCTTAAGTCACACAAATCTTAAGTATAAGACACGCAAATCTTAAGTATAAAACTTGAAAATATAGAGAAAAAGCTTCATGGCAATGGATTTGGCAATGATTTATTGATTTTGACACCAAAAGCACAGACTACAAAAGAAAAAATAGATAAATTGGACTACATCAAAATTAAAAGCTTTTGTGCACCAAGGGACACAATCAGCAGAGTGAAAAGGCAACCCATGGAATGGGATAAAATATTTGCAAATTATGTATCTGAAAAGTTATTAATATCCAGAATATATAAAGAATCCTACAACTCAGCAACAAACAATCCAATCAAAAAATGGACAAAAGAATTGAATAGACATTTCTTCAAAGAAGATATACAATTGGCCAAGAAGCACATGAAAAGATGCTAACCATCACTAATCAGTCTGGAAACGCAAATCAGAACCACAATGAGATACCACCTTACACCCATTAGGATGGCTACTATTAAAAAAAACAAACAAAATAAGCATTGGTAAGGATGTGGAAAAATTGAAATACTTGTGCACTGTTGGTGGAAATGTAAAATGGCATAGCTGCTGTGGAAAATAGTGTGGCAGTTCCTCAAAAAATATTAAAAATAGAATTACTATATGATCCAGCAATCCTACTTCTGAATATATATCCAAAAGAATTGAGACTTAAACAGATATTTGTACACCCATGTTCATGACATTTGCAGTAACCAAAAGATCGAATCATCCAAAGTGTCCATCAGTGGACGAATGGATAAACAAAATGCGGTGTGTAAACACACACACACACACACACACACACACACACGCGCACACACTGGAATGTTATTGAGCCCTTAAAAAGGAAGGAAATTCTGTCACATGTTACATGGATGAACCTTAAAGATACTATGCTAAGGAAATTAAGCCAGTTACAAAAAGACAAATACTGTATTACTGCACTTATACAAGGTGCCTAGAGTAGTTCTATTCATAGAAAGTAGGATGGTGGCTGCCAGGGATGTGGGGAGAGAGGAGTGGGGAATTAATTGTTTAAGAGGTACAGAGGTTCATTTTGGGAAGATGGAAAAGTTCTAGAGATGGATGGTGGTGATGGTTGTACAACAGTGTGAATGTGCTCACAGCTACTGAATTGTACATTAAGAATAGTTAAGGTGGTAAATTTTATGTTATGTGTGTTTCACTATAACTAAAAATTTAAAAAAAATAGGAGAAAACACAAATTAGCAGTATCAGGAATGAATGAAAGAGGAGGCTCCACACAGATCCTGTAGACAGTAAGACTATAACAAGAGAATATTGTAAATGAGTTTATACCAGTGAAAACTTTGATGAATATAGACACATTTTTTGAAAGACACAAAAAACAATACTGACTCAAGAAAAAATGGGAAATCTGAGTGGCCTTATACCTACCAAAGAAATTTAATTTGTAATTAACCACCTTCTCACAAATAAATCTCTAAGCCCAGATGGCTTTCTTGGTGAATTCTATCAGGGTTTTATGGAAGAAAATTATATAATCATTTAAGATGACTTTCCATGTGACCCCACAGTTCTATTTATTTATAAGTGTTTAGTCAAGAGAAATGAAAATGTATGTCCACATAAATATTTGAACTTGAATGTTCGTAGAAGTTTTACTCAGAATAGCCAAAATATGGAGACAATCGAAATGTCCAGCATGTAAATAAAACAAATTATGGTTCATCCACATAATGGAATACCACGGGCAATAAAAATAAATGAACTTTTGATACATGCAACAACATGGCTCCATCTCAAAAATATTTCAGAGAAGCCAGACATATAAATGTAATACTGTTTGATCCCATATGTTTGAGATTCTACAAAATCAGGTTACCTGGGTTTGCAGGAGGGAGTAGCTTGATTCCAAAGGAACTAAGAGAACTTTTGGGTGTGATGGAAAGAATCCGTATTTATTGTGATGGTTAGGCAGATATACACATTTGTCAAAACTCTTCAAACTCTGCATTTTAAAACTTAATAAAAATTCATATCTAGGTGTAGCTGAGGCTGCCTTAGTGTGGCTTCTTCCAATCTAAACACCTGTGAACTAAATGAGTAAATTATCAAACATCTTCCCCCGGGCCCCGCTCCCCAACACACATAGTCAACGCACAGTGGTGAAAGAGGCATTAGAGAACTTCTGTTTAAAAAAATGGAAGAAGAAATGGGAGACACGTAGCAATGACAATTTTATAGCAATTCTGAAATCTAGCCAGGCATCCAGTCCATTGCCTTTTTCTTGATTAGGGCTTGCTTCCTACAGGTGTTCTTCATAGCTCTGTGCTTTTCCCTCTGAATTATCTTTCACCATAGAAATGATTTGTTTTAAGCTGAGTAGTTTTCTCAACCACCTTCATGTTTGTAGGAATTTGGGGAGTCAAATACCTCTTTTTATTTTGAACTCTCTGTCCCTTTCACTTGAAGCTAGTCTGATTCCTCGTTTTCGAGACTTTGTGTCCTTTGCCCTTCCTTTCAGTAATGATCGCCAGCACTGATTTTCAGATGCCTCTCAAGGGCAAGGAACTTCATCCCTGCCTCTGGTACATGAGGAGTTTGACTTTGTTCCTCTGCTTTGGGAAACTTTGACTCCTTCTTGCCTCTCTGGAGTTGCACTTCCGCTGTCTCTGTTGTTTCTGGAACCAGAGCCTGGCAGACTGTTTTAGTTTCCCTCCTTTTTGTAGCGTTGTGTTTTCATTCTAGCTTAAGGTGGTGTTATAAGTTATTCTTTTAGGCTCATTTCTGATGCAATCTCGACTGCCATTGTCACTAGATCTTTATTATTTTCCTGTTTCTGTTTCATTTACTCCTTCTGGAATTCATATTATTTCAGTGTTAGAAATTTTTTTTTTAATATTTTACTTGTAGAAATGATTTAAATTTCCCCCCCATCTAACTCC
>NW_006436283.1:10465736-10467775 GCF_000325575.1 Pteropus alecto | reverse complement strand
ATAGTCTACTGTTTATATGTTCCACAGCTTCTTTAGCCAAACATCTATCGTAGCACACATCGGTTGCTTCCATGTCCTGGCCACTGTGAATAATGCTGCTATGGACGTCCGTCTGCAAATATCTTTTCGGATGTCGGTTTTTAAATCTTTGGGGTAAATATCCAGTAGAGGGATTGCTGGATCATATGGCAGATCGATTCTTAGTTTTTTTAGGAACCTCCATACTGTTTTCCAAGTGGCTGTACCAATTGGCAGTCCTACCAGCAGTGTATGAGGGGTCCTTTTTCTCCATATCTTCTCCAACATTTGTTATTGTCCTGTTGACTATAGCCATTCTAACAGGTGTGAGATGGTAGCTCATTGCGGTTTTGATTTGCATTTTCCTAATAGCGATGTTGAGTATCTTTTTATATATTTATTGGCCATCAGTGTTAGAGATTTTGAATCTGTCTTCCTTATCTCTTGCATTTTCATTTAATTCATCCCTTTATTTTTTCCTTTGTGTTCTTAGAATATTTCTTGAACTAGTTTTCTAGTTCACGGATTTGATTTTATGCTGTATTTGATCTGCTAGTCTCTTCTTTCATTATGGTTTTAAAATTTGATAATCATGGTTTTCATTTGTAAGCACATTTTTATGATCACAGATTGTTCATTTCCTTTTTACATCTGCATTGTTCACTTGAATCACATTAGGGACACAAATTTAAAAAACATTTTAGAAGTTTCCCCTTTTTTTTGTATGTAGCAAGTTTCTTTTGCAGGAGGACATTTGGTTGGTTTTCCTGTAGGCTTTTAAGTCTTCTTATATCTCTCATTGCTTATCTCTATCTTTACAGGTAGACAAGTCTATGTTTCTAGTTTTGGAATCAACAGAGATGCTGAGAGAATGTTTCTGGATTCCTGTTGAAATATTTTAGCATTAGGAAAAAATGAAATAGAAAATTTATATTT
Organism: Pteropus alecto; assembly: GCF_000325575.1. Classification (NCBI taxonomy): domain Eukaryota; kingdom Metazoa; phylum Chordata; class Mammalia; order Chiroptera; family Pteropodidae; genus Pteropus; species Pteropus alecto. Next base: position 10,466,821 of record NW_006436283.1, on the reverse strand, counting down.
CCTAGAATTTTACTCCTTAAGAGGAATAAAAAGGCATTTGTTTGCCAGGGACTCATAATGTGCTAAAGCTTTTCTTTCTGTTCATTTTGGCACCCTGAAATTAATCGAGCCACAGTCCCTCTTGCCTAATTGGCACAAGCACCATAATCATGAGCTCACTGTAATCATGTCCCCTGTACAAATTGTAGGCTGTCCTCATGAGCGCTACGACGTGCTACTCTGTGTGGCAGGCAGCGCCTGTTAGCCTTCATACATATGCTCAGTGTTGACCTTTGCTTTCTACTCTCCGTTTCACTGTTCACCTGGACTTCCAGCACCATCACTGTGATTTTGAGCTGCCTCTGTAGAGTTCCATTTAACTGTGCTTTCAGCTGGAGATGGTCTCAGTGGCAAGAAATGAAACTCTGTGACTAATGTCCTATGTTTCTTGTGCCAGCCAGATTTTAGCAATGACACTGACCTCAATGCCCTTTTACACGAAGCTGGCTTCAGCCTCTGCTTTACTTTGCCTGCATTGGAGCATGGTCAAGGGGCAACGGGGGCAATAGAATGAATTTAGTTTTGGACATGTTGAATTGGAAGTAGGGCTAATTCAACTTATGTTTGTAATGGGGTCAGAGGCCAAGAGAGCAATTTGGGCTGGAGATGTGGATTTGGTAATCAAAGCTTCTCCTTATTATTTGAAAAACTAACAATATATCAAATTGTCCAGAGAAAGCATGTAAAAGGGAAATGAAGAAGATTAGACACAGAACCCTGAGATTATAGCATGAATAGAATGGGCAGGGAGAGAAAGGCTAGTGAAGCTTACCGTGGAGGTGCTTAAGGATTGGGTAAGAACCAGGGAGGAGTGATTCCGTGGGGCCAATGAATGTGGCATCTTTAAAACACTGTTCCTAACGTTTGAGTGAGGTCAACTAGGGTAAGTACAGATAACAGCTCATTTGCTTGAGTAGCTCGGAGATTGTCGATGACTTTATTTACAATGCTTTAAGGATGAGGAGAAGTCAGATTGTAGTTAATTGAAAAAGATATGGCAAGTTAGGACATGGATCTAAGCATTTGTTTTGAAATTTTGTGAAGGG
>NW_006436283.1:10452429-10465695 GCF_000325575.1 Pteropus alecto | reverse complement strand
GTTAAAAGAATGTGTTGTTTTATGTATGCACCCTGCGAAATACATCGATAAATGTTTCAGCCTTCTTTTTTTATTAATATTTTCTATGAGAATAATTACTTTTAATATTTAAGCATTTTTCAATTTTTAAGTATAGCTCTTTTTATGAGTGCTTAATCTATTCTTAAAGAAGAACAGGCCACTGCTTGCTATGAGTATATCAGGTTGCCTCTTCCCACATACTGAGTTTTATTTAAATGCTTATCAGCCCTAGCACATTGCCTGATGAGTTTATTCCCTCAACATTACTTTATCTATTTTTCTCATTTGTTTTTAAGTATTTGGCAATCTGGGATATCGAGTAGGGGTATAAAAAAATCCATAGCTCTCTTTAAAACAACCTTTCGAGACAGCCTAAATTATTTAGTAACTAGTCTGAGGAATGTTATTCTGTCCATATCACTACCAAAAAACACGTTCGTTTTAATCTTGTCTTTTCGAATTACTGTTTTGTCTTTTGGAAATACTTAGTGTGGCTCACAATTTGTGAAGGAAGTCCTGATGTGGCTTGTGGTTGAAAGTTAGTGACTTTAATTTATTATTTAATGATTAGTTTCCATTTTACATCTTGACACAACTGTTCAGAAAATAGATATTTTACTTATGGAATTTTCATTGAAGTAGATTGAATAAAAATACATGAGAGACTCCAGGCTCTGGTAGAATATTGAGAATGATATTTTGATACTGAGTTTTATATTGGAGAAAAGTCTTTTTGCTCGAATTCATTTGGAAGCTTAAAACTGTTTTTCTGCTTGTGTTGTACTCATCACATTTTACCTGAATTAACATGGCACATTTTAAAATTTAGGACTGATTTATCTGTGGTTTCTGATAAGGTTTCAGAATAATTCAAGGCTTTATCTTGATGTGGAATGCGAATCCAACAAAACTGGCTAACCTTTTTAAAACATTTATCTTCTCTGAGAACATATGCTTTCATTTTTTTTTCTCTTCCTACACTTAGGAAAAGGGGAAAGGAGGAGAAAAAATTTAAATATGTGTAGTTTATTATAGTCCCATTTTAAAATAGCATTTGTTTGTAAGCAAGTACGTAGCATTTAGGTGACATTTTATTTAAGTGCAAGAAACGTGAAAAATACAAGTTGTTATTATTTATATATATTTTTTGCTACTGTCACATCATTGTTAACATATCATTGTTAATAAATCATCTTATTTCTGAAAGAAAAAAAACTGGTGATCCTACATTCGAATACTTCTGTGTCCTCTGAATTCCCTGAATTCTGATTGTTACTGTTTTGGTCTATCAGTAGGGAACAGTACACCGCGAAGCTCCAAACGAGATCACATTCGGTGAGTCCAGCCTACAGAGAAGATGGACAAGATATTACCCCCAAGCATTGTGTAAGATCAGATTCTACTTTTGTTTGTTTTTTGTTTTAAAATAATTCCACAGATTTTTAGTTTCATATTGTCGAAATTCCAATGATTACTTAAAAACAGTTACTAAAATCTGAAAGTTTGGATGAACATCCTGGTGTCAAAGAAATGGTCTATTTGATGTATTCCACAGCGTTCCTTCTACTTTCTGAGTAATTTCGAGGCAACATGTTAATCAATTATTTTTCCTGTGCATATTCGGAGAATAACTTTCGAAAACTTTGTTTTTTAGTTATTTTTTTCCTCTTTTACCCAGTATATGTATAAAAATGATTAGACACCCAGTTGTCATAAACTTAAGAAATTGGGATTAGCTTGTAGTGAAATAGGAAACACTGTCTTTATGATGAACGTGAACTATTTATATCTTGAAATATGAACACCTCTCTTGCATCTAATTGCTGAACATAGATTTGGGTTGAACAAGATACTGATGATTATGGCTCATTTGCTTGAGCAGCTCATTAGCTTTGTAAAGAGAAGGACTTTGCTTGCCTACTGTGGTCTTTCTTGCATAATAACTCTGGCTTGTCTTGGGTTACAAGACTTTTAGTTACAGGAAGATCATGGGTAATGCACGACTGTTTTAGCGTATACCACTCTAAATGTCTTGCATTTTCTTTAGTTTGGAACTTTCAAAATATTTTAATATAAAGGTTTGAAATATTTATGGGTTTATTATCAATCATATTTACTCAAAATAAAAAGGCAGGTACATTTCCTAAGACATTCTTATTCACCAAAAAATGCAAAAAAGTGGAGGACCAACAGTGAAGCAAAAATGGATTTAATATAGCACGTCTAATAAACATTTTGTTCAGGAGAAATTTGGAGACTCCATAAAATATGAAGAACATTTTAGTGTAGTTTTCCTCACTTCAGATAATTTAAATGACCATATAGGTAAATATATTTATATGTGGGTAATGAGGTTTTCTAAAAGTGTGAAAATGCTGTACCAACAAACAATTTCAAAATATTTTTTTTGGCTGTACTGTAGAATATACATTATTATTTTACACAGACTTACCTTTCTAAGTTTTTGGAGCTTTCAGACCGTTGTTCATTTCTGAGCACAGATCTTAGGCTGTCCTTAGATATGATTTTAATCTGGTGATAAATGTGTAATATAATAAATTATATGGGAGGGGGCAAAGCATGGAATTTATTTTTTTTTTAAAGTAAAGAATCACCATAATCGTGTTTTCATGATGTGAATTTAAAGCTTATTTCTCTTTATATTCAGCGTATGAATGAGAATTAATTTAAGAACAAAGAGCTTCTTGGACATCAGCACAAACTTTCCTGTTAACTAATTTGAACGAGAGTAAATAATTCATCTTTTCGAATGTTCCCCCATCCCCCTTTAAAGCTACTGTGGTATACCACAATTAAAACTTTTTGTAAAAGAACTTAAAGAGAATAGTCTGGATTAATTTTTAAAATATTCTTTTGATGGTTTTTTTTTTTTTTTTTGAAATATAGTTACTGTGTGAATACATTGCAAAGTCATCTCATAGCCCTAAGCAGTTTTAATAAACAGTCATTACTTAGAATTGAGAACTAGCTCAGTTGTAACATAATCTTTCCCTCTGAGGGCAATATAGCATTACCAAAAAAGTGCACAAAACTCTTATTACTCTGAATGACGTATATTTTGTCTGCCTTTCCTTTCTTTTCTCGTCTTTTTCTTCTCTCTCTCTCTTTTCCCACCTTCCTTACTTCCCTTCCTTATTCCCTTCTTCCTTCTCTCTTTTTTTTCCCCTCCTTTTCCCTTTTATTTCTTACCTCCTCCTTTCTTCCCCCCATCCCTTCTTCCTTTTTTTCTTTTGTATTTCAGGGCATTAATTTGAAAAAATCTGCTCTTTCTTTGGATGACAGCGACATTGAAGCTCGCCTTAATAGTTGGAATCTTGGGGTAAAGAAAGTATTTGTTTTATGTATGTATATTGACGTGGCAGAAACATTGTATTTGGAAAATATCTGAACTGATTTAATTGTATTGAGCGAATGTTATTGGATGTTAGACATTTAGTACTGAGCGAGCAGTGAGAAGGACTTTGAGTACAGGGAGGAGAAATAATATTCCAAAGAAGCATGGAGCAATCCCTGACCTTGACAAGCTGACTTTCTTCATAAAACAAGAGATATACACATCAGTAGTTAAATAATAATTTAAGATAGTATTTGATAAAATTGCAAAATGAGTTATATAGAAAGTAGAATACTGAGGTAGAGGGGAAAGAAGGGAGGAGTTGGAGAAGGTAGGTCATTAGGGTAAGAAAAAAATCTCAGACTTCATGCGTGAGCCACCATCTTGCAAAACAGTCTTTAGGTACAAAGCCTGGGGGGCATGGATGTGCTTGGGTAGGGGGAGGGGAGGGGAGGGAATTCAAGGCAGAACGAGGCCTGAAGAAAGGTGTGGCATAAGTGAGCTGCCATGACTGGTCTTTGGGTCTATGTCGGGCAGTAGCGGGCAGAGTTATCAGGCTAGATTATATGGGAGCTTTGAATGCTAAACTGAGAAGTTGAGCTTTAAAATTTTAGGCAATAGTGAGCCTTGGGGGTTTATTTTTTTTCCTTGCACATTCCACTTTACATATAGGCTGTTAAATGCTTTGAGGAAATGGAAAGAGATGTAAAATAAGTTTTATCACACGATGTTAGTATAAAAATAATTTGTAATTAGGTATTTGAAAAATACAGAAACTCAGAGGAATGAATGCTGTTAGGATCTTAATACTGAGAGTTGTGTTAACATTTTGTTATAGGCATATTTCTCTTCTTTTTTTCCTGTATGTATTTGTAAAATTAATATTTAAACAATTGGCGGTATATTTAAATATGTGCTATTTTAAATTTATTTTAAAATTTGAACCAAATGAATCTTAATGGTAGCACTAATTTTTCTTTCAGAGAGATGGTCCATAACTTATTTAAGCATTCTGCCATTTTTGGAAGTTTAGATTGCTCTCAATTTGTTGTTAATATAATACTGCAATAAAATTTCTTAGAAGAGTCTTTTCATACATATTCGGTTGCTTTCTTAGGTCCAGGAGGCGTATACCAGTTTATTTTCCAACTAGCAGCCTGTCTCCTTCTCACTCCTTCACTGACTTTAGGGGTCGTTATTTTATTTAAAAAAAGCCCTTCCTACCAGAAATGACCTTTAACGAAAGCAGCGCTTTAGGAAAATTGACTTGGTGGCATTATGAGAGTTGTACTGGATGTGAGTGAAAATGGAGAAAGGGAGCCAATCATCTCTGAGGTGTTCGGAGTGACCTCTACATTTGTATGATTTCCGGGACCATGGAAAGCGATAGAAAGGAGAGTGAAGAATGCTTGGTGACTGATTGGCAGGCCAAACCGAAGGGCACCTAAAAGTTTGGGTCTAGGAAATGCGAATGTTGGCTCCCTGTCAGTTAATTGATTGTCCTACGGGGGAATCTACTTGAGGGCTTTCAAGTTTTATTTTCGACTGGTGGAGTTCGAAGAGAAGGTAAGATTAATTGGGAGTTCAGGGGTTGGAGATTCATGAGACTCGAGGGCTGCAGTCAAGTTGCATAGTCACACTGCTAGAGCTGGTGGCTGCACCTAGAGACTGGAACAGCTCTAGCCTTTTAGAGGAGTCAGAGTGAGGAGGGGGGAGGGCGCAGTGAGGACACCTGGCCTGTGCAATGGCCATGATTAGAAGGCCGGGAAATGGATAAGAATTTAAAGCACTGTGAATCCCTTAGTCATTTTGGGAGTATGTTAGTGAAAGAGAGAAATAGAATTGATCACAAGTGGGGACTAGTAAGTCAGAAGAAACATTTTCATGTTTGAAGGTGTTGGGGAAGTTGCCTAAGTTACCAGCGTGGGAGAAGAGCACAGGAAATCCCTCAAAAAGACAAATCATTTTGCCAGAAAGCAGTATCAAAGTGAAAAACAAATTTCTGGGTTGTTCTTTTAAATTTGCCTTTGCCCTCAGCCATTGGAAACTTCCGATGTACATTTCTTAGCACATAGAGTAGTTTTCACAATTATTTGACTATTCAGAGGATTAAATTTTTCATTTGTATAATAAAATTAAAATAAAACATCTAAAATGTTTCGAGGTAATGCCTTAAAACTAGGGCTGCCTGGGGTTTTGTTTCACATTTTTATTGTTCAAAGAAGGCACTAACAGTATAAAATATAAAAGTCTTGCAGTTTTATATATTTATAGCACATACGCATTAATCAAGCTGAACTGTATCTCTTGATCACAGTAGAATAATTTAAGTATCCAGTGTATTGAAAAGCTTAGATGTTGCTTTGATTTTAGTTTGTATGCGAATGTGCCACAGACTTTTTTTTTCTCTAAGTTAACAGCTAGTTAATTTTTGTGCTCTATACTAAGGGTACATTTTGATATTGCTAGCATGACTGTCACCATCTTCATTCTGATGCCTTAGATGTTCTGGAACTTGAATTTTCTAGTTTTTGTTAGAAAATATGTTTTTTCCCCCCAAATATATCCTTTCTTTTACTCGGAGTGTGTTAATATTTTCTCTAAAACTACATAATTCAAGTAGAGATTTATTTATTAAACCTAGCAATTAAAATTTTCTCCTGTATTATTTTTTTTCTTGCTCTAACCTTTTTAACCTTTAGTTTTTGGGACTCTTTCTTGCTTTATTTTATATATATTTCATGCATAACTCTATATCAATCTTTTTTCTTTTTTTCTGACCATGGGGTGAGGGGCCAGAAGGGAGGGCTTCCTTGGACCTTCCATCTCAGTCACCTGTCAGTTCCCACCTTGGGTCCACATGCTGACTGCAGCCTCACTCCCACTGGGAGCAAACTAGCAGCGAGGACTCTTGAGTAGACACACCCCTCAGGTCTCAGAGAGCAGAGCCTGACGGAACAAGACCCAGTTGTGTGGGGCATTTATGCAGGTAGCCTCTCAGGACAGGAAGTGGGCTGAGGGAGCAAGGTGAGGTCAGCAGGAGTGCATCTCCTCCCATCCTTCCTGCGCTCTGGAGGGTAGGCGGCACCAAACAGGCAGCCCGCCTGGAGGCCAGGGCCCATCGGGGAAGGGAGAACCTCCCCATTGAGAGCAAGAGGGTACCTGCTCGCCACTAGCAGCTGGGGATGCTCTTTCACTCCCGCTGTGAGGAATGTGGGAAGCCTGGCTGTTCAGCCTTCTCGCTGAGGTCTACTGAGAACTGTTCTAATCAGTCACCCTGGCGCAGCTGTCACCGTAGTGAAGCAGACACATGAGCAAGTCCAGTTGAGACAAGCTGTTCTAGCAGATGAGCTGCCCAAGCTGCCAACCTAGACAATTGTGAGCTTAGTCAAATGGTTGTGGTTTGAAGCTGCAAAGGTTCGAGGTGATTCGCGATGCAGCAAAAAGCTAATTGATAGAGTGAATACTGCCAGTTTTCTAGAGTGATTGTGCCAGTTTGCTTCCTCATCAGCAGTGTGTGCCAGTTTCTGTTACTCGACTTTCTCTTTAATATTTGTATTATCATTGAATTTTTTGTTAATTAAAAAGTAGCCACTTTTGAAAGTGGTTAGTGACATTGCATTGTGTGATTTTAACATGTATTTTCCTGATGACTAATGAAGTTAGATGCCTTTTATTGTGTTTATCGACAGTTTGGATAGCCTCTCGTAGTGAAGTGGTACAAAGGCTTTACCGTTTTTTCTGTTGGGTTGTCAGCCTTTTTCTTATTAATGTGTAAGAGCTTTGTGTCTATTCTGGTTAAGAGTCCTTTTGGAATATGGTATTATATATATTTTCTTCCACTTTATTGCTATCTTTCATTCTCTTATGTCTTTGATGAATGGAAATTTAAAAATTTTAATGCATTCATTTTCTCATTTTTCCACCTTATGTTTAATGCTATTTTGTATCCTATTTAAGATTTTTGAAGATCTTTGACTATTTTAAGGTCCTGAAGATATTCTATGTTTTCTTCTAGCAGCTCTATTATTTTACTTTTTCTCTTTGGATCTGCATCCCACCTAGAGATGGTATTGGTATATGTTGTAAGATACGGAGTTAAGATTTGTTTTTGTCCATATATATATCCAGGTGACACTCCCATTTATTGAAAAGACTATTCTGTTCCTGCCACAATGCACTGTTTTTTTGTCTGATAAGTCAGGTGACAGTACATGTGTTTCCATTCTGTTCCTTTGCCTTATTTGCTTTTCCTTGTGCCAGTGGCCTCTGTCTTTATATTTTATTTGTGCTCATTAAACATTGAAATGTTGTGAGTAAACCAATAATTGGGCCTCCATTAGTAGTAGTATTCTGTGGAAAAATGTTTTTCAAGTTCTAAAATATTGGTGTAAAAACATTATTTTGAAGCATAATTGATTTAACATTGAAGATTGAAATTATTTTATGCTATAGAGACAGTTTTGGGAGTTTCTGTGATGCTATGACTTAAAAACATTTATTTTAGTTGTGTTGCAAGTAATATAGTGCTTAATGTTTTTTCCTCTAAGACAGCTAAAATATCAGATAAAATGTTTTCTGATTTTGCTGGAATCACAGACTATCTCTATTTGATCAACATTAGTACTTTAATAGGATATTTGGTGAATTTAACCAAATCCTGAATAATTTGAGGAAACAAACTGACAGAACCCTTTGTAACCAAACAAACAAATCTGCTAAAGAACTAAACAAAATAAAATGTCAAAAGCTAGTTTTCACTAGAGAGCATTCAGATGTCTGTATTTATGTTTAGTTTAAATTATTTATTTTATTATTGTGATTGTTTGCTTCTTCAACGATAAATGTTCAGTCATGTGATTTATTCATGCTATTGAAACATTATTTTTGGATTTGCTTTCTGTCTAATGTTTTCTTAGACTTTAATGTTTCATGTGTCAATTTTTTAGACATTTTTTATTGTGGTATTCTTCCTTGAGGTATTATGAGAGAACACATAGTTTTCTAAAAGAACATAAGAAAAGTAAATGTTAAGACTGTTTACAGATTGCTCCAAGTCCATGTTACTTGTGGATTACAAAGTGGGAACATTTAACTTCAAAGCACATCTGGCTGCTGTTATAAAATCAGAAAATAGATTGCTTGTTTCTCCCCAATAGACGTAAGAATATGCTTTACCATGAATAATTCTCATTATATATTAAAAATGATTATGAGACAAACTCAGTATATTATAAATGAATAACAGTAAGATTTATACTTGTTTACAGTGTTCATTGTTGCTTTTAAATATTAGAATAAAGTTTATTTTGGTCTACTTGAGAAAGGACATTTAGGATAACAGTACTAGTCTTTTAACATTTGTATTTAGTGGCTTTTAAAGATGTAGAGGACGAAATAGGAGTTACTTCTGCATAGTCCAAAGGCTGCATGTAATTAACTAAACCAATATTTTGTACCCTGCTTATAAATGTAGAGCTGGGTAAAAATAAGTCACAAATGGTTTTCTTGGCTTTTGGTTTAAAATTTTAAACTTAATTAGAGCTTGAACATCTTTGAGAAGTCTCTGTTTCTCCCTTTATTTTCCTCCTTATGTTTAATTTTGCTTCATGAATTAAGGTTTTATGTATTTTCAGATTTGCATGTGTCTTTGAAGAACTTACTTTCAATCTGGGTTTTCTCCATTCTAAAAATAGAGAATGGTTATTTACTTTTATATATATATACCTTCAGACAATAAATATTTATTGAGTGCCCTTTGCTGCCTGCTGGAAATTTGTTGCCCCTGTTTTTCAAAAAGCTGTGTATACATAGTACAGTGTTATTTGCTAAAAAATAATGCCTCTTTCTCTGGTGTGATATTTACGTGAACTTTATTATATTTTTACTTAATAAATATTTCCCAAAGTAAATGTACTAATACACCTACCAGTATTGCACCACATCTGGAACACTTTTATTGTTAAATTTTTAATGTATGCCAATCATGGCTGTAAATTACCATCTCATGGTGGTATTACTTTACATTTTTCATATTTCTAAACAGATTGAGCATATTTTCATGTTTATTTGCCATTCATATTTCTTCATCAGTGAAATGTCTCATTTTTCCCCATTTTTTTCTAATAGGATGTTGTTTTTTTATTTTTACGCTTTTACTTTTAAAGACCTTTACACATTTTAGAGACTAACCATTTATGCAAACCTCACCTGCCAATTTATGTCTTGTTTCGTTACACTTTTTATGATATATTTTTTTGGAGAGAAGTCCTTAAAGTGGTCAAATTTATTAATTTCTTTTCTGTTTTTGCTTTTTTTGTTTTTTGTTTAAGAAATCTTCTCTACTCTGAGGCCGTAAAGTCATTCTTCTAAGTAGTCTTCTGAAAGTTTTTATAGTTGAAGCCATAAAGGCATTCTTCTAAATAGTCTTCTGAAAGTTTTTATAGTTTTACAAGTATTTAATCCACTAGACATTTATTATATGTGGTGCAAGGAAGAGATCTGATCTTATTTTCTTCCACTTATTGAACAAATTCTTATTTTCTCAATAATTTGCAATGCTAGATTATTCATGAATCATATTCTCATATATATTAGAGTTTCTAGTACTTTCTAGTTGGTTCCATTGACTTATCTTTACTACTATAGTTTTATGTTGTCTCAGTAAGTCATCCCTACTTGATTTTTTTCTTGAGGCATGTCTTCTCTATTCTTGTCCCTTTATTTATTTACATACATTTTATAATGAGCTAAGTTTTCCAAATACCCTTTTGAGATTTTGGTTTGGATAAATTTACTTAAGGAGAACTGAAATTTTCACAATAATTGAGACTATCCACAAACTTCGTTTCACTCTCAATTTATTTCAGTCTTAATGTCTTATGACAAAACTTAATTATTTTCTCCATAACGAGTTCCTTTTTTCTTTCCCTTCATGTTAGACAACCTTCCTTCCAAGGGGCCTTTCTCTAATGCAAAAGTGGCTCCCTCCTCAGACTGCCTTCTCTTGACTTCCCTGTCTCCAGCACATTGATCCATCGGGTTTTCCCATCCTGACCACTTATGCTAGGCCTCTCTTCTTCTACAGGAAGGTCACTATTTGATGACATTGTGTTCCACCACCGCTGGTACTCTGAGGTAATGGCCTCATTTTTTCTCATGCTACCACTCTGGAACTGATTCTGTTGACGTGTGATCTTTCTTGGGCCACTTGCATGTTAATGGAAGGTTTTAGTAATCTCTTTCCCCATCTTATGAAGTGGGCGTGGGTCATGGAGATCTTTATTTGTTCTCTTCATTGATCCGTAGAGTTTTGGAGGATTGGGAGAGAAATTTAAATTCAAGCAGTTGCCATTGCTTAATAGGAACCAGACTTCAGGTGGAAAAAAATTAATTTGTAAATTTTCCCTAATCTAAAATATAGTTACTCTTCAGATCCTATTTGTTGTTATAGAGGCTTCTATTTTTTTTTTTAACTTGAATAAGTTCTATTTTTAATTGGTTTTCCTCTGTATTCTTTGATTAATTGATTGTTTATTCATCCTTAACTGTATTGTTAATTTGGGTATAGATTGTTTATCTTCCATGATCATTAACTATACTAATCATTTGAGGAGCTTTTGAAAACACAGCGAGGTTTTGGAGGAGCGTAGCCAAGTAATATATATTTGAAAAAATTTGTCAGTTGATGCTGTGGTATACTTCAGGGTAAGAACCACCGTCCTAGATTGACGTCACAGTTAGTGTTATATTTATATTCTTGTATATTTTGAGGTTACCCATGTAGTAATGAAGAGGAATTTTCCACTCAAATCAGCTCTTCTGCTTCTGTAGACATGCTTGCCGCATAGGCCGAAGGGCAGAGTGACCTCGAGATCAACTGAAGACTCACCCTTCCCTTTGCTTGTTCTGTCTAGATAACAGATGTATTGCCTTTGCTTGTTCTGTCTCTGTAACTACTCATAGCCCATAGCAACTCCTGCACTCTGTAATTGCCTGAGGACATATTAAACAATCGGCTCATGCCAGCTGTAACTGTGCGGATGAGCCCTATAAAAGCAAGGTTACTCCTGAACTTGGGGCCCAGATCTTCACAGCACTAGCTCTTCCGGGACTGCCAGTGTAATAAACTTGAGTTCTCCAACTCTAGGGAATGATGCTTAATTTCTCGCCAGTCTGATTTTTCTGCAACAGTAAATTACGAGTTTAATATGTCAAGAGATTATTATTTTATATAATTATTTTTAATTGTCATTTGTGAATGAAATATGAGATAACAATCAGTGTTTCTAATTTATCCTATAGTATATTAATTCAGTAAGTAGTTTATTAAAATTCTACAACATGTTAGGCATTGTGCTAGGTACCAGGAATTCAAATTGAGAAGTCATCATCCTTACACTCATTGTGCTTAAAGACAAATGTGGAGACATACTGATAAACACTTAAAATATAAGAGCTATGAGAGACCCACAGGATACTTTAGGAACTAATAAGAGAATGGGATCAGGTTCAGTTTCCTCCCTCCCTACCTCCTTTCCTTCCTTTCTTCTTTCCTTCCTTCCTTCCTTAATTTTAGTTAGGTACTCACTACTTGCCAGGCCCTGTGGTGGATGCTAGGGGTAGATGGGTTGCAACACAGTCATAGTCTGTTTTCAGAGTTCATACTCTTTTGCAGAAGATAGATGTTAGATCACAAAAGGGAACAAATCCGGAGGGTACTAAGGAGTAATCAGAGCTTAACTACATTTCCTGGGGGAAATGATTCCTGAGCTGAGAGTCTTGAATAAGTTAACCATGTGAAGAAGTTGGGAGAATGATCTCACAGGTTGCAAAGACTCAGATATGGTACCGTGCAGTGCTTTCAAGGTAAAACAAGTTGTTTGGTGTCCTTGGAATATGGGGTATGTTGGGGGATAGATGAGCATGAGAGGTAGATATTGGAGGAGTCCCAAAGGAATTTTGTATTCTAGTTGCTATTATGGAAGTAAATTTAAAGATTCATACATTGAATCTGCCTAGGAGTGTAGTGATTAAATTGAGACCTGAAAGACAAATAGGTGTGTGTTTACAGGGGTTGGAGGAGTAGACGCAGTAATGCTTAGAGGTAGAGAGGCATAAGAAGACCTATCGTATTCTGCTAATATAAGTCATTCAGGATGTGAAGTTAGGAGTGTTGGAGATAGGGCTGGGCTGTGAGTCTGTGAGGGGATCATGAAGGTGCATTTGTGTCCACGAAGGAGTTTGTGATTCATATTTCATTTGTTAGTGGGCCACTAAAAATGTATTATGCAATACTCATTATAAAAGACAAACGAAATACTAAGACAGGTAGGAAACATTTTCATATAGCAACTTAATTCTATATTTTATCAAATAATAATTAAGACTCAAAAATTAATGTCTTTATTTTATTTTAAATTTTCAGATAGAAAATCCTCGATACCTGAGACAGAAGCCTATCCCACTTTCTGTGGTAGGTGAGAATTCCATTGGACTTTTCTTATTATTAATAAGATAATCATTAAGTTATTTATGGAAAGTAACACAAGTCCACATAGTGAAGCGTAATAGTCTTATTAATCCTATCACTTGGAAGCGAATAAGTCATTTTTTTTCCCTCTAATGTTGATATTATTTTGGCATGAACTTCAGGCAATTTAGAAGTTTGCTTTTGGGTTAAAGATAAACCAGGCCTGAAAAAGTATTGAATAACTCATACTCATTCTACAGATGACACCCAAATTCAGCCTGAGAAAATCTAGCAGTCTCCACGAGGATCATTTACTCTCCCGAATGCATGAGAAAGAGGTACGATTGAGATATTTCTGATGTAGCTAATTAGTAACTGTTTTTATGTTTTGTGTAATACAAGTTTTCATCATCATTAT
>NW_006436283.1:10433958-10452406 GCF_000325575.1 Pteropus alecto | reverse complement strand
AGGTTGTCCTAGGTACCAATTTAAAGTAATGATACAGGGTAGGCAGGGTTTGCTTTTCCATTATTTAACGCCCATCTTCCATTTTGTGTGTCCCAGCTGCATGCCTGCCACACTGGGTGTGTGCTGAGGGACCCTCTCCTGACTGTCAATTCCTGATTGTCAGGGGGCAAGGGGACTTGGCAATGTCTTTGACCTCAGTGAATTCTTCCATCCTCCTGTTATCTTTCTAGTCTCATTATTACTATTTTTACTATTCGAATTGATCTGCTAAATTAAGGTATGCTATAGCTGATATATGACATACTATCGTTCTTTGGTTATTTGAAAGTAGAATTATTAAAGAGGCAGTATTCTTTATTGGTTAAAAGCATAGGCTTTGGAGTCTAGAACACATGGACTTAAATCCTACTTAGTAGCTGTGTGAAAATGGGTGGATACCCTCTCTTAGCCTCTTTCCTCATCTGTCTTGGGAGACATCTGCTTTACAGGATGAATGAAGATTCTGTAGTCTGAAGCACCCATATGTTCCACATATAGTAGTCATTGAACAAAGATTAATTTACTTTATTATTTTCTTTCTTTAAAATTTTCTGGGAAGTTTAAAAAATCATTATTATTATTTTTATTTTTGCTCATGACACCAATGAAACACTTTGGTCATCTGTGTGATATGACAGAACATTATTAGATTAGGAACCTGAAACACTGTGTCCTTAACCTCCTTTTACCATTCTCTAGTCATATGACTCAGACATGTTAAGAATACTAGTTTAGCTTTTGTTTAAAAAGAGGGTAATTATTGATTTCACAGGGTTGTTACCAAAATCAAATGAAAATAATGAATATATATGTAACTTATAAATTATAATGTACTATTTAAATGTGCAAATGTGAAAAATGTTACTGGACTTAGATTAATGTTTCTAATAAATTTATTTAAGTAATTTTATCTTTTTATTTCATTTAAATGAAGATGCCCCAAGGATTTCTAAAATTTAATTTCAATTTGTTTATTTTCAACATGAAAATAATTTCAATTTTTCAAAATAAATTCAATTTTCTTACCACCCTAATTATAAAATATCATAAAAAGTATTGATTTTTTTCCTTAGATTTTCCGAACAATATCATGAGCATATAAGTTTATTTTTGTTGATAATAGAAGAGGAAGGGCTATTTTTTCTTTTAAATTTCAGTCTGGTAGAATTATTAATATTCTGTCATTTCATAGCTCCTCTTTAAAGCATGCAGGGTGTTTTTTTCCCTTGGTGCAAAACTAATATTTTTTTAAAAAATCTTTTCAATTAAAAAGAAATTAGATTTTATAAAACGTTTTTGAATGTAATACTTCTTATATTCAGATGTACCTTCTTTTGAGCTCTTGTTATGAATTTCTTTTTAAAAATTGTCATTACTTATTTTCACAAGTCATTCCAAGTCATTTACAATCATTTTTCTTTTTACTTTTATTTTGTACTATTTCTTACTGTTGAGGCTGCTTACCATAGAATAATTAAAATAATTGAAAGGAAATGATGGCTTTTTAAAAATTTTTTGGTCTTTCGTGAAATAATATCTTTATGATGACATCCTGAGCCAGGGGTAAACATACCAAAATTACCCACATATGTGTTGAAAGAAAAAATATTTACAGCTATCATGTATTGCATCAGAGATTCATTTTTAAATGTGCGTGGCTTTATTTTTCCACACCCATATGTTTTTGTTTTTCTTCTTGGCATACTGTAAAAATATTTTGGCATCATTGAGAAGTTTGCATGTAAACATCAACTTACTTCATATCTTAAAATATATTCAGTGTATATTTTGGCTAAAATAACCCTTTGTGCAATTACATAGTCATCTGACTGTTTTTGAAAAAATTTTTTCTTCATCCTAAAATATTTGAAAGTATATGCTAAGTTGCCCAAATGAACTATCTTAGTTTCATCTTTCTTTTAAAAAGTAATATTTGTGATTGTAAAATAGTTTATGTAGGTTTCTATTGAAGAAATTTTGGAAATTATAGACATATGTAAAGAAGGAAATAAATCACCTAGAAAATGAACACTTAGAAATGAAAACAGTGGTAAAATATCATTGTTTTATCTTTTAGTCTTTTCATTGTATCCAGTAAACATACTTTTCCTTAGAAAATTGAGATATCACATGTATTATTTTGTATATGTTGAGTATTTTTCATGCTATTAAATATTCATAAGCATCTATTTTTAATGACTGTATTTATTGTATTTCATATTATGGAGGTATCCCCAGTTTAGCTTATCCTTCTTGTTGAGTAATGAGATTATTTATAATTTTTGCTAACATAAATAATACTGGGAAGAATATCCTTATATCTTTATCTTTATGTGTATCTCTAAATATTTATTTAGGGTAATGAATTGTATCTTACACGATAAAATTGAAAGGATAGATATATGTTTAGTGTCATAAACAATTTAACTTCTAGAATAAAAATTAATACTTGGAAGCCTATTGAAAATTGTATGTTCCCAGCAGCTACAAATCAGGAATTTATTATGTGCAAAATGAGAATGAAAATAAAAAGGCAGAGATAATCAAGAGCTATTTAAAGGCAGAGGAAAGGAGCAGTTCAGGTTGCCTTCGTAAATACAAAAATACTAATTATATTTTTAATACAGAACAAGTATTTTTCTTCACAATTCAGTTTTAGGAAAACTTTTTAAAATAATTTCACTTTTGAAATAGTAAAAACTAATTATAGTACTTTATTATTGTTGTCTCTTTTCCAGAGGTATTTATCTAATTTAGATTTTTTCCTCTAAATTTGAATGCATAGTTATGTTGTGATATGCATAGTTATCCTTTAGAAGGATAATCTTATGTCTAGTTGTTTAAGTCGCTTTTATTAAACATTTACTTTTGGACATGAGGATAAATGCTTTTCTATTTTGAAATTCAGTAGAATCTTGTATGTCTACATAAGACAACCCTGATGTGCCTTGTTCATGTGTCATCTAAAAACGCTTTTATTGTTGCTGGGTGGTGTTTTAAAAATAATAAATGTGGTGTTTGAAGTGAGTTAACTTTATTTTAAATTGAAATATTGAATATTAGATATTTAACCGTCTCAACATGTAATCTTTATTCTTCCAAGGTAATCATTGCTATAAATTTAATGTGTTTTCTCTTTAAAATTTTTTTGGGAATATCTCATTTTTTAAAAATATAAATGAGCTCATAAGTCATACTCTGTATATTGTTTGCTTTTGCTTTTTTTAACTAATATATTCAGATGACTTTTCTATATCAGAAATATGGCTTCATTCTTTTAAATAGTTGCTTCGTATTTCATTTTATTGATGTACACATTTTATTAATATAGTTTCCTATTGAAGGACATAGGTTCTATAGAGTACTTTGCTGTAACAAAGTGTTTCATTATTCTTTATATCTTTGTGTATTTTATGTTTATTCTTATATGATAAATTCTATAACATGGAATTGCTCAGGCACAGGGTTGCAAATTTAAATTTTTGATTGATATTGACAGATTACCCTTAAAATAAGGTTATGTTTGCCTAGTGCTGCAGGTGTGGAAGAGAATGGGGAGTAATGGGTAATGGGTAATGGGTATGAGAGTTCCTTTTTGGAGTGATGAAAATGTTCTGAAATTAGGTTCTGTGATGGTTGCATAATTGTCTGATTTATTAAAAACCATTGAATTGTATACTTTAAATAGGCAAATATTGTGGTATGTGAATTATGTACATCTCATTAAAGCTATTAAAAAAGGTAACGTCTGTTTGTACTTGCACCAATAGTGCATGAGAATGTCCGTTTTCCCATTTCTTCATCAACACTAAATTATAAACATGTTTGATTATCTGGGAAAAGAAAAATAAGATCTTGTTTTGACATTTATATTTTTTTATCAATATGTTAGAATGAACATGTTTTTGTCTGTTTATTATCTTTTTTAATTTCACATTGTGAGCTGTCATTTCTTACAGTTTTCCATATTTTCATTGAATTGTTTGTTTTCATATAAAGCAATTTATATGTTAAGGAATTTGGTCTTTGTCATATGTTGTAAGTATTTGTCTCTATATGTCTTTTGATTTATTCCTGTTTTTTTTTTTTTTTTTTAATATATAAAAGTTTTCTTTTAGTTAGATCTCTTAATCTTTTCTCTATGGCTTCTGGTTTTTGTATCACACTTAGAAAAGCCTTTCTTATTCCAAGGTTATGAAAAAAATTAATATTTTTAACTCTAAAAATCTTTTTATATTTAAATTTCAGATTCATTTCAGAGGCTTTTGCTGTGAATAGTGATGGTAATCTAGGTTAGTCAATTCTTAATTTTATAAAATAAAAATAAATAAAATAAGAATTTTGAAGGTTGAAATGCTTAAGTTAAAGAATGCATTAAGTATGGAGAGAATCGAGTGTTATGAAATTTTATAGATTACAGAATTTATCTGTATCATGAAACAGTTAGTAAAGGATTTAATTCTATTGAAATTTTAGTGTCCTAAAATACTTCATCAACCTTTAGAAATCCAACTTTATAAAATGCAACTTCCATTTAAATTGTAATTGTGTGGAAAATATATAGATGTTAAGTGAGTACTATTAGCAATGTTATTTTATTAAAGAATTATAGTAGGCTATTTTGGTGGCCAAAAATACATTTGTAAAAATATTTTAAGATGTTATTTAAATTTTCAGTTTATTTTGGGCATTGTGGGAAAACATATGTTCAGTGACAGTGATCCTTTATTTTAACTTTAGCCTATCATTCACAAACAGGCTCGGACTTGTTTGCCTTTGTAATTGCTAACACATTTCCTGTGATATCCACATCACAGAACTGTGTGACAGTGAGCATCATCAAGCAATGGCTTTTTAAAAAATTTTGTATTCTTAAAAAGATGTCCAACATAAAGACATTTGGAGAACTGTTGTCACTGAAAATGAAAGAAGAGACAATACAATGAGGGGGGATCAGTTTTCAGAGTAACCATCAATTTTCAGAGAGCAGATGGTAGAAATTGCTCTTTCGTGAAATAAAATAGTTTTCCCTTGAACCTCACCTCCACCCATGTTGAACGTTCCCACCTATTGCCTAAAAATGGATATTGCTTCTTTCTTACATTTAATGCCAATTAAACATTTTTCCCCTTTGTGAATCTGCTAGTTAAATGTAGAATTAAACAAATCCAAGATAATGAAATCCGTAGTCATTGACATAATAAATGAAAGAACTGATATTTAAAAATATTTCTTATGAATATAGCATTCATATACCCACAGTGTCACAAATTGTAATAATCGTATGAAGAAATGCCATTGTAAACAACACCCTGACAAAGATTAGATCATTGCCAGTATCCCAGAAGCTGCCGTTTGGCCCTTCCCAGTTGTAACTCTCTTCCATCTTTCCTACCAGTAACTGCTATCCTGACTTTTCTGGTGATAATTTCCCTCCTTTGTTTCTAAAGTTGATTTTACCACCGTTGCCTGTATCCTTAAAAATGAAAATATTTTTATTTTAGTAGATTTTGAGCTTCATATTAAATGGAACTAAACTTTATATAGTCTTTTGTGTCTTGCTTCTAATAGTATGTTGGTGATATTCACCCTTGATATGCCATATAGTTACAGTAGGTTCATTTGCATTGCTTTCTGTTAAATGAATCTGCCACAATTTCTTGCTTTTTTGTTGATGAATCTATTCTGATTTTTGGCTTTTACAAACAATAATCCTATGAGCAATCTGTTACATGTATCCTGACACACATGCGCAAGAGTTTCTTTGGAGTAGTGGTTCTCAAAGTGTGGTCCATGGACCCCGTGGTCCCTAAGACTCATGAGGTCCGTGAGGTCAAAATTGTTTTTGTAATAATATTTAAATGTTATTTTTTTTTACTGTACTGATATTTGCATTGGTGTAGCAAAGACAGTGCTGAGTAAAACTATATCTTGGCCCAAATCAAGGCAGTGGCGCTGAATTGTACTGGTGGTCGTTATATTCTTCACTGCCACATGCTCACAGGGAAAAAAATCACGTTTTACTGAAGAATGTCCTTGATGAAATTAGCAATAAAATTGTTAATTTTTAAAAAATCTTGTACCTTAAATATGCATCTTTTAGCTATCTGAGTGATGAACTGGAACTATGCATAAAGAGCTTATGCTGCCCATCAGAGCACGGTGACTGCCCAGAGCGAAACACTTTGATTCTTTCAGTTATGAGCTGCCATAGCTGCTTTTTTTGTGAAATATTGTTTTTATTTGAAAGAATGACTGACTGACACACTGGTTCTTCAGACTCAGATATTTGGCAGACATTTTGTTAAAAATGCACAAAATACAAAGCAACCGATAATGTTACTAAAGATGAAATCGGACCTTTTAATTAAAATTAGAATTTTGGAAAATGTGTCAATCACTGTGAGCTTTAGAACTTTCTAATACTAAGACTTTTCTAATAAGATTGGTGGTGATATTAACCAATGTGAAGTTTTAATATTGTATGATGAAATTGTCAATGTTTGGAAATCTGTATAACTCGCCAAACTTATATTTTCCAAATGAGTGATACATGATGTTATCAAATCACGCCTGGGTAAAAGACCCATTCCAAGTTCAAGGTAGACCAATAGAACTTACTGTGACAGAATATGAAAAGTTTCAGATTTCACAGTGTAAGCAACTTAAAAAATCTAGCACTTGTCAGTGTTTGTTTATTTAAAAAGAATAGCTACAATTATTTGAAAAGAGTACTAAAATACTCCTTCACTTTACGACTACGTATTTATTTATGTAAGGGAACATTTAAGGAAGAACTAATTCCAATATTATACAGATTCTTCGAGCTAGTAGAGGAAAAGGTAATGCTTTTCAATTCACTTTATGAGAGCGATCCTGACACCAAAGCCAAAAGGACATTCCAAGAAAAAAAAGTGGAATCCCAGTAAAGATAAAAATTTCGTAACCAAGTTTATTATCAATACATTGAAAAAAGACATTTAATAAATGATGCTGGTATAACCTTTCATTTATCTGGAAGAAAATAAAATTGGATCTTCATCCTTTAAAAAAACAAACAAATGAATTCTGGAGGTACTAAAAATTTAACTTACAAATACCCAATCAAAAAGTTCCAAAACAATACAAAAATCTTGCAGAAAAAATCTAGGAATTGCAGGACCTTTCTAACTCCAAAACTTTCTCAAACTCAGAACCTATAAAATAAATATTTAACTAAAGTGCAATAAAAGATTTTTATAGTAAAATATATAGCAAACGGGATCAATATAAAAATAGATTTGGGGAAAATATTTGGGACAAACTGTGTGTTAATGCATACCAGGAGGTCTTATTGATTGACAGAAAAAATATGGATCAAATTGCGAAAGAGTTCACAGAAAAACATATTCATATGCCCCAAAAACACTTGAAAAGGGGCTAAAACACAGTAGTTTTCAGGGAAATGCAAATTAGAGTAGTAAGAAGACATCTACTTTTCTGGTGGAAATGTGAATCTACCTTTATTTTTATTTTTTTTATTTACTTATTTATTTTTTACGCCTACAGCACCTGGTATTCCTGGGTGGTCTCCCATCCAAGTACTAACCAGGTCTGACCCTGCTTAGCTTCTGAGATCAGATGAGATTGGGCATGTTCAGGGTGGCATGGCCGTAGACATGAAGCTGCCTTTAATAGAAGGCAAAATCTGTTCAGCTATACCCACCATCGACTCATCCGTATGTCTTCTGAGACTCCCATCTCATAGAAATCAAAGCTCTAGTGTGTAGGGTACATGTATGAGAATGTTTTTTGGGCTTTATTTTTAGTGGAAAAAGATTGAAAATAAAGAGAATATTCGTTAAGGGGAATGTTGAACAAATTTTGTTTTCTCATTAAGCAATACTTGATAGCAATTAAAAAGAATGAATAAAATCTATAGCAGGTAATTTTTGAGAGTTCATGAGAGAAAAGCAAGATGCAGAAAATATTTTTTTGTTTTGCATGTGGAACAGTCATCATAAAAATATATAGGTATTGCTAAGGGTATAGTGATAAGAAGAAGCTAATTTTTTTAACTCTCCTATAACAATCCAGGGTGTTTAGGAAATGCTCTACTCAGTGATGTCCCTGGGGACTCAGGCTCCTGGGGAAGCTCTACCGTCCTCAGCATGTGACTTCAGTCTCTGGGTCTAGGATGTCGACTGTTCTCTAGAACCTTATCTTTAAGTGCCGCCCTTCAGAAAGAGCATGGAGAGAAAGCCACTTTATTTTTAAAGATGTCCAATCAAAGTTGCCTGAATCATTTCTGTCCTGTATCATCCCCCTTGACTAAAATACCTAGTCACATGGTCACGTGCAGCATCCTGTGGTACAGCCATGTACCCCATTCATATTTGGTGGTAGCTATGGGGCCCCCCCCAAAAAGAAGAGGGAAATAGCTATCTGGGGACACTAGTAGTGTGCCACAAAACCTCATACTATATGCATTCTTGCTCATACTTGTATATGATTCTGTAAGCATAGCAGAAAATATGAAAATATACTAGGTTGTTATCATGAAATACCCTGTGCAGGTGTTGATATGGGAAGAAATAGGGACGAGAGGGAGATATTTAAATAAAAAGGGAAATGAATACCAACAAGTGCAGAGAAACTAAACAAAATAAAAACTCTATATAATCTAATTATGTTTATGTTTTATATGGTGTTTGTATAGGATGTATAACACATTTTAAAAATTAGAAAAAAAATACTAGCATCTACTGTGTATGTTTAAATATCACTTCTTCCCTTAATGTGAAGAGTTCTAAGGAGATTGGAAACTGTTGTTTAGGAAAAGTCTATACATCTCTAAGCCTGAGGGATAAGATAACAAGAGAGATAGATGCCTTGTTTTTATTTTTGTACTATGTTTATAAATAAGCACAATGAATAACAATTGGCATTATGAAATAATACAAATTAACACTTTGAGAGTAGAATATACTGGAGGTATTAATCAGGAAGAATCTTAATTACTAACATGATAATTTCCTCTGATTAGTAACTAACAGAATTCTCTAAAAACATGATTATAACAATTAAATGTCTGAGTAACTAGAGGGATGATTATTTCATGAATCATTTCTGCAGTTTGCTCTGATGGTTATTGAGCTGTAGAGAGAGTGACTAAGCAAATACATCATTTGATTGTGATGCCGATAATGCTTTGGAAACTCCTGGACAGTACGGATGGTTGACATCAGTAATGTTAGACCTTTTATGCCTCACAATTTCATTGCTACGTGGTTACAGCAAATAAAGGCAAACAAATTTTCAGTAAAATTACAATGGCTACATTTTATACTTTATCAAAAGTATAGTAAAGTAAAAATTTGTAGTTATTCTCCACATCAAAATATATCTTGCTTTTTTGTACATTTTGTTCTTTTTGACATGATAAGAGATAGTTGCTCAATGTTAAAACTTTGAAATAACATTAAAAGGAGTTTCTTGGTATGTTAAAATGTATAAACGATGCCTGTCTAAATAACTTTAATACATTTTTTTCTTACAAACCCATAAATGGTTATTATGCTATTTTGGTATTCTGCTCATTTCAGCATCAGATGTTACATACAATTTACACAGGCAAAACTCCTAATAATAAAAAGTAGCATTTGAATAAGAAATGAGTTCTTCTGTGGGAGTGAATGTTGAACACCTTACTGGATAGATTGGTAAGTATTCCTTTAAAAAAAAAACAAACCTTAAAGTTCGTGCATATTCAGTTGAGTAAAATGACATTGGTAATTGTCCTAAAATTTAACTAGTTACCCTGTAGGTAGGCTATTTTTAAACACGAGGAAATACTTTTATACTGAGCGAGCGCAGTCATCAGCTCTATTCATTTGGCAGGAATGTCCAACCTCAGAGCTATTCTTTGAAGTGCATACTTCAGAGAAAATGGGGCCCGGTGGACTTTGTAAATAAAATTTCTTAAGGTGTTTCTAAGTAGAAATTTCAGAAATTCTCTTAAAAATAGCCTGTGGGGAATGCCCTCTAGAAAGTGAAGCTATCCGGTTTCAGTCCTTTGCTTTAGCAGTAGGTTACCCATAGCTGGCTTGTCATATATGCCTTTCATTTCTGTGGAGTCGTCCCTTTCTCTTGATGGCTGTCTACCTCTTTTTCTCGAAGTGGGTGGTTTAGCCCTGGGGTGGTTTAAGTAATTGAGTGGATCTTCTGGTCTTATTGCCTGGGGACTTGGTCAAATGAAGCCAGGCTTTCCTCTTTCCAGTTATCCCAACTGATTCTCACCATCAAATGTTTTTGATGGGGGCAAATGGCCTAGGGGGGTATTTCAGTTCCAACAAACCTCTTTAATGTTAGAGGCTTGATAGAGGACAAGTTGAACAATGGCTGATTTTAGAAATGGAATATGAGAGCTCTCGCTTTTCTTCCGCTTTTATTTCTTAGCTCCCTCTGCCTTAGCCTGGCATCGAAGGTTCCATGATTTAGGGTGTTATTCATTTGTCTGAATTTTATTTTATTTATTTTATTACTATTATTATTTGTGCCTACAGCACCTGGTCTTCCTAGGTGGTCTCCCATCCAAGTACTAACCAGGCCCGACCCTGATTAGCTTCCAAGATCAGACATCAGGCTTGTTCAGGGTGGCATGGCCGTAGACCATGGACTGTGGCTCCACTGGGGTGTGAACCCACGACCTTCTGCATGTAAAGCAGACGTGCTAACTGCTATACTATGGAACCACGTCCAATTTGCCTAAATTTTAAAACATAATTTTAACAGACATGGACATATGTACATCTGTATAGTACAAAGGGAAAGAACTGCGATACAAAGTTTAATTATTTTATTCAACCAATTTATGAGAAAGTCCTTAAGAACTTATAGTTCAGTTCCAGGGAAGAAGAAAGTAAATGCAAACTAACTGTAGGGAGATATTGAATCAGTGTTCGGAGGTACACTGAGGAAGGAGACATTACTTTTATCTGGGGAGCTCCATGAAGACTTCGTGGAAGAAGTGACATTTCAGCCAGGGGTTGAATCGTGTGCGAGAAGACATGGAAGCGGGAAACCAGAGTGCGCGCTTAGCTGGCGCTTGCAGACCACGGGGCTGGCGTATATGGCGAGGAAAAGGAAGAGATTGTGGCTGTCAGCAATGTGTGTAGCTGCCAAGCCAGGGCTGGGGAGCTGCCGAAGTTTGACCGGAGAATGACATTTTCACAACTATGCTTTAGAACAGTAAGTAGGCCGTAGAGTCTCAGGTCCGTAGGGAGGAGGATGGCCTTGAGGAGTCACTAGTGAAGAAAGAGGCTGTTAGCAGTTGAGGTGCAGGTGAATTAGGGACTCTGCTAAGTGGTGACAGACGAGGGCTGCGTGCTGGGATGGGACTTGGTGTCTCACTGGATGTTGAGGGTAAGGGAAAAGGCGGGGTCAAAGATAAGGAGCTAGATGGCACGTAGTAGATCTTGTTATTTTACTGAACATTGAGTTTAATGTACTAGAGGATGTCCAGTCCTACTGGAGCCGTGTAGCAGGTGGTTGGAACCAGAAAGGACGTGAGGCTGTAGGTAGAGCACTTTGATTCATCACTGTGGGAGGTTAGAGCTAAATCACCAAGGGCAAATGTTGGAGCACAGCGAAGATGACTGTGGAGGGAATTCCATTGGAGGGAATGCCGTCTGCAGGGAGTCGCAGAGAGCTGGCGATGCAAAGGAGACAGACACCTTTCCCAGGGTGAGCGGAGAACCAGAATTGCGCACTGCCACAGGAGCCCAGGAAAGAAGGGAGACAGTCGCCGTGCAGATTGCTGGAGACAAGGGCATGAGGTTTGCCCTTATAATTTGTGATCAGAGGACCTTTGGATGAAAAATGAAAATGATGTCACACTGTGACTTTTGAGATCGCAGTTTTAACAAAGGACAAAGACAAATTGTGGAGACAAAGAAAGAAGTGGAAGTAGAAAGTATGGAATACTGAAAAGTTTTTAGTTAAAAATAAGAAAAAAGGAATGATACTTTATGGCGAGAGCTGAAATATTTAGACAGCAAATTCTGCTGGTACCTCTTAATTGGGATTTAAAAATATCTATTAAATATCACTGCAGTAAAATGTGGCTTCAAGCAATGTATAAAGTCCTAATGGCTCTGAAAAAGGTAGGAGCCCTTAATCAATTTAAAAAATTAAAAGAGGTCTTTAGGGAATAAAAGTTGAACCACAGTACATTTTAAAATACTGTAATGATTTATGGTTGTCAGCCTGTCTGCCTGTCCCTTCTCCCCTCCCCAGTTGTACCAGGTTTTCTGTCTTAGGCTAGCATTCCTTGTGAAAACCATAAGATTATTTTTTAGAAAGCGTAGTCTTTTCTTCATTTGAGTTCTTTTAACATATTAAGTTGGTTCAAATAGGTGAACCCTTATATTTAAAAGCTGCTCGGCGATATTTGGCTTTCATTTTTCAGCTGGACCCAGACTCCTAAGTGTGAATCCAGGCTTTGTACCTTCCTGGCTTTGAGCAAGGACCTCTTTGTGTTTTGGTTTTATTATCTGTAGAATGGAGATAGTAGAGGTACCCGCTTCTGAAGGTGGCTGTGAGGACTGCTACATGAAATAGTGCCTGTGAATTTCTAGGAACAGGGCTCAGCGTGTCACGTGTAATCGATCAGATATTCATTTTTCTTCTGTAATTTTTTCTTCCTACTCCTTGCTGCTGCTGCTACTGATCTTGCTACTATTTCAGCAGTAACTGTTACTGCTGCTGCTACTACTACTTACTATACTACTGCTTACTGCTACTAACTGTACTGCTACTTACTATTACCACTACTGCTACCACTACTACTTACTGTACTACGACTTACTACTACTACTAACTATAGTGTTGCTTACTATCACTACTGCCTACTACAACTACTTACTATACTACTGTTATTACTACTGTTAACTATACTGCTACTTGCTATCACTGCTACTTCCTATATTATTACTTAGTACTACTACTTACTACTTATTACTTAGTATTGCTACTACTAGTGCTACTATTGCTTTCTTGTATTTAGAGAAGCTGGTTTGTGTTGTTATGGTTTGTCTTTATTGTAATAGCATCTCTAATCGATTAAGAATTTTTGCCTTTAAGTGGCTAATACCATGTTTTCTATCTTTCTATTTGTATCTCTGTCTCACTCTCTGTTAAGTTTCTGTTACTATATACATCACCCAATTTCCTCTTACCCTTTCAAAAGTTGTCTTTTGTCCCAAATTCCTGCTAATTCTATAGATAATTTAATTCTTGGTGTTAATGGCTAATAATGACTTAATATATAATCTTTTTTTCTAATTTTTATATTGGTCCCAGAGACTTTATCATTTTAAAGTTTAAGGTAATAGTGTACATATGTAAATTATTGCCTACGATGTTTGTAGCCACTTCATGTGACTGTCGGTATTAAATATACTATGACTGTCGGTATTAAATATACTCTTTCTATCCCCAAATAATATAGGTTGTATAGTTATCTCTTTTTTTCCCCCACAGAAAAGTTATCTTAAATATGTTATGTGGTATATGTATGTTGATTTTTAATGTTCTGTATTCATTATTGGTCAGAGATATTGACCAAAATTAGAAAAGCAGGGAAAAATGAAGCAAGATTTGAAGACTTGAGAGAATTAGTTTCTGAAATTGTTTAGAAAAAGGATAAATGGAATAAAAATGAAATAATGCATTATTGGCCAGTTATCTTTAACTCGTGTAGACTTGGTTTTCCATTCTATTAAGGCAAATCTGTGGAAAGTCAAAGACATTTCCCAAACTCTTCCGACATGGTGGGATCAAATCTACAAACTCTGTCTCTTAATAAGGCTTGTTTTTAGGCTTTGCTAGGGAGGTTTAGAGTAGGCCTGTGTGGTCTTCCTGGTGTTTCATCTGGATGCCCAGGTATATATAAGTTATTAAGAGGGTGTCTCCACTCTGGCTGACTGGGCCTTCAGTATCTCCCAGCACTGTTTAACCTGTAGTATCTGTTAAATTTCCTACCTTGTAGTAGCCATGCTTTGTTACTCACCTAGTGTACACACATGCAGCCCATGGGTCCGGACTGGAAGAGGGTCCTGCTGGGCAGTCTCATTTCTCTATTGCCCTGTGCTTAAGATTCCAGCTTCTTCAGCTGCCCTGAACCCTAATCTTTGCCTTCTCAGTTCAGAAGGGCAGCAGTGCTCTACCTGGACGGTTCTTCCCATGCAGGGAGCCAGAACAATCGTGGGGCTCAGGTTATGAGGATGACGGTATTGCAACCGCCTATTTTCTAATACCTGAGAACAGTTACCGCCTGTATTTTATCCCTTTTTATGGTTGTAACAGTGAGAGGTGAGTTCAGAGCTAGTTACTCCACTATAACCTGAAGTGGATCTCCGTGTGTCTTAAGTTTGAAATCAGTAGTGTGTGTTCTGAGCCCAGGTAAAGAAAATGTAATTGTCGTTTGGAGTATTTGGAGGTCAAACAAGTTAGAATTGTTATATTTATTTAGTCTTAATACCAGCCTTTTGTGTTAAGCTAAATTAAGGCTGTTTACTGTCTTATATACATATATGTATGTGTATATAGGTGCACACATATATATTTATGTATATACCTATATAATTATACACATATATATTTATGTATATACCTATATAATTATATCTTGTATCCTGTATTGTCTTTAGATACTATGCTAGTAAGATTGTTTCTGTATGCTCTATTGATGATTTATCATGGATCATGCTCTAGAGGGCAAGGTGGAAATGGTGTCAAGGGAGGAGTTTCCAGAAAAGAGATACTGCTATTTTTTGAAAAGGATGGCAGTAGAGAAACTTTCTAATATTATCCTTATAATAACTTGATATTCATTATAACCGAGTTATCAAACCTTACATTGGCAATATTGGAACAAACCAACATCCTCCTAATAAGATGGAATGAAAAAGGATACAACATCATTCTTGCCAAAATCTAAGAAGTCCAATCATAAGGAAGCATCAGACAAATCTAAACTGAGGGTCATTTAATAACTGGCTTTACTCTTCAGAAATGTCAAGGTTAAACACAAAGAAAGACGGTTCCAGACTAAAGGAAATATAGTTGATATGACAGCTAAAGACAGTGCATGATCCTGAATTGGATCCTAGACTGGTAAAAAATAGCTATAAATGCTGTTGTGATAATTGATAAAACTTGACTGTAGACTGTGCATTAGATAATCTTGTGTTAATGTAAATTACATTTTCTGATTTTGATGACTGCTCTGGTTATGAAAGACGGTCTTTGTTTTAAGGAAATATATACTAAAATTTTTAGAGATAAAGAGGCATTGCTGTCTCTTTCTCACAAATGGTTCAGAAAATTGTGTGTGTGTGTGTGTGTGTGTGTATGTGTATACACAGATATAAAATGATAAAGCACATGAGGTAAAATGTAAACAATTCGTGAATCTGAGTAAAGGGCACATGGGAGCTTCTTGCGCTATTATTGCCACTTCGCTTTCAGTTTAATATACCAAAGTAAAAAGTTATACTAGAACAATAGAATGTGGATAACTTCTAAATTCTCTTTGGTTGCAAGAACAGAGATCTATCAAGCTACCTAAAATAAAAAGGAACATAGAAATCCTTTTGAATTTATGCCTTGTGTCATAGAGACTATTGGAACCTGAGGTTGCTTACCTTGTATTTCAGCTGCCCTGTGGTTTCCAGAATTTGCCGTTTGTGTGTTTGCTTTGCTTTCTTCTATATACTGGATTCCTCTGCTATCTCTTGGTTGCTGCCCCTCTGGAGCTTGTGTTTGTTCCTCAAAGTGATTAATTTGCTATCTTCATTCAAATCTTTGAGAGAGAGAGACTCTGACATGATTATTCTCTAGCTAATGGATTACGTAAGCATGTGTCAGGTATTTATTCCCAATCTGGTCGACCAAAATTGAGGTGGAGCAGGTGGGAGGCGGTGGCTTGGGTTAGAGCGCATAGTCACGTGGCATTTAGGGCTGACCCGCAGAAGCCGAGGATATGACAGGTCCTTTTGCACGTATTGTGGAAAGATATGGTAATAAATTATGTCTCCTATATCTTCTCAGTTTCGTCGTATTACTTTTTGAGTTTGATTCCTTTTTAATAGACCCCCCAAATGCTTCTGTTAATGATCTTCATACAGACTTAGATTACCTAGCCCTCTTTCTGCTAAAATGAGGAAGAAATATGTAATTTAAAGGCAAGAGAATGGAAACATTCAGAATTTTTCCTTTTGCATAGTGAATGGATGACTGCCTCTCTGTCCACCACTCATAACATTTAAAAATTATGACTCTGTGCTATGTTAACTTTTCTTTGTAAAATTTCTAAGTTTCATTTTGGTGTGTTGATTTGATCATGTATGTTTATTTTAAGTTCAAATTCATTGTTTATTTAAAACAGTAATTGAAGAGAATTTTAAAAATTTCAAGAAAATGTTTCGACAGTATATTTCTAGTATTTTAAAAGAAAATTTTTCTGAAGGTTGTAGACCGTTTTTTGTATAGCTACTTTGTGCCAAACATTGTACTGAGTATAGTTACTTAAATATCATTGAATATAAGTTTTGCAGTTCATCAAGATAAGGATAATTATCTTTAATTAGCAGAAGAGAAAATAGAATCTCAAAATGATGACTTGCCCCAAATCACAGCAGTTAATACATAGTAGAATTAGAATTAGAGTTAGAAATAAGGTCTGTCAGACTCCAACATAAGGAATCGCTAGTATCAGGTGCTCAAATTCTTTTACATTTGAGATAACTGACTTTGTGTTGTTCTTAAAGCCTGCCACTACTATTCTTTTAATTCTATGATGCCTTTGTTATTATCAACAACTATTGGTTATGTTTTTGCTGGCTTTGCTTGGAACACTGGTGCATTAGATATTGGTTTGAGGAGGACAGAAGTTGTCGATGAATCCTTGAAAGGGGATAAAATCACCACCTCGAAGGAGTCGCAGTCTGCGATTCCAGGAGAGAAAACTGGAAACTCTGTTAACAGGGATGTGTGTTTATCAGTAATATGCTGTATTTATGGACGTTCATTCTTAAACTATCACATAGGTAAAAAGAGTATTTTTAAAGGAGCACATAGATGCGAAAAAAGAAAAAAATAAAAAGGTTGAATAGAGACTTACTCAAATATAAAATAATAAACAGCAAAATACAGAGTGAATTTAGCAAAGAATCACTTTAAAATGACTTGGGGGGTCGGACGGGAGTAATTGAGGAATTTGTATTTAGTAGTGTCAGTTTTACCTATCAAGTGAAATGTATTTGGAAGATTTTTAATTAGCTTGGAAGTCATCAAAGAATGTTACCAACATGTTGGTATATGTATGTGATTTCCAGACCTGTGGCTATGGGGTAAAAATGAAAAACGATAGTCTCTTTCATTTAGGGAGTTATTTTAATTTAATTGTGTATTTTTGCCAAAGGGAAAAGTAAATTAACACCTTTAAAATATTTTTCTTCCAGTTGGACATGAAAACAAAAATGATAGAAGCTAAATGTCATGAAGAGAAGCTTAAACTTCAACAGAAACATGATGCTGATGTTCAGAAGGTAGGGTATATACCATTTATTGTCTTATTAATATTGACTATTTGAAATATTCTAGGTCTTGTGATCGTTTATCCAGTTATCCATCCAACCACCCACCCACTTATGTACGTACTTGTGATAATCTGTGTTGTAGATGTAATTCGCTAAATTAATATCCCAGCAAAAGTTGATCTTTAAACTTTATTTGCTAAACATACGTGTTTATGTAAAGCCTTATAGTTGACATTACCTTTTAGTTCTTCTTCCTCTGTTGTTTGAATGCTGGCCTTCTTTTAGTCTTTTATCTGTATTCTGTTATCTTTCATAAAAGCTGAAATATCAACTGTAAATACTGGAGTTTGTTTTGGCCTGATATTTTTTCCATTTTCTGGCCAAAAAAAGGATCTCTCGGACTTAGTTCTGTTTGGTATAGACTGCATGCTACCACTGACAGTACTCTGCTTTTTTCATTATTGACGTTTATGCTTTCCAATGTTTCAGTCTGTATTTTTAAATAAAATTAATTTTTCTTGTTAGTGGGCAAAGCAAAAATCATCAATGTATAAGTATCCTACATGGAATTTGAGTTCATACTATATTTTAGTAATGATTTAAAAAATTAATGAGATATATATTCAAATAGAAAGTTGACATTTATTGTTTCAAAACTAAGCTTGTAGTTCTGCTTCACAAAACTGAGTGACAGACATGGAGGGAGGGAGTTGAGGCCACAGTATAACGTAACTGAGCTTTCTTAAAAGCAAAAGTATATTAATATTTAGTCCTGTATGTGTCTGGCTCATCTGCTTTCAAAGCAACAAGAAGGAAACCACCGATTG
>NW_006436283.1:10422349-10433860 GCF_000325575.1 Pteropus alecto | reverse complement strand
CTTTCTGCTCTTATTGGAATTTTACCTTAGTTTAAATTGATTAGATAAAAACAGTTCTCTATCATAAATGTTAGAGATTCAGTAATATAATTTCACTATGACATATGTCCAAATGAAATAGAATCTATCGATGTATAATATAAATAAATATAAAAATATTTTTGGAAAAATCATGATAATAGATTTTGAAATAGGCTTCTTGATATGTCTGTTACAAAGATCTTTTCTAAGAAAAACATTTTATAATAAAATCCTTTCCAGGAGTTTCTCTTTTTAAATAAATTCTGCATGAAAAAAGAAAACAATGCAACTAGTTTGAAATGCCAGGTAAAATATAAATAAAATCCTTGACGTTATACCTTATTTGGAAAGTATATTCATCAGTTTGTTGCTTGTATGGAATTTTCTAAGTGTCAGGAATTGAAGAGAAACAAAATTCAGTGTATTATCTATTTGCCTACATTCTTTTCCTTTTTTGCTTCTTTGTGGATATTAGGATCAAACTAGCTCCTTTTCTTATTTACCAAACATTGTTACAGGTGGGAATAAAACAATGAAAGGTAAAGTAAAATGATAGGTAAAGTAAACAATGGAAGGTAAATTAATTTTAAAAATTATTGTCTCTTTGGGTGTATAGGAAATATACCCCAACCATAAGAAAAGTGAATATTCATACTCCTGCCTCAATTTGTTTTTCTTTTTTCTACCTGGTTAGCAGATTTTTTTCCCTGCTTTTCTACATTTCACTAATTTATCTAGTTTTTTGTGTTTTTGAATGTAGCCGTATTTAGAAGTATATAATAATCATGATTCAGTTTTTTTAAATGATTAATTTTAAAACTTGATACCATGTAAATTAATGATGTAAAATATTCATGCAATTTTGACATATTTTGAGATGATTTTTCTGCAATAGCAGAGCCAGATATAAAAGAACCTTATTTTGTCTCATCTTCCCGTGTACCTGGAAATTCTTGTTATTGTGCATGGAAGTAATGGGACACTGGAGGGAGGCTTCAGAGATCTGCTTATCTGAAGATTTTCAAGTCCAGTGCCGTGGGGAGGTGACTTGTACTGTCCCAGTGGGTCAAGTTTTGATGACTTCTGCTATTTTATGGCAGTTTAATCTCTGAGTTATATTTTAGAGAATCACCTAATTTATTATGTATAGCCTCCTTAAAGATTGATACATGAAAATTCAAAGCAGATAACATATCCCTTTCTGTAATCAATTATTCTAGCATATATAGTATTTTCTCAATGCAGTAAAATGTAATTTTACATCTTTTATGGGATTAGCTGAGATAGTCTTGCAAACAATTTTGTGGCCATTTAAAAAGTTATGTGTTCTATATGCAAAACAACATAGCAAACTAAAACATTTTAAATTCATTTGCAGATTTTAGAAAGAAAGAATAATGAAATAGAAGAATTGAAAACTTTATACAGAAAGAAACAAAATGAAATGGAGGAGACTATTAGAAAACTTGAAACAAAAGGTGACGTTATATTGTTACATAAATCTTTTAATAAGATTTCCATTTTATTAGTGGTTATATAAAGTAAAATTTTATTTCTGACCTTTTGTAGTATGAGATGGGAATGTTTATGTGGGTTTCCATCAGTGGGTATGTTTATGTGAGCTTTCATTTGGATGAGGAAAAACTGTGTGTGTGGGGGGGGTGTGTGTGTGTGTGGTTGCAATGGTGGTTGGTTTGGTTAAGGAGTTGGAACAGTCTGTCACTGTTATTCCCTCTTCTTAGCTCTCTGCCTCTTTATTGGGCTGCTATAGGTTAGTCATAGAATTAGAATTTTCTGGCATTCACAAAAAAATCTAGGGAAATTACTCTTCTGGGTCTAATAAAATTCATTACATTAAGTATCTACTGTATGCCTTATAACATACACTGGTATTGTTTGTGATCGAACAAACATTTAAAAAGTATTCCCCATTTACACTTTCATTAAGAAGGAGAAGAAAGCATGTGATCAAGTGTTAAATTGACTATGATTATAGGTCAGAACATCTAAATGCAACAGGCAGCCATTAGAGAGTGTGTTGAAAACATTTTTGGAGGAAAGAACTTTAAAAGTCTCCAGGTATTGCAATAGGAATGCTGATATTGGTAAGTTTGGGGAAGGATGCTGCAAAACCATTTAGCTAGCATGGATATCCTATACATTAAGAAATAGACTGAAAAAGATAAGATAGCTGACTTGGTATGACTTAAACATGACCTTGAATTTCAGATTTAGACATTTCAAGTTTATCCTGTGGATGCTGGTGAGTCAGAGAAGATTTTTGAGTGGTGAGTTTTAGGACCTTAAGTTTTAGGAGGAGTAGCCTTGTAGTGGTGGGTGTGCCACCATGGTGATGCCAATTCAGTTAGAATAGTCAGAAGTAGGACAGAGTGAGAGAGAGAAAACATCCCTCTTATTAGAAAACATAGGCTCTAACCCCAGACCTGCTATTTAGTGTCTGCTGTATGACATGAGGAAGCCTCTGGGCGTTGGCTTACGCATTATAACATGGTGAGGTTGAAATAAATAATACATGAAGTCCCTTCCAACTCAAAGAGTTTATGCTCCCATGGTTCTGTAATTTTTCATGTAAGATGATAAGGACCCCAAATATCTGAATGATGGCAGTGGCAGTAGTGAGAACAGAGCTGAAAAAGAAATTTTGAGGGATTTGGTGAATGGTAAGATGCAGGCAATGAGTACGAGGAAAGGGGAGAGCAGATTTTCATTTAGGGTTTTCCATATGGAACTTACTGGCTCTCTCACAAATCGCCAAACCTGAGTATATCTGAGAGAATGGTAATGTCCTTGAAATTTAGCATGGCAATTACATATATAAGTTAACGAATGAAATTGCTATTTTTAGGTTTACTTCCAGCCCAAAATGCTCATTAGAATTCTGTTCAGGTTCCTTCTCCAAATATCAGTGGCTACAAAAATATTTTAGCTTTATTTCTAGGTTTTTGTTTCTTAGTCTGACTTAAACTAGGCAATTTAAATATGCCAAAGGTTTAATAATAAAATTTCTTAAGGCTTTTTGAACTGAAAATGGATCTTAGTTTAATTTTGGAATTGTGCAGTAAAATGTTATTGATGCTAAAGACTAATATTAAATTAACTTGAATTTTTCTCCTTTTCCCCTCATTTGTTGCATAGTTGAGATAGAAGAGTGAAAGAAATTTCTATTTAAATGTTCATGAAAATTTTGGACATATAATTGGCATACATTATATTAGTTTCAGATGTCCAACACAGTGATTCGCTATTTGCATATATTGTGAAATTATCACCACATAAATCCAGTTGACATCCGTCACCATAAATAGTTACAGAATTAAATTCTGCTATCTTGAAGTAAATGAATAAGAACACATTCAGTAAGCTAAGAAAAATATTACTTTGAAGCAAACACACAGCTGGATTTATTTTACCATCCCAATGACATGAATATATTAAACAAATTTTCTCTTAAATCAGTAACAGTTTAAATCATTTAAAAAAGATAGAAAATGTAAAAAGCAATTTATAAGGGAAATATTTTATATAATTTAAAGCATATTTTATATTAGTCATGTAAACCTTGGCCACGCTTTTAAAGTACCTAAGAGCAACGATATATCGAAACGATGGGTTCCTTTATTTATTTAGTACATGTCTTTTTGAGCACTTGCCCATCTTGCACTGTTATACTCTGCAGATGAAAAGGGGAAATATCTTTGCACTCAGGAAAGAGGCAAGTGAACCATTATTACATATAATGTAATAAGTGATCTAATGGAGAAATTTATGAGGATACAGAGGAATTTCTTTCTGGCTCTGCAAGAGGAGGAATCTGGTTGGTGAATGTTTCATTAAGAAGGTGATGCTGAGTCGAGAGTAAGAATGAGTAGGGTTTTTCAACAAGGGAGGGAAGGGCATTCCAGGTAGATAAATGGTCATATTTAGGCAGTGATGTATGAGAGAAAGTGGCCTCAGGAATCTGCGGACAGTTGGTGTGTTTATAATATAAGTTTAAAAATAAGGAATCAGCAAACGATATGGCCAGAAAGCGGCCAGATCACGAGGAGCTGTTTTCTGTATTAGAGGTTTTGGCCTTTGTCCTTTAAGTGTAGGGAGCTGTAGGGTTCTTCTTAGGTCCGGGAGCAGCATGACCGCCTTTGCACCGTAGCAACAGACGGTCCACTGGAGGGAAGCGGAACTTAGGCCGGCGCACCGTTCGAATTGTCCAGGAGTGCGCCATGATGGATTCAGCCAGGACTGGGGCGGGAGAAGTGGAGACGAGGAGAGGAAAGAACGAGATATTTTAGAAGAGAGGAGTGAGAAGACTTGGTGGAGAATGGAATTATCACTCTATTTTATCATCAGACTCTCACGTAAATAGAATTGGTTTAACTATGCTTTCATCATTTTTGACAGTTCAGACCCTCATACGAGATTGTCAAGTTATCAGAGAGACTAAAGAAAACCAGATTGCAGAGCTGAAGAAGATATGTGAACAAAGTGCAGAATCTCTGAATAATGACTGGGAAAAAAAAGTAAGCCGCGTAAAGTAGTAATCGAAAATGTGAAGATTTATGCTTCTGAGTAACATATCATTATAAAAATAATGGATGTTTACAGAATATACAGAAAAGTATGAACAAAGAAAATAAAGTAACTTAAAATTCTAGATTAACTACCTAGAAATAGCTCCTGTTCATGTTTTAGTATATTTTCTTTTAGAAGTCTAGTGGTCTCTAAAATAGTTTTCATTTACAAAACTTGCTTTTGACTAATTCTTGAATTTACTTAATGTTCTGAATATTTTTGTCACAGCCAATAGATTTTAAGCAAAATTAGTTAGGGAAACAGCAGTAGGATAATTTTTGGCAATTAAACTTTTAAAATTTTGGATTTAGGCCATTGGATCATTTCTGTCCTGAACTTTCAGATAATACAATATTATAGTATAAACTTGTTTTTTTTGATATAAACAAAATCAGTAGTGGATGGGCTATTCTTAGAGGAACATTTAATGTAATTAAGAAAAATATTGTCACATAATTTAGCAGTGCCAAGAGTAATGTAATAAAAATACTTGTCACGAACAGGTCTCCCATAGTCATTTTGTATTTTCACTTAGGTGCCCTTTGCCTTTAGTTCCAATTACCATATGTATTTAAGAGAAATTAAATATGTTACTTCTTTTGAGGTATTCTATTATAAAGATCTTCAGTTAACTCAGACTGATATTCTTTCAATTAGTCTGGGTTCAAAATAATTACTGAAAGTTCTAAGTGCCTTCCCAAGCAGACACGTTGGTCTGGATTATGTTTTCGTGACGGGAGCTTCAGGGCCACTCTGGGAGTGCACTGCATGTGCATTAAGATGGGTAGAGTTAGTTTTTCTCTAGTTTAATTTTGTTTATGTGATTTTTCTCTTTCTAACGTTTTGTTTTTATATTTTCTTTGAATTTGGCATATGTTGCGTTTGCTACAGCTATGTTACTTACGTACACAGCAGGCCCCTTTCCTGTCTTCGAATTCTCTAGTTTCTTATTTCCCAGTTTAAGTTGTCAGGTATTTGAAGAGCAGTCTTCTCCCTTCTCCCATGTACAAGGGTACAGTTTATTCTTTAGTGGATGTGAAAACACTACAAACGTGGTTGACGATGTTTTTGTGAAATACAGTTGCATGTAAATCTGGGCGTAGATGAAAATGTGGTGTAAGCAGACCAAAAATTCATAAGCAGATGATAGATTTACTTTGCGATTATGCAGTCATTTATTAAAAAATTATTAGGTATCTATATGGACAAGGTGATATGGTAAGTGTGTGTATGTGTGTGAATATGTGTGTATGTGAATATGTGTGTGTGAATATGTGTGCGAATGTGTGTGCGAATGTGTGTGTGTGAATATGTGTGTGTATGTGAATATGTGTGAATGTGTATGTGTGTGAATATGTGTGTATGTGTATGTGTGTGAATATGTATTTGAATGTGTTTGTGTGAATATGTGTGTGAATATGTGTGCATGTGTGTGAATATGTGTGTGACTGTGTGTGTGAATATGTGTGAATATGTGTGTATGTGTGTGAATATGTGTGTGAGTGTGTGTGAATATGTGTGTGTATGTGTGAATATGTGCGTGTGTGTGTGAATATGTGTGTGAATGTGTGTGAATATGTGTGTGTATGTGTGTGAATATGTGCGTGTGTGAATATGTGTGTGTGTGTGAATATGTGTGTATGTATGTGAATATGTGTGAATGTGTATGTGTGTATGTGTGTATGTGTGTGAATATGTATTTGAATGTGTTTGTGTGAATATGTGTGTGTGAATGTGTGTATATGTGTGTCAATATGTGTTTGTGTGAATGTGTGTGTGTGAATGTGTGTGTGTGAGTGTGTGTGTGTGTGTGTGTGAATGTGTGTGTGTATGTGTGTGAATATGTGTACGTGCTCCCCAACAGAAATCTCCATCCTACAGCTCTCACTTTAGGCCCCACTTATCCAACTACCTATTTAAGGGATCTCCTTGATTTAAATGTCATCATTCTCCCCAAACTCCGTCGTCTTCCATTGTTGCTAAAACAGTCACTTCCTAAGGATTTTCCCTGTTTCTTTCTTCTCTGTGGTATTGCCGTCTTCCCAGATGCTCACTCTTCTTTTTGCCTCATCTCTCACATCTAATCACTTACCAAGTTCTGTTCATTCTACTGATTTGAATGTATTCACCACTTTTTTCTTCTCTAATTTCCGGAGACCATTGTCTTTGCTTAGATGTGCTGTAACTGGACTCTGTGCGCCTCTTCAATCCACGCTCCGCAATAAACCGTGTTGATGATCTTTCTGAAACACAAGTCTGGCGTCCTCACCACCGTGTTTAAATCACGGCAGTGGCTCTCAGGTGCCCTTAGGGTTCACCGGGCTCTTCGCCGTCGACACTGGGTGATCTTTCAAGCCTCACTGATTGTCGCAGTTCTGCCCCACTTCTTGTACTTCTGTACAAGCTGTACAAAACTTTTCCCAGTTATCCGAGAAAAGGGCCTTTGGCGCCTCCTGTCCCCATTGCCAAACCCTGGCTAAAAAAATCTCTGTGGGAATGTATAGATCCCCTTGTTGTCAGGGCCACCATGGCGTCATTATCGCTTAGTTAACCCTAGCACGATTCATGCTTTAGAGTGTGCTTACTGTTTGCTGCTACAGCAGTTTATCCCTCAGGGGCATGTTTGCCCTTTAAAAGCCTCCCCAGACCAAGCGACCTGGACTCCACGGTTCATTGCTGGGTTTGGGCATGCTCTCAGTGATGCACTGTGCCCGGTACATGGTAGACGTTAATAAAATTGGTTGGGTGAATACATAAATATTGTCATCTCCAGTCAGATTATTAGACCAGATACACATGTTTGATCATCCTAGTTATAGCATACTGGTTTTTGCCAGTGTCATTTTCACCCTCGTAGTCTCAACTGTAGATTCCCTGGATGAGTTTCCAGGGTCTCAGACTGACTTAGAGACACAGGCACAGGTCCTTTATAAAGCAATTTTGGGATACACCTGAGAAACCACTGTGTATTAATGGGTTACTGTACACAGTTGACCTTTGATAGTCAGTAGGCATGTGGCCTAGGACCTTTGAGAGACAATAAACACAAAGAAACCACTGCAGCAGAAATAGAAGCATAAAATTCTAAGTGACTTATTTAGATTCCTTTATATGTATATCAATTGACAGCTATGAAGCAGCCCTGAAATTTAGGTGCTGTGAGCTTGGCTGTACTCATGTACTAGCTAAGTGACTGACTTGTGAATCCTAGACATAACACTGGTTTAAAATATATACTTTGGCAAAAATACAAATACAACATAGCAAGGATTTTGGGGCACCACATGCAAATAGTGAAAACTTAACATATAAAGTTTGTGAAACCCAAGGGTCTTCTTATGGCTATTACTGAGCCATCCTCACTCTTCCTTTTCAACTAGAAACTGGTGGAAAAGTTCTTGAGGCCCTTACCAGTAATTAGCATAATCACTGCCTTCATTCTGCCTCTAGTTTCCACCATCTTTCAGTGTTTTCCCTGTTCCTTCAATATCTTCCTATTCAGATAAGAGTCTGTATGTATGTGTCATATCCTTGTTGTCTCCTATTCATGAATCGAAGGTCAAGTGTATCTTTTACACTGTTTTGGACTCCTGCCCTCCTCACCCACTGAGTGAGCCTGGGATTGGATGCAGGAGATGGGAGTTAGATTCAGAATTTTACTTCCATTCAGAAAAGTGAAGGAATCCCCACAAGGCTGTGAGTACAGATTTTTCAACTCCCTTTGGAAGCTGTCCATCGAGCCTTGTTTTCTTTATCTTAGTTATATAGACATTTAGAGCACATTCTTTATAAAGAAAGATCTTTATAAAGATCTTTCATGAGGACATATAGGATACAGTTTCCTTAGAGAACTGTTTGATTTATAAATGCCATTTTTGTGTCCACTTTTGTATAGATTAAGGAATGGATAAAAGTAGTTTCTTATGGGTACAGTGAAGGAGAAAGAATTTTTAACATTACTCTTGTGCAAATTTTTATGCAAATAGTATGAAAATACAGACAGTGAGGTAATATTCATAAAGATTATAAAGGTTTTTATTTTCTGATTTTAGGCTAATGCTAGTGTTTAGTTGTGACATCGTATTATCTGTCTTATTCATTGACTATATCTGCCTGAGGTGGATAAATTCTCTTTAATATTTGTTTATCCATTAAAATTTTTTAATTCAGGAAAGTAAAGAGAAAAAGTTTCTTAATGATGCTCTTTATATGTTATCTTTACTTCGAATGTTTATTTGTAAGTTTTATATCTTTTGTTATTCGGGTCACCATATAAATAAATAGAGAAATATGAAAACATTTTTTCTGAATTGCAAAATCATCTCTTTTATAACAGTAGTGAAAGAGTCAATTCTTCATTTCACTGTGTAGCTCCACAATGCTGTAGCAGAAATGGAAAAAGAAAAGTTTGATCTTCAAAAGCGGCACACTGAAAATATTCAGGAATTGCTGGAGGACACAAACGTGCGTCTGAGTAAAATGGAGGGTGAATACGTGGCACAAACACAGTCCACAGTAAGTCTTTTTTTCTTTTCTTGCCATTTTTTCGAAACTGCCCTCTTAATCTCCATGTCCCCATGCTTCTCTGATGTGCACAGTGTAGAAATGTGATATAGAAATAAAAGAAATCGCTTTACTTCCCACTCGATACAGACTTATATATGACAATGGGCAGTCTCTTGAAGTAGCTGTGGGATTTCACTCTGGACTGTTTAATGCCACTTTTTTTTTAACCCCCAGAAGCCTTTATAAATCTTTTTTTTTCCTACCGAGTTTAGAGATCATTTCTTTTCTTTCTGTTTGTTTTCCTCTTTTTAACTGGACTTGATTCTTTTTCTGAAAATATTTTGTACTAGTTGAAAGAAATCAAACGGGAGATAGTTGTGTGGCTGACCGCTCTAACACAGATTTTCACAGGTTCATCTTGACTAAGGACCAGACACAGATATCACAAGGGTAAACCCCCAAAATTCCCTTCTCATAAAGATGTAGGAGTCACCACAGCACACAGCAGAGAGACCAGTAACTTTCTCGAAGGAAAGGTGGAGGATCCCCTAAAGGCTCCTCAGAGAGCACCTAGTTGCAAAGGATAGGTCTGAGGAAGTGAACGTAGAAGCTCAGCTGACTTCCCGTGTCACGTAAGCCTGGAGCAGGCAGGCTGATGGGCATGCAGACCAGGGCTCCTCTCTGAGGCGGGTGCGCCTCACCAGTCTTGTTCCTGATACATGATATGACCTCACAGAGTGTAGAGCGTTGTATCCTAGGCATGGACTCAGTCTTCATTTACCACTACAGCCCACCCAGCCCAGCCGGGCTTGGTCCAAGAACTTCCTTGAATTTAAAGCTGTGGAATTTGAACAAGAGTCGGTTACCCAGGCATATCTTAGCGACCCCTAGACCAGCTCTGTGGTCCATCACAAGGTCAAAAGACGGACAAAAGAAGATCCACAGTGATTTGTATCTCTGGCTCTCTGTGGAGATCAAATGAGGAGACCCAGAGTGGGTGCAGATAGGCCATTTCGGAGGACACAGACATCTGAGTAAAATGGTGGGAGGACACGTGGCACAAACACAGTCACAGGAAGTCTTTTTCATAGTAGTCCAGGCGAGAGAGGTGGCTGGCTTGCATTTGGGTAACCTCTGAAGGGGAGACCTGGCACATGATTCAGTTCAGTGAGATGGAGAAGGCTGAAAGTAGGTCAGGTATATCAGGCAAAAAATATCAAGAATTTATCTTCTGGATGATCAGCCTACTGATATTCAAAGTCATGAACAAAAAACAAATTTAGATCCGAAATACATTTTTGTCATCTTAACATCCTAAATGTTCACGAATGTGAATTAAATATATTAAGTAATTTTAAAGTTGAAATTTGTGAAGAATATTGAAGGCTTAAAATGTTTAATGCATTGTTACATATTATTAGTAAAATAATAGTAAGAGAACAATATCTTTCCCAGTGGAATTTTTAATTTTTATAAATTTGGGATGTAAAGAAAAGTGATCCTTTGGAGCCAAGAGGTCACTGTCAGAAAAACTTCATTCTATTTTTAATGAAAGTCGAATTTCAAAATTAGCATTCAGACCTTGTCATTAGATAATAGTAAATATAAAGAAAAATGGACAGAGTCTGTCAGCAGGATTGAATTTAAGAATCATCAAAACTAGACAGATCTTGCAGAGCAGCTCCCGATTTAATAATTAAACAAGGTAGAGTTCAAGGCATGGCTTAAGATGAAAGACGAGACTGTCACTGAGAATTAGTTTCTCTGTTTTGTTCTTTCAGGCTTTTTTCTTCTTTTGTTGAATCTTGTTTCAGTGCCATTTGTTGTAAGCAGAAACTGGTATAGATTATATTTATATCTTTTGGTCTTGGTGGGGATTTTCTTCGTGAAACTCATAGTTAAAACATGTCAACACTGGATTTTTAAAACAATGTTAGAACTTATAAATATGAAAATTATAGCAAAATTATTAGATGCTTGGGAGGCGAAGGCTGTGAAATATAAGGCTCTATCCATAGCTGTGTTTAGATACACTGAAAGTCTGCGGGTGGCTCTATTGAAATTTTACCCTTATTAATGGAGTTCTTTATTGTTTTCTGTACCATGGAGCCCAGTGGCGATTCTGTGAATTACATAGTCCTTCTCAGAATAATGTTTTTAAATTTAATAAAATATAAAGGATTACAAAGGAAAGAAATTATATTGAGTTAAAGTTGTCAAAATATTAACAAATCAAAAGTCATGATAAAAGTAACATGCTTCTAAATGGATGCAATAAATGTCAAGATTTAGCAGTGGGCCTAGTAACTGTTGTAATTTATGAATAATGATGAGAGCGAACAAAATTTAGTGATTATCTAACACTGCAATGGATTATCAAAATATTTGTGATTTCTC
>NW_006436283.1:10386590-10422209 GCF_000325575.1 Pteropus alecto | reverse complement strand
GAATGCCGAAGGCCAGGTAGAGCAGCGAAACAAAGACGAGCTCTTCCTTTTTATTCACATTCCCTGATAGTCTGAATTCTGTTTATGGACCTGATCCAGATTAAGAGTCCCAACCTAATGAGTATCA
The DNA here is from genome assembly GCF_000325575.1 of Pteropus alecto. NCBI lineage: Eukaryota > Metazoa > Chordata > Mammalia > Chiroptera > Pteropodidae > Pteropus > Pteropus alecto. The sequence continues at coordinate 10,422,082 of NW_006436283.1, read as the reverse complement.
AAAGGCTTGAGGCACCTGAAAATTTTTGTTAACTGTTATTAACTGACTATTACCGTGCGCAGTGGCATGCAACGACCCATAGAGCCACTTACTAGAGCCACTACTCTCTGAGCTAGCTAGAATTTGTCATTTTATAGTCGTCACCAGCATTTCTTCTCCTGACCTCCTGAGGAAGAAATTCCCAAATAGCTCCAGTTCATCATTTTGAATAAGATGATCATTTAAAAAAAGGATTTTATTTTCTAGGACAGTTTTAGATTTATAGAAAATTTGAGAAGAGAGTACAGAGAATTCCCATACACTTCACACCCAGTTTCCCCTTAGAAACATCTTGCATTATTTTGATACATTTTATAATAAATCTTACCAAGATTGACACATTATTATTAACTGAAGTCCACAGTTTATTCACTTTTTTTTTTTTAGTTTTTACCAACTGTCCTTTTTCTTTCCCAGGAGCTCACGCAGGGCACCACATTAAATTTAGCTGTCATGTCTCCTTAGCCTCCTCTCGGATATCACAGTATCTCACACTTCCCTTGTTTTTCATGACCTTGACAGTTTTCAGGAATGCGGGTCATGCCCCTCTGTTGGGTTTTGTCTCCTGTTTTTCTCATGATTAGACTCGGGTTATGAGTTGAGGCAGTAAGATCCCCAAGGTAAAGGCTCTTCTTATCACATCACATTAAGGGTCCAATCTGTTAATGACTTACCGCTCTTGATATTGACCTTGAACACCTGGCTGAGGGTTAGATTTTCCTGGTCCTCTTTGGAAGGAAGTGACTGTGTGCAGCATGTGCTTAAGAAGTGGGGAGTTACACTTTCCATCCTTGAGGATAGAGTTTCTACATAAATTATTTGGAGTTTTTCTGCATGGGAAATTTGTCTCTTCTCCCTCATATATTAATATATTCAATCATATCAGTATGGACTCAGGTATTTTTTTATTTTATACACTGAGTTATAATCCAATATTACTTAATTGCACTGCTGAAATTGTGCCAGCTTTAGCCATTAGGAGCTTTTTCAGTGGGCTCCTGTACTCCTTTGATATACCCTTATCAGTGTGGATTATGTGGAGAATGATATTAGAAACCAACATCTGTGTGCTAGGTATGCTCGTTACTGCTGGGGTGTAATTTCTTTTAGGCCCTCTCACCTGACAAAGCAGAGGAGTGTGTGTATATTACTAACCTGTGTATATATGCATGTCTATAAACATTTCTGTGTATAGTCATCTGTATCTATATTGAACTAAACATACTTTCTTCCTGACGTAACACTGATCCATTACCACATGGGTTATTCTAGCCTCCTCCCCTTGTGTATCTGTAAATTCTCAATCCAATAGTGGACACTTGACTTCCAACATCTTCTATCCACTTACTTAATCATTCAGTTCCAGTGTACGTGTCCACCAGTATCAGAGTTGTTCATCCATACCCCCACGGGGACCAGCTTTGTCACCCAGAATACAGTGCTTATGTGCAGTTCTTTTTGCCTTTGGTCTTAGAGATGCCACTCATTTCAAAATTGCTTAGGTCATAGTTTCTCCCCATCTTTTCAATGAAGCTTTTTTATATATTTGTAATTAGATTTTCTTGTCACAGTCTGCATTTCTTCCTGGGATTCCCCTCAACTTCTAAATAATTTTTTTAACTTGCATAAAATAAGGTTCATTCTTTGTGCTTTAAAATTTCATGGATTTTGATACATGCATCTTGTCATGTATCCACCATTATAGTATCATTATATTTCACTGTCCTAAAAATCACTTGTGCTTCACCCTATTGACCCCTTACACCTTTCCCTAAAATTCTTGCCGACCCATTGATCTTTTGTATTGACTGTCTAGTTTTGCTTTAAATATCATATAATTGGAAATATACAGTATGTAACCTTTTCAGACTGGCTTCTTCCATTAAGCCAGTCTTTTGTGGCTTGATAGCTCATTTCTTTTGATTGCTGAATAATATTCAATGATATAGATATACTATAGTTTGTCTATCCATAAGGTAACTATTGGAGAAGTACATCTTGGTTGTGTCCATTTTTTTTTGCAATTATGAATAAAGTTGTTATACATATTCACTTGCAAGTTTTTACATGAACGTAGTTTCAAATCAGTTGTGACTTAGCAATTTCACCGCAGGAAGTACAGCCAAAGGGAATAAGTGCACATATGTACCAAAAACAAGTATTAAAGTGTTCATAGCAACATTATTTTTAATAGCCAAACATGGAAAACAACCCATCAGTAAAATGGATAAATTATTTTAAGTATATTCACATTATAGAACACTGTCTATAGCTTTGAAAAAGTTTAATTAAGCTATTGCCGTATGCCATGACATGGATGAAGCTCACAGACACATGATATACATGATGAAGCCTGACCCAAGCACTCTGTGATTTCATTTATAGAAAGTTCAACAAAAGGCAAAGTGGTTTTTTTTTTTTGTGATAAAAGTCTCAATAGTGACTACCTTTGTGTAAAGGATGACTTTGGAGTGGCTGGTAATGTTCACATCTTATAGTGGCTCTTGGGTGTTTTAAATTTGCAAAATATTATCAAAATGTATACTTAAAATCTGTGCATCTTTTTGTATATATGTCATATTTCAAGAAGAAGTTTATGAAATAAGATAAAACGTATTGCTTCCTTTGCCGTCGGAGTTGTTATTTTGGACTCTAAATAGTTTTCGAATGCTCACTCTAATTTTTGACTCCTCCGGGATTTCAAACAAAGTTTGTATGTCCAACTCCTGCATTTCTTATTCTGTCTATTGGTTGTATAACTGAATGTCCATTGCATAGTTCACAATTTCTTAATACTTGTTGAAAATCACTTGTATATTTCCTACCAAAATAATACCCCTTTTTAAACTTTCTCTTAATTCTCAATGTGCCAATTCTCTAGGCCTATTAGATTTCGAACCTGAAGGATTAATGATTTTTGCCACTTCTCTTCTTCGTTTAGTATTTTACTTAATCATACTCTTTACTTCTCTGAAAATTTTCTTGGGTCCACTCTTCCCTTCTGTTTCCACAGCTACCACTTGAGTTCAGGCCATTGTTGCCTCATTCTGGGACTCCTCCAGTAACTTGCCAGTTTCTCTCCCTGTGTCCTCTTGCTCCACATCTCACAAATGCAGTTTGTCCCGTTTTCGCATGATCAAGAACTTGAATTATTAATCTAATGCCTATTATGACTACTGCTTACAACCCATGTCTTTTCAAGAACTCCACCCTAGTCTTTCGAGTGCTACCTTTGAGTTCACAATGTGGAAAGACAGTCTCTGTACCCAAGGTAATCTGTCATTAACTATGCAGTTACTTGTTCCTTCCCTGATCCTGTTGTTACATCCCCCTAAATTCTCTTTCTGCTCTGTCTGCTACAGCCCCAAAATATGATTCTACATCAACGCCTTTATTTCCTGAATAACTTTTACCCCATTTTGAGGCCTCCACTATTTTGTGTCTGTTCCATTCTTTGTGTTCACTTTTAAAAAGATTATTTTGGCCAAATATTGTTGTCCTTAAGGTATCTTGTATATGTCTTTAGGCTTTCCTTTGACATTATAAGTTTTAAAATTGTTTTATATACTTTGTGCCTATTTTATTTGGTGTAAGACACTATGAAGGTTAAGAAAATGCTTAAAAAATAAATAATAAAAGTTACAAATAAATAAATAACAAAATGAATAATGTCATATTTGCTTCTTGAGTCTGAAAGTTGTATCAGTATATATTCAAGTATTTAATAAATATAAGTCTTAATGCAGAAGACTATGTATGGATGTGATGGATTGCATTCATTGATTTTCAAATGTTGAACCAGCTTTGCATACCTGAGGGAGCTAATCTTTTAATTTTATTACTGATGAAGTAATTGGGAATGTACTCTTCATATTTGTATGGTGCTAGAGTAAATTATTTTATGAAAATTTTTTTATGAAAAAGTAAGCATAGTCTTGAATTAGAAAAAATCATTTCATGATAATATTCAGGATGGACAGTTTAATTTGTTCAAACGAGAGAAAGACTATATATAAATATCATTGAATGAGATTATTTAATCGTTAGTCACCATTGTAGTGCTGATATAGTTATAAAAAACAAAACAGGGAAAAGGTTAGAGTTATTCAGTGCAGTTTGAAATGCAAAAGTCAGAAGGTGGTCTCATGATACCCCAGTCACATTGCCACTAGTCAAGAGAGAGGGAGAGAGAGACAGAGAGACAGAGACAGAGAGAGGGTAGGAGGGAGGGAGAAGCGGGCGGGGCGGGGAGGAGGAGAGGGAGGGGGTCGAAATTTTATTTTTAGAGAGTTCAAGGTTTATATTTTAAAACTGATATCTTAAAGATTATTTTTGTAGTATTTTAAAACTGATTACTTTTGATTTACTTTAAGCTAATTATGATATATATTTAAGAAATCATTGAGTAATGAGCCATCTTTATTATAATAGGATACTTAGAGACATTTTGTGGTAATTATTTCTACACCTCTATTCCCTTATCAAATTATATAATTTAATATTTGTGAGTCTCATTTCCCTTGTAATGAATGTTCTTATTAAAGGGCCTGAGAAGTGAATAGACTTTCAGTATCCTGCTCATTATATTATAAATTATTCTAGCTAGGAAGCATTACAGCCTGAAAATTACAGAGTTAAAAAGAAATGTCATGTCGGGTATGGTTACCAACAGCAGTAACAGTTTGGGAGGCAAAGAAAGAGACCTCAAGTATTCCCGTGTTACGTTTCAGCTTTCTTATGGGTCCCTTATGTTTCAAAATGATATGTCTGCCTGAGGTATTTCAGCAAATCCATTCTATGTTAATCCCATGGGCAGAGTGTCATAGTTTTGGAGGCAGTATAATGAAGTGAAGTAGGTTTTGGATCAGGGAGATTTTAGATCAAATTCTGTTCTGTTGCTTACCAGTGGGTGAGTATAGGCAAGTTAATCATTTTTGCTAAATCTCATTTTTCTCATATTTAAAACGATGTCAGTAATACCTAGCTCATAGTTTTCGGGGAAAGATTGCATGACACGATGCTTGTGAAGCACTCAACACAGTACCTGGTCTAGTAAAACACTCAGTGGTGGCTGTTACCTTCATCGGAATATGTTGGTTGTCCGTAAAGTTTTGAGTATTTCTATTTGGGTTATGAATTTCCTTTTAAAAATATTATTATTCCATTGCTTTTATTTTAAAAAGTTTTTGAATCATCAAACGAAGAGCAGAAAACACTGCTGAGTACTCATCTAACAAACATAAATGTCTTAAGTTGCGTGAAGAGACTGTAACCTTCCTGACGATAGGGACTTCATCTCTTATTTACTGTGATGTTCCTAGGTCCTAGAATAGTACTAGATTCAGTAAATATTCATCAGGTGAATGATTGAATGAATGACTAAAAGCATATAAACACAATGGTCTTGTTTTTATGGTAGAAAGCATTCTTTTTTTTTTTTTTTTAAAAAAAGACTTGGTTAATATAGAGATTGGTTTAATTTTTATTAGTATGGTTTACGATGCATTTGTTTTCTATATTCTTGTCTCTAATAGGATAGATATTTTCTTCAGGCTACTTCATGATGCTGAGTGCAACAAAGTCAGTCGGAGACTTTTTTAACAATGACCTATTCTTTTAGAACCAGATGGTCAAAGAGCTGGAGTCCCGTGTCCAGCAGCTGACTGGAGAAGCAGAGAACAGTAATTTACAGAAGCAGAAATTAATTCAAGAAAAATTGGAACTCGAGAGATGTTACCAGATAACATGTAGTGAATTACAAGAAGTAAAGGCAAGGTATTGTCTGAAGTCAGATATTTCTCAGGTGTGGCCATAAAATACTGATGTTAACTCTGTAAAATATCTGCCAGAATTAATCACGTGCTCTGCATTAATGTTGAGAGGTTTCCAACCTAAATACTGCCATTTGTTTATCTTTTAATTCCCATTTAAAGTAAGTATAATGCTTTAAAAAAGTTGAAAAAATGTAGATACCTATTTGATATATTGAAAGATGACAGTGCATTTGGATTTGCTTGACTAAAAAATTCCATTCTAGGGATTGATTCTAAATATATTGGAAGTATATTTTATTCTGTTATTGCTTTTAGGCGCAACACACTGCATAGAGAGAAGGATCGTCTTATAAATGATTATGAGCAAAACGTGAAAATCTTACAAACCAAATACGATGCTGATATAAACCTTCTGAAAAAGGAACATGCTCTTTCAGCTTCTAAGGTATTGTATATGCTGCTAAATATGACCCTTCAAAGTAGTTATTTACTCAGCTTGTAGCCATGGGGAGCCTTGTAGGAGCTATTTGGGATTAGCTTTATTCTTGCTTTATTCTTGCTTTATTCTTGAAATAACTGATCTAATTTTTATTGGTATTTAAAATACTTAGAATCTAAATGTCTGATATATAGCATAACACAAATATTTAATAAACTGAATTCTGCCATAATAAGTTAACTCTTTTAAGTACCACAGTTTTTAAAGGAGGAAACATGAAAATCCAAGAAGAAATGTTCAGTTGTGTTAATGATACATTTTTAGGTAACTGTGTACATTATAATTATTATTTGGAAATGTCGGTTATGTTTTAATTTTCCTGTCGTATACACATATGAGCCCATACACACCTCACTGGCACCCACATACTTTGTGTCTGAGAATTGACATTTTCTGCAAAGAGAATTCTATAGCTACTATTCCATGGTAGTCAATTATGTGATATGTCATGAATTAAATGTTTCGGTAGATTTGGTTTTAAAATTAAAATCTAAAAAGTTTTTTGTAAACATGATTTTTACATTAGTATTATTTCGATGTTTTTACATATGTATTATTTCTATATTTTTACTTTAGTATTATTTCTATATTATTTTTACATTAATGTTATTTCTATTATAAAAATTTAATTTATATTTTTACTTTAAAAGATTAACTTTTTTACTTTTGTTAAAAAACTTTTTTTTTTAATTCAGATTTATAGATCATTTAAATTTTGATTGAACCTTCAAGGGGAAAAAAGGTAAATTTATTCAACCAGAAGTTGTAGTATGGTACAAAAATCAATATTCTGTTTTTTATTCTTCTTCTTATAACCCTCCTAGTCATCTGGTATGATTAAAGAATTAGAACAGAATGTCTGTCAGTTAAAGCAGCAATTACAGGAATCAGAACTGCAAAGAAAGCAGCAGCTGAAGGTGAGTCTCATATTTTTACATAGAACAATGACTAAAACTGACCTTTCCTTTTCTTGACTTATATGTACAAATACGAGTGAAAAAAATCTCTTAGAAATGTAAGTGGCCATTTCTGGTTCTTTTATTGCATTGGGTCATTTTTCATCATATTTACTCCTTTTAACAAAAGTAGATGCTAATGAGATATAGCAAATAAAGAACAACAATTTTAATTTGTTTAATCTCTCTTTTGAGATTAGTTTAAAAAATAAGCCTTATTTAAATATATTATTATTTGTTATTTTTAATTAAGTTTTGACATGTAATTGACATATAATATCCTGTTAGTTTCAAGTGTATATCATAGTGATTTGATATTTTACATACATTAGGGCAGGATCCCCAGGATAAGTCTAGTTGCCATTTGTTACCAACTGTACAAAGTTATTACAATAATTTGACTATATTCCCTATGCTGTACGTTACATTCTCTTACGTACTTATTTTATAACTAGAAGTTTGTAGTGCCTCTTAATCCCCTTTATCTGTTGCGCCCACCCCTCAACTCCTTCCTCCTCTGGTAACCACTAGTTTGTTTCCTGAATCTATGAGTCTGTTTCTGTTTTGTTGGTTCCTTTATTTTGTTTTTCAGATTCTGCATATAAGTGAAATCACATGGTATTTGTCTTTCTCTGACTTATTTCACTTCACATAATACCCTCTAGGTCCTAAGAATAATTTTCTCCCTTTAAATTATTATCTGCCAGTCTTCATAATTTCTCTGTCTCTTTCACACTATCTAGATCTTACTTTTTCCCTCATGGTCAAAAAGTACCAGGGACCTAGTATATGATATAACTTCAAATTCATTATTTCCACATTGAATCAGTTGGTCATCTTTAAGTAATCTCCAAATTCTGAGGGTCAGAACTTTCTCTTATACTTTTGCAAGCAGTAACATCCTCAAATAACTCAGGTTTTGTAGCCTCTAACATAAAGCTGATCACGTTTCTATCTGTAGTTTAGAAAATTGTATGGGCAGGGCGCTCTTACTAGTATGTGGCTCAAAGCTTGTCATCCAGTAGATTGATTTATTTCATTAGATTACTAATTTTATTGACTCTAGTAGGAATTTTAAGTATACTATAAATAAATATTTATCGTTTACAGGATCAAGAAAATAGGTTTCAAATGGAGAAAAGTCATTTAAAATGCACCTGTGATAAAAAGGTAATATATTTATAAGATATTTGAAATAGCAAATGAGGCAATTAGGAATGATTTTTGTATTTTATATTTAATGAGCAAAGTATATATTTTAATTTCTCATAATAACACTATGAAATTTTATTTTCTTTCTACCTGTTATAGTTGATGGGCATTATTTTGTATTCTGGTGTATCATGTGTTTTCTGATGTATATTGGAACTCTAAATATTTAACCAAAGAATGTAAAACAATGAAAGAGTTGTCTCCTAAAAAATTGATTAATAATTATTTCTTGTCCTTTATAATAGTGAATATTTCTGTAGACATAAGCTGGTGTCCCTGGTATCAATAATAACTGGGATTTCATTGACACACTGTTAACACTTTGGCAATAAAGTGCAGAATTATATAGGTTTGTGACTTATAAAACTTCAATCTTGAATTTCTTGTTTGCTATATAGTATAGAAAGTAAATGAGTACTTGAATAGCAAAGATTTTGGTGCTGATTTTATAATATTTACTATTCTAACATTTACCAAATTAATCTATTTGTAAAATACACTCAGAATATGCAAAAAAGATTAACCCTCCAACTCAAAATTAATGCATACAAATTAAAATTAAACAGGTTTTACAGCATGAAACTTTTTAAAAACCTATAATATCATATCTTATCTGTATAGTCACTCAGCAAATATTCATTAAATGGTTTCATTGGCAGAGTATCTTACCAGGTCCTGGGATTGGGAGACGGGTAAAGGATGGATTAGACATAAATTCTGCCCTCTTGGAGCTGAATGTCTAAGAATAAGGTTTCTGTCATTTGGAAAAGTCACGATCTCATCTGATCTTGGAAGCTAAGCAGGGTTGTGCCTGGTTAATACTTGGATGGGAGACCACCTAGGAAGACCGGATGCTGTAGGTGTAAAAAAAATAAAAAGTCAATACTGACATGTATGTATTGATCTGAATATGTGCTCTTTAGAATTATAATAAATTTTCTTATTGTTAAAGTTTTTTTGGCTGCAGTTTGAATACAGCTCAATTCAGGATCTTACATATATTTTACATCTACAAAATGATAACAGGAGAGGGAAATAATGCTTTTACTGAACTAAAGAAATTTTTCGGTTTTTACTGTCGAGCCATGCAGCTTCATAAATTTTTTACTTATCAAAAGACTGTACATTACAATAAGCCTCTCTCCCACTGTAGAAGGGAGGCACATCTTCTGGGTGTACATTTTAGTCCATTGTTCATTCTTTGGGCAGATATCTGGCTTCCCATCCATTAAGGAACACCTTCCTGGCCTCCCGCTCCTGGTCTTACACTCTGAGGTCAGCCCTCTTCCTGAGAGATGGTATCTCTGTACCTGTGAGACAGAGAGAGGGCTGGTAGCAAGGAGAAAGGCATGCACTAATTTTAAAAGAATGTATTCCTATCCCAAACTTATTTAAGTCTTACTGAGGACTGTTAGGTAGATAGAGCTGGAAAGACAGTCTTTCTCCTTTTTTGGTCTCTATCTTAACAACTAGTTGAACTGTCACCTGCCTCTCTGCCTGATGGACACACTCAAGATACAGAATGTTAGAGCTCAACTGCCTTCCAACCATTCCTATTCTGTTTCACTTCAGGGAGCAGACCTGGAGCCTTTCTGTCAGGCGTCATAACTACAGCTTTTCTTTTTCCATGAGGTATCAATTGCCTAGCTTTTTAACAATGTAACTAGTTAAAGTGTGTTAATTGTTTTCAGTGTAAGTAAGACGTGTTTAAAATAATAGCACCTTTAAAAGAAAAATAAGCATATTTGTTTCCATTGCATATGTTCCAACATTGTTTATATTGGAAGAAAATGTTGCACAGCATGTCACATTTTGTTTTACAATTAATTCCATAATCTCCTCCTTTTAAATTGACATCTGTTCTTTCTTTATTAAACCTGCTGTGATCTCAGTCCTTGAAGATTTGATGTCTTGTGCCCCCCTCAGGGAATATCCTTTTTGACTGCTCAGCGAGCTGACATAAATCTCACATAGCCCTGGACTGTGGAACTGGATAGTGAAATGGGATGTTTAGGGCTTTTGTTTGTTAGACGGTGTTACAGGTGTGCACATTCAATAACTTTTGGTATAAAACTTAGTTCTGAATATCTGTTCAAGAGGCGGAAATGCCATCTGAATGACATTATTTCCTCATGCCAATAAGAAAGCAGAGCGAGAGACTCTAACTCGTCTCAGAGGTAAGAGAAACAGCATCAGATGCTATCCCTAATTTAAGCACACATTATCTAATGGTCTTTACTGATCTCTAGTGGCTATTGCCTGCCTTAAGATCTTTGAACATCAAACAAATAATAGGTAGTAAAACTAAATGTCATTGTTTGATGAAGTGTCCTAATCTGTTAAATCAGGAAATGGGTAGGCTAAATGATTTTACTAGCAAGGAAACACCTGCCTCCTACAAATAACCTATTGCTTGTTTTCCAAACAGGCACCAGAGAGTAAAAGATGGTGGTGTTTACCTAAAGAAATTCACGAGACAGATGTTAAGCATGTATATTCAAAACTGGAAATATCTACTTATAATAATTCTGACGTAACTCTGTAACAAATGAGATATAAAATATAATGGTGTTCAGAACCACTAAAAATAGTTATTTGAGTTTTAACATTCATATGTAATTCTTTTAATTAGGTTAAAAATAATTTAAAATTTCCGCAGCTTTACATATATCGTATGGTATTTTCCAACCACTACTGGCATGATTGTCTTTAAGAGGACACGGGCCTTGAGTGACGTTTTGAAAAAATGATTTTGTGCGGTGAAACGAGTTATGAAAGTCCCGCAGCCCAGCCCCCATATTATTCATGCTGTGAAGTTGAGATTGGCGCACCTAAGAGAGACAGTGGAGTTATCCAGCCAGTCGATGGGGCCATTGGCAGTTCGACGCCCTGTGCTCTGCCGTGATGTCTGCCACAGCTATCTATTTCCTTATGGATAGCAGAATTCTTGCTTATTTATATAAGTACTCATTTCTCGATTACTTAAATTTTTAGGATGAAAAGGAGTAGAATATACATTTAGTAAATGTTCAACAAATGCATTTATAGTTACTAGAATCTTAAATTTAAAACAAAATATTTACAACAAACTCATGTTTGAGAATATATGCTCTATCTTTGAGTCTCTGGTTTGTTTTCCATTCTTTAAATTATTAACATTTATTTTTGGTAATAATATATAGTGGGGAAAGGATTACAAGCAAATTAGTTCAAGCCTTATTCCGCACTGCCATTAATACATTAAAAAGGAAAGATCGACAATAGCATTGTTCCTATTACCCACAACTATCTGAAACACAGGTAAAACCAAAAATATAATTTAAAAGGCCCTTAAATATACAATACAAATATATTCAATTAAGAACAGACAAACCCAGAACAGCATTTATTGACTATTCTAGTGGGGGCCAGGTATTGTGCTGGGTGCTGGGGATATAAAAATAAATGAGAAACAGCTTCTAGCTTTAAGGAGCCCCCAGCTCAAAAGTCTGTGCATTGACACATGCATGTTTAACTCAGAGGGAAGTCTCCCACTCAGTCCCATTCCTGCATTAGAAATGGTTCTAATAGTTTTAGAAGCATAAATTAGATCAAGGTGCTTGAGTTAGCACACTGACCAAGAATTGGGAAGCGGCAGTCGAAAACTTGACAGAGGTTAAGAGTGAATTGCAAATGATAAAAAGCACTTAAGAGAACTCAAAATTCTTAGCAATTCAGGGGCCATTTTTTAAAAGGGCAGATAGTCCATCTAAGAGAATTACTGTTTTGTGGCATGCTGTGATTTTGGGTATTCGTAACGACTTCGAGTTTTCAAGAAAATGTTTGTGTGTAGAGTGTTTAATCTGAGAAGGTAATGATAATAATTATCAGTTGTTGAGCATTTATTATCTTCCAAATATTGTTCTAAGAGCTTTACACGGAGTAATTTATTAGCTCATTACAATTTCTTTTATATACTCTCTCTTATCCCATTTTTCGAGGAGGCAACTGAGGCACAGAATATTAAGTAACTTGTGAAGGACCAGAGACACAAACCCACGCAGTCTGACTCAAGAGCTTGTACTTATAGTCATCATTTAATTGTAGATAGATTTTTCTCAAAAAAAGGTTAATATTTTGAAGTTTCCACTTAAAGGGATAAATCTCAAATTATGCTTTCATGGAGAGAGTTTTGAGTCCCAGGAAAAAAAAAATTTTGAGTGGGAAATACAGGGGAAGCCCTGGTAGCACAGCCCCAACGTAAAATACTGTTGATGCATCAGTAACTGTGATAGTGCCTCCTTGTTAGTTTTCCATACACGTAATGCATTGTTTCAGAGGACCAGAGAAGTAGGCTGCGGGATGTGGAGAAAAATGCCTCCTCAGAAGACATCCCCGAACCCTCCTGGGGATTTCCTGGGAATTGAATTTTAGCTGCAGCTCCGGGGAGGAGACCACACTGGGAGACATGCAAGAGAAGCAAGGTTATGCACCCTGTATTTTTTGTCAAGCACTGAATCTGAACAGATAATACACTGTTCAAGCCAGAATACTGGGGAAATACTGTAGAGCGGAGGAAGACTCAGAGAAAGGAGTTTTCTCCTGAAAACATTATCATTCCAAAAGAAAACATTAAGAAATTCATCAGTAGCATACCAGAAAATATGATGTCTATGATAGAGGAACAGATATCATAGAGAAAGAAAAGGATGAAGTAAAGAAAAAGAAATGGAGGTAATTGTCATAGGAAGGGTTGTAAGGAACCTAAAACAGTAGCAGATTTGAAATCCACGTAGGAGCTGGTTAGGGGTAAACAGATGTTGTAAAGAATTAAATCAATGACATGAAGGATAAACCACTATCTTTTGAACTGCAAAGGAAAAAGGCAAGGAATAAACAATTTAGAGAAAAAGATAGATGTTAAGGCAGAAAATAGAAAACCAGTGTACAACAATTGATATTCCTGAAGGGAAGACTAAGAATAAATTAACACAAAAATAACCAAAGATATGAGAACACTTTTCTGAAGGTCTGTGTGTGCACCCTGTATCAGATAAGAATCAATAAAAAGAGATTTAAAAACATTTGAGTTGCAATACAAAGAAAATGGTCTTATGCAGTCCAGGCCGAGAGGAAAGCAAGTCAGATGACTTTAGTCTTAGTTCAAATCTGAATGTCATAAAACAATACAGTGATATATGGTTTGTTTTTAGACCAAAATGTTATGACTCAAGAATCTTATACACTTTCCTTTGTGTGTAAAGGCAGCAGGATGACTTTCCTGGACATGCAAAGCTTCAAAGATATGTCATTTAGATATTCTTTTTGAAAATAAAATTACTGAAAGATTTTATTTAAAATCTTAGGTACTTTAAAAACCTAAGGATAAGCAAAAAATCAAATCAAAACGAAACAAGAATAAAGAGTAGCGGTGAATGCCAAAATTAACTAAACTAGTGATGACTTCAAATGTTTATCGTGTACATGATGCAAAACAATGCAGATGTCCCCCAAAATTCTTGAGAGGTATGTAAAGTTAAAAAAGTGTTAAAAACAACTACTTAGGTCAACATTCCCAGATTATTTAAAAGAAAACCAAAATAGATAGAAATAGTAAACATATACTAAGCTATTATTTGAAAGATAGAACACAGAAGTTAATTTTACTTGCTGACTATTAGAGAAATATAGGTTAAAATAATTGTGAAATCTTTATAGGATCACTGGTGAAATTAAAAATGGTCTCTATCAATCAGAACATGGAGGACTTTGGAATAAAAAGAGTCGTATAAAAAAGGAACACGAGAAACTAGGGAGCATAAAGAAAAATTGCACAAATAAGTATTTTAGATATAATAACATCAAATATTCTCTATTAAAATAAGAAAATGTATAATTTGGGTCAAAAGTCAAATCTGTGTGATATTACAAGAGACTTAAAATTAGTTAACAGAGAAACAGCAAAGCAGAAGGATAGGTGAGTCTGTGTAAGTGACGCCAGTGGAAAGTACAGTTGAGACATAAACTTCGCCAACGCTGGTTTCTCCCTTAGCTTTCTTCCCTGTGGTCATTTTCCCACCTTCCACTCAAATAGATTTGTTTTTCTTTGTGTTTTTATTTAAGTTAGTGTTTGGATTTTCACTTAAGATTTTATTTCAGGAAAGGATTTACTGATATAAAAACATGTTTTTGTATTAGGTCATCTCTTAGTTTAATTTTGAGACGAATTCTTTGATTCTATACTAAAGACGTGGGATGGTGCTTCTGTTGCTTTAATAATATATTTGCTCCAATTTAGCATGCCTTCTGTGTGCCAGGCACTGTAATACATTCTAGGGATCCAAGATAAGTAAGATATAAGTAATTTCAATCTTGAACCTGATAAAATTTTGGACAATAGATCCCCTTCTCCCCCATGTAAAGTAAAATAACTGTAGAGGCAAAAATTTGCAAGGCAAGTTAGTTGCTCCTTCTCTCCTGTTAAGGTAGGTATTTATGAGGCATTTTAATTTTACCATTTAAAATATGGGTGCGGGGCTCCAGTCTCCTAAACCTGCTGATAGTCCACCCCACCACCTACATGTTCCTCTGTCTCTAGTTTTTTTCCCACCTGGTGATTGCCGTTACAGCTGCCAGTAGAAGGCTTTTGATATTCTCATGGAAAATATTCTCTCTGCTCAGGCCTTTCATTCATTCATTCATTCATTCATTTATTCATCCATTTTACTAAAACACCAAGGGAAAAAATACAAAAGAATTATAAAGGAAAAGATCAAAGAATATAGAGTTTGTAAGTTAACTAGGACTTCATCCAAACTACTATAAATAGCTAATGACAGGTAGTTTTGGCTGGCAGTGATTCAGTGTTTGAAAAGGTTCGTGTCAAAGAATATAGAGTTTGTAAGTTAACTAGGACTCCATCCAAACTACTATAAATAGCTAACAACAGGTAGTTTTGGCTGGCATTGATTCAGTGTTTGAAAAGGTTTGTGACTGTGTGTGTGTGTTTGTGTGTGTGTGTTGGGGGGGTTTGTTCTTGTCATTCCTCTCCCATCCCCCACACCCAGCAGTTGCACTGTCAGTCTCACCTGGCTTGCCCACAGGTGTGTAGCTGGTCTCCCTACCCCACTGAGCGACTTGAGTTTTCTTACCTACCAGCTGGCTCTGCACCCTCAGTTGCCATGTCCAGGGAGCCATGGCTGCTGGTTACTCCCCCCTTTCCTCCAGCTACACTGGTTTCCTTTTCTAATTTTTTGGCTAATAGGTAATTAAAAAAAAAATTCAAGTGATCGATCTCTTTTTGAGTTTTTCACATATCAGTTTATTTTATAGGGAATCCACTTGCAGGTAGATTTAAACAGTTATTTAACTTTGACCAGAAAATTGGTATTCACAATATATTATTGAAATAATTATATAGTAAATGATTATGGTTAACCAAGTCTCTATCTTGAAATATATACATCAAATTTTATGTTAAAAATGTTTAAGATTGCTGTCTCATTGTTTGTATTTCTCTTTTGAGTAAACTCTTCTAGTAAATATTACATATCTTGTCATGGCAGGTGCATGACTTGCAGAGTGAACTTGACAAAGAAAAAGAAGAAGCTCAAAAGAAAATCAGTAAATGTGAGGAAGCTTTGAAGTGAGTAAAGTTGTAATATATTTAATTTTAATAATACTCTTATTCTTAATTGTGAGCCAAATTAAGTAGCTAGAACCTAAACATCATATTTTTATAATAGCCTTGCTATGGTTTAGTTTGAGTCAGTTTTTCATCATGAATCTTTATTTTCAGAATTTTGTTACTAGCCAGTAAATTTTTTTTTAGAGGAAAAATTAGTTCAGCTGTTTTTAAGTGATAGTAATATAAGAAGTAAAATGTAGTAATTTCAGAAGCTTTCTTCTTAACTGTAACCATGAACAAAAAAAGAGATAAGATTTAGGTCTTAGAACATTTATAAATTCTTCTGTAGATTTTTTAGGAAATGTGGGTGGCAAAATGTTCCAGTTATATTTGAAAACGGACTACTATATAGGCATTGTTTAGGAAAGGTTTTGACTCATGATATAATACTTAAATATACACATTTAAAGCATTAGATTTTATTTGTCTTTTCCATTCATTTTACTAAATTGATTAGACCCTACTTATCACTAGGCTTTACCACACAGTTTTCAGGTGGAAAACATTGATTTAGTCAATAAATACTGAGTTCCCACCAGAGGACCTTATAGTCCAGTTGCAAAGATATTTAAGAACTTTGGCGATTATACTACAGAGTGATAAGAACTTTATTAAGAGAAAGATCAGCAGGGTCCCTGACCCCAGAAAGTGGTTTAAGAAGATAGCTTACTTCTTGAGCTCAGTGTATCTAGCTAACTCCCTGTTTATAAGCTAATTCCATTTTTCTTTCTTCCCCAAACCTACAAACAGAAGTAACTTATAGAAAGGAAGGGAAAGAATACCCAGGATCAAGCAAACTTAGTATCTTATCCTGCCTGAGAAGATTGCATAATCATTCCTTCTCCCTCACTTCTTGTTAGTAAAATGTATTGGCTGAGTTGCTGAATAGAACATCTTAAAATAATTTGTGTACTTTATTCAACTTACGCAACTTTTATTTCTCTTTTGTTCTACTTTGTCTCTCTTCTTTTGTAATTTCTTTGGTTTGTTGATTTGTGCTTTATATCCCTAAAGGAAGAGATAATCCCTTTAAATAACAGTGAAATAACAAATATTTGCTCTGTACCTACAATGTCTATGTGTTGTAGTATCATGCTAAAACATATAGAAGGCTTAGAAGATCTGGCTCAAGACATAATGCTTTTCTTAAAGATTTTATGGTCCAGATTAGGCATTTGAAGTAGTTCAAGTGCTAGTATTAAGCTGCTGACAATAAGTGCAATTGGAATTCAGAAAGATTTTTTTCAGTGGGATATTGGGAGTTTATGTGTAAAACAGTGTGGTATCTTTTAATGTTCACTGATAAGTTATGAAAGAACCCTGAAACCTCCATAGTTTTCTGTATCCAACTTAATCATTTCCTGAGCCAGGTAACACTCTTTAAGGCTTTAAAAGTCTTTACCAAAATACCAAATTTTACTTGGAGTTAAAAAAGCCATTTCAGACTTTAATAAAATTCCGCTGTAGATCTATTTCTTCCATTCTCTATGTAGGTGATGTCTTCATTTTGACTAAATGTCTGTATGATCCTAATAATATAGCACCTGGTAGAGCAGGAGTAATCTGATCTGAAAGCAGAGTTAGTTATTGCGTGGTCCAAACTTCAAAGTCAACAGCAGAAGCTGGCTATTTTTCTCAAAGGAAAACATTTTAGGGGTAGGGGCGAGGGCCGCTATTGCATTCGAATCTAAGAATGGAGTTATACCTAGTTGGTCTAGAGATAATCTCATTTTCTAAAAGACAACTATATGATACAGAAATTTTCCTTGATTATTTGAAATTTTTTCTTTAATATATATACACAAAGGTAAAATATATCACTTTTAGAATGTGATGGTATTCATTCACTTATTCATCCTTTCATCCCACTTTAACTTTTTCCATTGTCAAATTGTAAACATTATAAATATTTCTACCCTGTCACTAATATATATAAGCTTTCCGTTTTCCACTTAGTATTAAAAATAGGCAGTGGAAATTTCACTAGAGCATATAATATTGGTCTTTAGATGATATAGTGATAAATAATTTAAATCTGGGTCATAACCTCTCAGGCCAGAGGCCTCTCAGCATTTCTGAAATAAACTAGTCATGCATTTTTGTTAAAAAGAGGCATCTCAAGAAAACTGGATATTCCATTACTCTTCTTTTTAATCATTGTCTTGAATTTTCTCATGATTACTTTATAATACTGACATATGTTTAGCTGACTTTACAAATTTATGTACTATATAAATTTATGTACTATATAAATTATATATTATTAGGATCATAAATTTATGTACTACAAATTTATGTGCTATATAAATTTGTAAAGTATTTTACAAATTTATGTACTATATAAATTTGTAAAGTATAGATATATGATATCTTATTATATAAACATTTAGAAATATCTAAGTTTGCTCTTGCTTAGAATTTGCTGTAGATATACTATAAGGAAAAGTAAAACAGTGGCTAATTGTACCCTTACAATTTAAAAATAATTTTTTGAAAAACTAAGTAATAGAGTCCTGTGGTTTAAAATATGACAGATGAAAAAAGAGCATATGGGAAAAGCCTGCCCCCCACACAAGTCCTCTAGTGACACATTTTCCCTCTTTGGGAGGAGCAGGGCTACTAGTTCCTTGTGTATCCTTTCATGTGCAGGCGTAAATATTCTTTCCGCATCATCTTTTCCCTATATCCTACGTATATCCCAATCTTTCTTTTTTGTATGTGTTTGCTTATCACTATATCTTGGAGATTGTTTCATATAAGGACGTAAAGAGTTTCCTTATTTTATGTATTTGATGTAATTTATTTAACCAATTCTCTATTGATGAACATGCGATGAAAATTCTTCCATTTGTCTCTAGTACGTATATGATTTGATTTTCACATTTAAATTCGTGATCCATTTGGAATGCGTCCAGTGTGAAATGTGAGGTATGGATCTCGGTTACCTCAACATTGTTTGTTTAGCCACATCTTTATCCTTTCGCCTGTTGTTGGACACTTACGTTGTTTCCGTATCTTGATGATTGTGAATAATGTTGCAATGAACATGGGAGTACAGAGATCTCGTCAAGATCTTGATTTCATTTTCTTTGAATATAATCTCAGAAGTGGGATTGCTCGATCATATTGTAGTTCTGTTTTTCATTCTTGAGGAACCTCCATACCTTAACAGTGTTCACAGATATGGCAGTGGTAACACCGTAGTCATCATGTTGTACGTGACATCTTTAGTACTTACTTATCTTATAACTGGAAGTTTGTACCTTTTGACCACTTCCTCTAATTCTCCCTTGTACCCTACCCCCTGCCCTGGAACCCACAAATCTGATCTCTTTTTCAATGAGATTGGTTTTTAAATTTAGATTCCACATTAAGTGAGACCGTATAGTATTTGTCGTAATTTATTTCACCTAGCATAGCACCCTCAAGGTCCATCCATGTTGTCACAAATGGCAGGTTTCCTCATTTTTCATGGCTGAATAATATTCCATCATATATATACTTGTAGGGTATGTGTATATATACACACACCACAATTTCTTTATCCATTCATCCATTAGTATGAATGGATCACACCACAATTTCTTTATCCATTCATCCATTAGTAGACCTTTAGTTTACTTCCATGTCTTTGCTGTTGTAAATAATGCTGCTATGAACGTGGGGGTGCAGCTATCTTTTTGAGTTAGTGTTTTTATTTCCTGAGTATATTCCCAGAAGTAGAATTGCTAGATCATCGTATCATATTATGTTTTGTTAATTTTTTGAAGATCCTCCACACTGTTTTCTATAGTTCAAACACTATTTCTTTAAATAAGCTGTCTACTCCCTTCTCCTTGTCTTTTCTTTCTGAAATGGCAATATTTGTAAATTGGTTCTTTTGATGGTATTTTATAGCTCTAATAGGCTTCACTCACTTTCATTCTTTTTTTTGTCCTCTGACAGGCTAATTTCAAAGTTCCTGTCTTATAGTTTACAGGTTCTTTCTTTTGCATAGTCCATTTTTATATCGATGCTCTCTATTGCATTTTTCATTTCATTTATTGTATTTTTCAACTCCAGAATTTCTGTTTGGTTCTTTTGTATGATCTCTATTTTTTTTTAAATTAAATTTATGCAGGCGACATTGGTTAATAAAATTATATAGGTTTCAAACATATAATTCTATAATACATCATCTATGTATTGCATTGTGTGTTCACCACCCAAAGTCAGATCTCCTCTGGCACCATATATTTGACCCCTTTTACCCTTTTCTACCTCTCTCCACCACGCCCCCTCCTCTGGTAACCACCTTACTGCTGTCTGTGTCTATGAGTTTTTGTTTGTTAGTTTGTCTTGTTTGCTTGTTGCTTTCAGTTTGTATCCCTCAAATGAGTCAAATCATATGGTTCTAGACTTATTCCATCTTACTTGTTTAACTTAGCATGATATTCTCAAGATCCATCCATGTCGTCACAAATGGTAGTATTTCATCTTTTCTTATGGCCGAGTAGTATTCCATTGTATATATGTATCTTCTTTATCCAATCATCTATCGAAGGACACCTTGGAAAACAGTATGGAGGATCCTCAAAAAATTAAAATAGTATATGACCCAGGAATTTCTCTTCTGGGCATCTCTCCCTGAAAAATTTGGAAACATTTGTTTATAAAGTGATATGTACCTCTGTGTTTATTGCAGCATTATTCACAGTGGCCAAGATATGTTCTGTTTCTTTGTTAAACTTCTCACTTTGTTTGCATATTATTTTCCTTATTTCATTGAGTTGTCCTGTGTTTTCTTGTGTCTCACTGAGTCTCTTTAAAACAGCTATTTTGTACTCTTAGTCAGGAAATCACAGATCTCCATGTATTTGAGGCCAGTTCCTATGCTGTTGTAATCCTTTAATGTTGTCATGTTTCCTTGATTTTTCATGTTCCTTGAAGTTTTCTGTTGCTCTCCTCGCTTTTGAAGCAGGCATTGCCTACTAGAGGTTTTTCATAACTGCCTTTCGGATAGAAATCCCTTCCTTCCGTCCTGCTCGTCATTCTGAGGCTTTCTCAGATTTTCCAGGGTGCACCAGCCCCATGTGTCTTCCTCCCTCCTGTGGCAGAATTCTTCACCTCGGATGCCTTTTTTTGATCTCGTAACGTATCAGGCCAAGTGCTGACAGACTCTTTTGTTTTAACAAAAGTGGCGCTAAAGCTCAAGTTTGAGGTCTCTTTCTGGCCCTCAGATTTGGGCCATCTTTCTGCATGTTCTCACTAGCCATCTGCTAAAGCTCACTCTCACTGCCGCCATTGGGAGCACACACAGGGAGCTGATTACAGGGTGGAGGAGTGTGTGGGTAAGGCGCACAGTGCTGGGGGTGGCTGGGGGTCAGTTGGGGGGATCTGTCGGTGAGGCATTCCCAGCAGCTCTTGGGAAGGCTTTTTGATGGAGTCCATGATACAGTTAGTAGGATTTGTGTCCCTTTAATGCTCTTTTGAGGGTCCTATCAGCCATTCTCGTAGCCTCTTCCTGCATGACCCTAGTCATACAGCTCAAGATTCAGTACTCAGGATGGGGCAAGAGAGAAGTGAGCTTTCTTTGTTCAATATTTAGGTTTGTGAAATTTATTGTTATATATCATTGTAGTTTATTCATTTTCATTTATCGAATAGTGTTTCAAAGTGAACATAGAACTGCAATATAACTGCAATGTATTTATTCATTCTACTGTCAGTATCCATTTGGGCAGTTTCTAGGTCTGGCTTATTATTAATAGTTTTGTTATGAACATTCTTATTATGTTTCTTTTGGTAAACACATGTACACCTTTTTTTAGATATATACCTCCATCCAGTTTTTATGTTGTGCAAATTGAGACACACATGTGGGGAGGATAGGCCTTTAGACTATTAAATGGCATTCTCAGAGATCCATTTAAAGTGACTGGGGATTTAAGTTGGTTAGGGACCACAGGGAAGAAACATTGGAGGCCTTTCCTCTCTTTCACATTACCCTGCTATAGTTTTGAACCTCTAGTTCTGAGAACAGTCATTATATCAACTTGATTTGTTTATGGGGACCTAAGACGTAAGTGATCTGATTCATGGACCTGCTCGTTGTTGATTGGGTGATTATAAAATAATTGAGCAAGTATTACAAATAAGGAAAAAGTGTGAAAATTTCTTAAGGGCTTATTCTTACCATATTTTGATTTTTAAAAAATATTGCTCCCACTAATTTTTGTTATTTGTAACTTTTTAATGTATAATGATATTTTCATATATCATTACCTTTCCAAGTACAATTTCACTTACATATAGAATTATTAGAAAAAATTCTTTATGTTTTCTAAGTAATTCAGAATGTTCTTGAATTGTGTTATTTGACCTGTTTTGAAAACAACTTTCGACATTAGTGACATTCAGCAAGTGTTCACCATCTGGTTTATTGAAAATCATTCTGTAAAATTATTTATTTATACAAAAATTAGCAGCACTTTGTCTTTTGCCAGACTTTATAGTTCTGTTTAAAATGAGGGAATTTATTAAATAGTTTAGAGTGTTATTTTCCCAACAAACTGACATATAGCTTAAAAAAAAAAAGTTTTTTCTTCCTCATAATACATAGTATTTATAATCTCCCATTACAGTGGAAAACAGCTTATTTACCCCTAAAGTTATATTTTTAAAGATGTTATATTTTTAAACATGAGTGGAAAAGCTTTCCTATAAGGTTCTTTTAAATCTCATTTATCTTTCGTTGCTTTTTTGCTGTTAAAAATCAACAGTTATAGTGTTAGTAGGAGCAGGGATTAATCTTCAAATAGGAATGCCTTAGAGTAAAGATAATAAAACTGCAAAGTTATGATGACAATGTTTTTGTACTTTTATTTGCTAGAAACTAATCTTAAAAGAAGACTTAAATGGAATACTAAATAATCTTGTGATTATTCAGAGGAGTGGACTATATTTTGATTAGGCTTGTTTTTAATGGAACATTGCTTACTGCAAAAAAAATTGGATGCAGTTGCATTAAAAGTAGATAACCTTCCAGTTTACCCAGGAGCTTGAATTTTGAATTTTGGTAGAAAGGGAGAAGTTGGTTAAATCAGTCTTCTGTAGGAATTTAAAGTGTAGCTGAATAATAGAATTCTAAACTAGTTTTATATACTGCCAAAGTGAGGAACTGTGGCCTGGTCATTTTGTTTGTAAAGTTGGTAAAAATATCTGAAGGAATTAATAGTTATTTACTTTAAAATGGAAAAAAAAATTGTGAATTAAAGAGCTATCTAGAAAGAAGCTAAAAGGAAGCCTGCAGACTTGAATAGTTAATGTAAAGATTTCTGTTTCTCATAAGTAAATGAAAACATCTTTACAGGGTCAACTTTATAAGAAATTTTATTCTGTTTAAAAGACAGATTTGTACTTTTAAGAAATTTTCTTGGAAGATTAATTATAAAAACTGTTCCACTACACTATAGAAATAGCCTGTAATTTATAATACTTATTAAAGAATATGTGGTATTGGTTTTAACTGAGGATATAATCAATTTGAATACTAATTGAGTTTGTAAATTTTCAGTATGTTTTTCCTATTACTATTATCACTAAAATTAAGAACAGATACGATTTATACTATATTATTCCATCAAAAGATGTCAGATATTCATATCTGCTTATAATGTTCCCTCTAACAACCAAGACATTATGTAGAATTAGGGAGCAGGAAGAAATTATTTGACATGTATGAAATCATTTTAGATTTTAGATTTTATGTAACTAGAATTAGATTAATTATATCAAAGGAGGATTAAATGTAACCAGAAATTGATGTCATATTATAGTTGTTATTTTAAAAGCTTGTAATTTGTCACTGCCATTTAAGTTCTAGGCTAATCCAAAAGAGGAATGCTTTTTTTCTTACCATTATAATAGAGAATTTATGTTAAAATGAACTTATCTAGGGTCCCTAGATACTGACATTGTCCAGTGAGCAAACTTCTCAAAGTATCTATTCTTTGGCTTTATTTTCATCACAAAACTAGTACATATTTGCTATAGAAAATTGTAAAAATCACAGAAGAATAACAAATAAAATCAAAATATTTTTGATCACATTTAAATAGAACTATTTACTGTTATTCTATTGTAGTTACTCTGAATGCATATTAAATCTTGAGCTGTCATAGAGTGATAACATCTCCTCCCACATTCCTGTTTTCCCCCACACTCTCTTCTTTATCTGCAAAATTTTCTTAGCTATTCTTAGCCATTGATCTTTTATTTCAGTTTTAGAATAAGATCTTACTATAATTCTGTTGGGATTTTTTATATTTGCATTGTTTTTATAGATTAATTTAAGTAGAATTAAAACATTTCCTGTATTAGTTTCTCTTTCATAAATAGTATAGTTTTCCATTACTTTGTCTATTTTAATGTCTTTTAATAAATGTTTACAATTTTCTCATATATATTTTACATATTTTTGTTAGATTTATTCTTAAGTACCTTATAATTTATGCTACCATTTTGTATTTTATCTTTTTTAAATGACATTTTCCAACTAATGGATCCAGCTGAACAGAAGTACATTTTTTTTTATGCTAAACTCCTACATCCAACAACTTTGCTGAATTTATTTTCAGAGTTTATAAATTATCTTGGATCTGCTATGTGGATAATGACATTTAAATAATCAGTAAATAATTTATTTTTTTCCTTCTCGATTTTTATGTCTTTTCTATCATCACCCTCACCTTTTTGGTAAAATGTTGAATATCATAGTGAGTGTGTGCATCCTTGTACAGAAGGAATACTTTAACCATAATGTGTAAATTTTGGTCAAAGTTTTTTGATAGGCATCTATAGCCCTGGGCTGATAGCCAGAGCCAGGCGATGTGTAAGAGTTATCAGCTAGTTTCTGGATTTCTTTTAGAGTAAATTACTGTGTATGTACATTCATTGTGTCTGTGGAAGGAGGGGTCTCTTGTGTCTCCATCTTGGTCTATTCTCTTGAATTTGGAGTTCTTTTTCTTCTTCTGGAAACTCTTTTCTATGCTTCCGTGGTACCAGAAGCATCTGACAGTTTCTTACCTAACAGATTGGGTGGCCCTTTTCAGTCTCCTTTGAACCGAGTCCTTTTTTTCTTTCAATTCTATATTTCAGAATTGATAGAAAAAGGTTCAGTCTTTGACCATTTTTTCTTCTGTATTTACATTTGTTAAGTGATCTCATTGAGCTCCCTAGCTTCAGGTACCATATATTTATTTAGGAAATCTCACCTCTTTATCTCTGTTCCAGATCTGTTACACTACAGAATCATTTATTCAACATCATTATTAAATTGTTTTCATTTTTTAGCATCCTCTTTCTATATCCATTCTTGTATCTCTTATCATTCCTTCATATTTTTAATTTTCTTTTATCTGTATTGTTTTGTCCTATGAATATATGTTGAAGATGGTTTATACCATCACTGATTTGATTTTCTGCACCTGCATGTCTGCTCTTTACCCCTCCATTATGAATTTTTATTCTCTAAATTTTCCTTTTTTTATCCCTTCTTAATCGTAATCATTCCCCATTTTTAATCTTATTGAATTTTTATCTTAGATAATTCTTAAGATTTTACCTTTTATTTCATAGAGAACTATATTCTGTCGTTCAGATACGTCACAATTTTCTTGATATTTTCTTCTGGATATCTTATTAAATCATTTTAACAGAAGGTTTTTCTTTTGTGTATCTGGAATGTTTCTTTTCCTTGGTTTCACAATAGATTTTAGACTTTAGACTTGGTATTTTTCTACTTTGTTACTCAGTCTTGAACAAGGTAAAATTTTGTCCAGTTTTGATGTTTTATTTGTTTAACAAACATATTGAATTTCCATGGTGTGTATGCACTTTTCTAGGGACCATCAACATTAGTGTACGACATGTTTTGGGTATGGATTGTCTTGTCTCTGCTCCATGTTGACTTGTATAATGTTTATATTCTCTTGAAGATCTACAGCTGGATAGAAATATTCTATGTCAACTGCCAGTGAATTCCAAGTTTTTAGGAAAATATCACCTATAGATACTCTGCTTTACTGATGAGATACTTTTTCGTAGCCTACATGATGAGTCTCTTTTTCTGAGTGAATGTGAATCCTGCTGTTCTCAATATATTTTGAACTCAGGTTTCTTCATGTTTTTATATCCATCTGCATTACTTCATCTGTGGCAACGCAGCTCCCTGTATCCAGGACACCGCCATTTGAGCTTTACTCTTAATCCAGATGTTCTCTGGGACTTCCAGGCTCTGAATGGATGTATATAAAACATGAACAGATTTTACTCTGATGTTTCCTGTTACGTGGAAGAATCTCAGCTATCAAAATTTTTTATTATTTTAGACACAGAATCTTTGACCTGAGGGAGGGAGGGGGTGTCTTTCGACCTCATTTTTCTCAGATTCTGTTTCCTGAGACCAGATTACATTTGCTCTCAGGTGAACCTGTATAGATAATTATTTTTTTAAATCAATCCACGTTTGTTTGCTTTGTATTTTTGGAGATTCCTCCCAGTTTTTTTCATTGTGCTGTGTTTATCTCAGTTCTTATCGATATTGGGATTCCCCGCCTCCCCTCATTTATTTGCCTTTCTTTTTCTAGGTATTTTAGTGAGCATTTGAGAGAGACTCTTTAGGAGATGCTAGCCAGATGTCACTTTGTATATGAAAACTAGTACTATTCTTGACTAATTTTTTGATAGAATTCTTTTTGAAATGTAATATATACACTCCTGACCTTTTTATCATTGCCTAATGAAAAGAATTTATGGTAAGTCTGAATCATCATTTTGGAATCAATTATTGTTGATTTGCTATAAATTCAGTTATAGATTAGTGATTAAAATCTAGATATATAGTGACCTTTCCATGACCTTGAAACTTGTTTAAAAGTAATGTTCTTGATCTCAGCTTGCTTTATGGTCTTTTGCCTCTTTTTCAAGAGGATAGCGAGCCTTGTGGAACCACTTGACCTCCTGAGCAGTGTAGCACTGTTAGGTTTCTGCAAAATTAATAAGTGAATCAAAGGCTGACTTAGATCTCCCAAATGTTTTTTTTTAACTCTAGAAAATCATCATATTCTCTGTTACCATGAGTGTTCTTTGATTTTGTTCACACTGCTGATAGATGCTTTATTAATTTAATAGACAACAGCCAACTCCTTCTGAGTTTCTGTCCCTGATTTTTTTTTAAAAAAATTTCTGACGGTTTGTTCATGACTGTCCATTAATGTCTTTGTATTGTTTTTTATTTTATTTTTAAAAGTAATGTCCTCGTTTTAAACCTGTACTCTTATATTCTGTTAGCTTATCAGGTGTGTCCCTCATGCCAATCCTTTCACTAATTCTTTACCTCCAATTATTTAATGTTTCTCCATTGTGCAGTCTAATTCAAGACCTCTTCTTATCTCTCAACTGTATTGGTCCTTTTAACATAGACAAGAGTAGGTGTCCATCTTAAAAACCCCTTTCTCAGCTTCAGCCCGGCCTCCCCACCTTCATCTGTGATCTTTTCTCCTTCTTTGCTACTCAGATTTCTTTAAAGAGTTATTTTGCTCACTGTCTCCATTTCCTTATTTACAGTTTGGCTTTTCCCCAATCCAGTTTGGCTTTTCCCCTCAAATTACCAAAACTTCTTCCAGCGTTCCAGCGACCTCCAACCTGTGTTTTGTTCAGTCTCCCTTCCTTAACAACATTCTCTTCTTCAGTTTTCGGAACACGCGTTCTCCTGATTTTCTTCCTTCCGCTCAGTCGTCTTTGCATGTTCGTTTTGTTCCCTACTCACTCTGGAGTCTCTCCTTAGACAATCCAGTCCCACAGTTTTAGAAACCGTTTTTCAATGCCATTCTTATAGCAATGATTTACAAATATATCTTAGTCTCAGACCATTAACTTCCTTAATTTTAGAATTTCAGGGTGTCACATTAGCCACTCCTGTCCCTTCATCTCTTCTCCTACATCCTGTTCTTATCTTTGCTACTTCTGTGCTTTCTTTCTTGCCCATTTTGATGTTCTCTTTTAAGTTCATGCTTTCCACTAGCTGTTACAAATTTCTGGGCTGCACGTTGAGTCATTCTGCACATGTGTTCAATTTAGCCTGCAGAATATTTTGAAATATTTGACTTATTTGTCAACATTATAAAATAAGGAGGTTTCACATGAAATTTGGATTGTTGGTTTCTCTTGAAACATGCACTATCTGGCAACACCCAACCATCTTCTCTCGTGACAAGTAGCTGGAGCTAATTGGATAGTGCGTGGATTAAGTCATAAAGGAAGTCACAACAGTTTTCAAAGAATCATTGTCATCGAGACCACATTTTGTGTTCTTGGTGCAATTAAATTAGTAATAAATAACAAGCAGTCAGTTTTCTTTTTTAAACCCTCATGTTTGGAAACTTAAAATTGTACTTTTAAATCACTTAAAGTTAAAAAGATGATTATAATAAAAAATTCCAAATATTTAAACCTGAAAGATAATAAAAGCATTACTCGTCCAATGTTATGAAGTATCTCTAATCTGATATCTAGACTGAAGTGAGCTAAGCCTTTGCCTCAAGAAGCCAGATAAAGACAGCAAAATAAATAAAGAAAATATAAGAAGTAAAGCTAAGAGCAGAATTCAGTGAACTTGGAAACACCACGGTGATCATCTTCAAAACCAGCTTTGAAAAGAAGTTAATAAATTATACAGGTCTCTATTAGACTGGCCAAGAAGAGAAGAGACTAAAAGGAAAAAATTAATGTTAAGAGAAAAAACAAAAAGGAAACGTAACTACATGCAGAGCATGTTGTTTTGGGCTCACTCTTCTTATTTCTGTTACCTGGTCCCTGTCAGCCTTTTAAGTTTGACCCAGCTCCACAGTTTCAGTTGCTGTCTTTTTTTTTTTTTTTTTTAATGGAGGTGAAATTTACATAACATACAATTAACCACTTTAAAGTGAACAGCTCAGTGACAGTTGGTACATTCACGGTGTTGTGCACCCACCACCTACCACCATCTAGTTCCGAAACGCTTTCATCACTCTCAGGTGAAAGTCTGTATTCATTACACAGGTTGGGTGCCATTCCCTACCTGCTCCCCAGTCCTCTGCTTTCTGTCCCTCTGGATCTAACTATTCTGAATGTTTCACATAAATGGATTCATACAGTCTGTGACCTTTCGTGTCTGACTTCTTTCACTTAGCATAATGTTTTCCAGATTCATCCACATTGTAGCTGGTATCATTACTTCATTTCTTTTTATGGCTGAATAATATTTCATTGTGTGTATATATCATAATTTTTTTTTATCTATTCAATGGTTGATGGTCATTTGGGTTCCTACCTTTAGGCATTTGTGACTAGTGCTGCTATAAACATTTATATACAAGTATTTGAGTACCTGTGTTCAGGTCTTTGGGTTTATACCTAGGAGTAGGGTTGCTGGGGAAGCTATTTGTTCTTGTACTTGGCTTCTATTATTTGTCTTCAAAATGGGACTTGGGGAGGTGTCACGCATATTTCTCTTTTACACTAGTGGTGGCTGCTGCTGTAGCCCACAAAAGGAGAATAGCCATTGAGGATCATGTAAAGGGCTTCTAGACATTTCATAAGAATATGCTTTTCTGGTGGACTAGTCTGTTCCAGAATTCAAACCATTGATTAACATATTGTTTGATAACCATAGAATTATAACTCAGGGAGTTGGGTGTTCTTGTCAAATTGAGGTAAGCGGTTAAATTGGGTAAGTTGTCCTTCCCTCCTTTGAGGGTATTTTGCTTGTATCTCTTTTGCTAGTCTTCATAAATACAACGTTTCTTTGCTGATTAGTGCTGAAAGTACTCTGACAGATTTTTACTGTCTATATTCATCCATGTATAATCATTATCATAAAAAATAGTAAATTAAGAACATCACCACCTTAGGTCAACGAGTTGCAATAGAAATATTAGGTCGTTACACTTGCTGGCCATTGGACAGTGTATGTGTGTTGTCTCTTTTTGCTATAGCAGCTCATTTATATAGTCATTTTAATATTTTATTGTAATTTTGCAAATCAGAAAAATAGTGCCAGTGCTAGTGATAAGAAATCAGATCTTACAAACAAAACATAATTGAGAGAAAGTAGAAATCATCAGCCATGTTGAAAGCAATGCTTCTTTAATCTCAGTATCACATTGAACTTAAACCTGTGTGTTAAAGTATAAGGAAAAAGCAAAATTAAATAACACATTTGAAATACTAGAAAAACGTCCTCAATGATGGTAACGTCTCACGGTTATGTCAGCTATTGGCTATCAGATACTTTGGTTTCTTCATAAAACTCAAAAAATAAGTTTCATCAGTAATAAATTTGTATATTTTAACTCTCAATCTGGTATTAATTTGAATAGTAGATCTCTTTCTGATGGTGTCCCCAAGGTATATTCTGAACACAATCGCTTATATACCTGATATGTTATCCTTCTGTATAGTAAAAGTCACCTGAGACATTGGAAGAGAATTAACATTAGGTGTAGAGATGGTGAGTGCGGAGTGTATGTGGAGAAACCTAAGAACATGAGCCCAGTGGGAACAAAAGTACAGGAGACTGGTGGTCCAGTAGGGTCCCGCATCCCCTCAAAGGTGGGGACAGAGGGATGTACCTTCTCTCAGAGGGAACAGGGACTAGTCAAAGGATTGGTAGCAGTGTGGTATATGATTAAGGTGACACTGGAGCATGACTTACTTTGCCGAATATTCCTATGCAATAAACTAGATTTTCAAGGAAGGACAGAAAATGAGCTGGTGGAGAAAAGAGAATTTCTCTGCCAGAAGAAATAAAATGTTTCAAGGATGTGAATCTGGTAATATGTTAATGTCCAAGCATGTGGTTAGGAGTAAAGCAAACAGACCTGTTTTTCTGGAAGAAAGATTCTGTCAGAGTATTATAAACAATAGATAAGCAAATGTCAAACATTTCTATCCCTAGGAAAACATGCTTTTATTTTCTTACTGAATTTTCTTTGTTACTCACTAAATCACAGTCCCTGAAATTCGATGTTATGAAATTTGACAAGGGAATTTAAATATTGGTGACTGCGTTAAAATTCAGATCCTTAAGTTTTTTTTATTATTGATATAAAGTTTATTCATTTTAGGTGTGGAATATAGAAATGTCAAGGAACTTTGAAGAAACTTTCAGTAATTTGAACCATATATCTCTATTCTTAGTGAAAAATGAAAACACCCCAAAGGTTTTATGTGGAGTAAACTAGGTCTGGAAATGGTCTATACTGAAAGACCTAATGGCCTTTTGATGTCTGATTCTTTGATTTCGCTTTTATTTTTTAAAGAGGTGCTATGCACTTATAATTAGAAACATTTCAAGTTCTTTACTTGGGAAGTTAATTGTTCCTTAGCTTGCTCTGTTATGACTAATCATGTACTTTTGAATGGTAGTAGTGCTTGAAATTATTACTAAGAAGATTCACCTTGTTTAGTAGAGAAAGTTCCAATTTATCATGAAAGCTTTATCAAACCCCCAATGTGTAGTCATTCATTTTGCAGGTTGTGGCTATGACGTGATCATATATTTATTACATATTTAAGATGTTTCGTTTGAATAATTTTCTAAGTAATTAATAATTTTAAAATTTTCTGAGTAAATTTAATAAATTTCTAAGTAATAATTTTCTAAGTAATATAATAGTTTGCATTTCTTGCAACTGGTACCATTAAGTTTGAAGTTGGAAACTATGGATA
The DNA here is from genome assembly GCF_000325575.1 of Pteropus alecto. Lineage (NCBI taxonomy): Eukaryota > Metazoa > Chordata > Mammalia > Chiroptera > Pteropodidae > Pteropus > Pteropus alecto. Next base: position 10,390,186 of record NW_006436283.1, on the reverse strand, counting down.
AATTACTAGGAGGCACTGCCAAAATTGATGATTTTGTTTAAAAAGTTTTAAAAAGTTTTGTTAAAAAATATTCAGTTTTGCATTGATACAAACATTTGTGTGATTTTGGGAAAAATTATCCCTATACTTTTGAAAGTGCCTAAAAACTGAATATAATTTTCTGAAAAATAGTTTTCTTAAATATCAGCGGTGCTGGTGGAGACCCATCTGTTCTCTTTCCAGCAGTCTGCTCCAGCATCTGAAACCGTTTTAGACGGGGAGCAGTCAAAGTTTCCAGTTTATTGTGAGCATTCCTTAGCCCCAGCGAGCATGCTGACATAACCTTCCCTCTAAGAAGCGCGATAGAAAGCTTGAAGAGAGGACAGAAGTACGTGGTGACCTTGTTTCAAGTTGAAAAGGAAATTCTGTTCCATTAAGTATTTCTTTGTAGATATGTCTTCATAGAACTCTGCATTTCTTCTCACGAGACCACACTGCTTTAAATGACTGACAGTATAATATGATGGTCAAGGGATCTCTTATTGACGGAGACATTTGTGACACTATTCACACAATAGATTTAATTTGTAGCATGAGATTTTTAAGTTTATTGGATGCTTTGAGGAATTCAATTAGGAAAACCTGTTTTTTTAAGCAGTTTATATATTTAGCTTCTCAAATTTTACTGCCATCAGAATTTGCTTTACCCATGAAGTGTAAAATAAGTATAATCCTGATGGAGAGTTGATAAACTAATAAAACATAATGGTATTTTATTTAATGTTTTATAGTTAAGGAAATGATTTGAATATATAGTCTCTTGATTTTTCATCAAAAGAATCGTATGTGGTTGTTTGTTATTATCTGCATTTTAAAGGGGGAAACTGAGGTTCAAGGATATTAAGCAGTTTAACCGGAGCGGCATAGCTAATATGAAGCTGAGCTGGGAATTAAACCCAGGCCTTTGATTCCTAATTTAGTGCTCTTTTCCTGATAGAATGCTGACTTTTACCTTTTGTGTCACTCAGTAGATTTTCTTTTGTGTTTTTTTAATGACTTGATTCAAACGATTCATAGATGGCAGTGTATATTAGATATGTGATCGCTTATTCTTTTTCAATTTCCAAATGGAAGAATATTCCCTGTCACAGCTTCTGATTATTGCCCACCATCTTCTCTACATGGGACCAGCACCCCCTTCTCTGCCATGCTCATTGGATCTAGAGTGGGCACCTTTTCCAAAGGCAGCACATTAATTTTACTCAGAGGTACAAAGAGCCTAAGGTCACACTGCTAGTAAGTGGAGATGCTGGGATTTGAAATTGTGTGTATCTGACTCTAAAACCCCAGTTCTTAACCATCATGCTGTACTGCACTGCCCTGCTCTCCTACTTGCTCTTGGGAAGTTGGAACTGGAAAACCTAGAGACTGAATCAATGCAGAAGCTGAAAATGTGGAAAGCTATTGTGATGAAGAGTGGCCAGGCAGCCACCATGGGCCATATGCAGACTGAAGTTTTGAGTAGTTATGTTGATGCCAAGAGGAAAGCGGAGCAGATGCACAGAGAGAAGCAGAGGAGCTCTGTCTATTCCAGTTCCCTCTCAGAAACACTTCACCGAGACCTCTCATCTTCATAGTAAATAGCCATTGTATATAGGTAGTGTGAGTTGGAAGGTATTTAAAAAATTTATTTGAATAGTTTAGTTTATTTAAAAAATAGAATAAACGTGGCCTATATAATGTTATTACAAAGTATTTATTTAAAAAGACATTTATCTTAGAACAAATAAAGGTGAATTTAAATGTCTCTGCCAAAATTATCATAAATTCTTATTAACAAAGTCTGAATTAATATGGGGATGGCATACTTCTATATTTTGGTTGATAGTGTTATTCAAATCTGTTTATCCTTGTCCGTCTGCTTGCCCTGTCAATTATTGATAGAGAGGGATAATGAGATCTCTTATTGTGATTGTACATGTGTTTGTTTGTCCTTGCAGTTCTATAAGTTTTTTCTTCTTGGGTTTAGAATATTTGTGTCCTGTTGATAAAATGAGTACATAATTATTAAGTAATGACCATTATTGTTGGCAATATTCTTTGCTCTGAAATCTACTTGGACTGAATAGTAATATAGTCACTCCAACTTCGTTTTGATTAGTGTTGTGTAGTATATCTTTTTAAATACTTTTAACTTATTGGCCTCTTTAATTTTAAAGAGTGTTTCTTATTTGTAGTATATAGCTAGATCTTGCTTTTTCAGTCAGTTTGACAATCACTGCCTTTTACTTGGGATATTTAGACAATTTCATTTAATGTTACTAATGTTATGGATAGTTTTAAATATAGCATCTTACTATTTATTTCTGTTTGTCCTATCTGTCCATTGTTTCCCTTATTATTATTTTTTTGCCTCCTTTTGGATTGAATATTTTTTATGAGTTCTTTTATCTCCTTTATCGGCCTGTTAGCTATAACTAATGGCTTTGTTATTTTAGTGGCTGCTTTAGAGTTTAGAGGATACACTTTAAAATTGTTACAGTTTATCCTTAAGTGATTTTATACTAGTTCATGTATAACAATTTTACAATTGTTTATTGCTATTTGTCATTGTTTGACCTTTATGCTATTCTTGTCACACATTTTACTTTTACATGTTATAAACTCCACACTATGTTATTATTATTTTTATTCGGTGAATTATTTTTTTATAGAGACTTAAATAATATTAAAAATGCCTTATATTTTACCAAGTTACCATTTCAATGGAATCTCCATCCCATTTTTTGTGTATATCCATATTTCTATCTCATGTCATTATCTTTCAGCCTGAAGGATTTTTTTTTTAGAACAGGTTTCCTGCTGGTGAATTCTTCCATATATCAGCAGACATGTGTATATCTGAAAAGTCTTTATTTTACTTTTTGTTTTGAAAGATATTTTCACTGGGTACGGAATTCTAAGTTGGGTTTTTTTCTTTCAGTAATTTAAAGATGTTTCTTCAGTTTTCTTGCTTGAGTTGTTTCTACAAGAAGTCTGATGTTACTGTTTTTCCCTCTGTAACGTGTCTTTTTTTCTAGCTGCTTTCAAGATTTTGTTTTTCTTTATCACTTGCAAATTGATTATGGCGTGCTATGGTGTAGTTTTCTTTATTTTTCTTGTGCTTGGAGTTTCTTTAAGTTCTTGGATCTGTAGAGTTATAATTTTAATTAAATTTGAAATGCTTTTGGCCATTATTTCTTTAAATAATGAAATGTCCCCATCTTTTACCCTTTTTCTTTAGGGACTCTAAGTACACATGTATTAGGTTGCTGAAAGTTGTCGGTAATGATTTGTTTTCTTTTTTATTCTGTTTTTCTTTCTGTGCTTTGTTATGGTTAGTTTCCATTGCTCTGTCTTCCAGTTCATTAATCTTTTCTTTAGCAATGTATAATCTGCCTTTAATCCCATCTATTATATTTTTATCTCACACATTGTAGTTTTTCTACAAAAATTCTCTCAAGAGTTTCAGTTTGAGAAGGTAATTCTCAGCCTCATGAAAAGCTCTTTTCTCTGTTCTCTATATTTTAGTTATATTGGCCCCTGTTCTCTTCCTTGAGTTAACCACAATCTTTCCC
>NW_006436283.1:10374924-10386406 GCF_000325575.1 Pteropus alecto | reverse complement strand
TGTTGGAATGCTTTTATCCTGTATTTTCTGTTACCCACTCCTTCTCATCCTTCAGTGAACTCTTACATTAATTTCTTACATTCTTATTCCTAGGTGAAGTTTTCTCCAACCCTAATTATAATTAATAATCTTCAAACCCTGTATTCTCCTTTGTTCATTGAATTGAATATTCTTTGTTCCCATTAGTATTAATTCAGTGCCTTTTCCCCCTGCTATTATGAAAGCTCCCTTAGTGCAGGAACGGGGTGTGATTCAGTGATGTTTTCTCAGTGTCTAGCAAGACACCTGGTACATAATGGGTACTTAACACACCAATGGCAAATGAATTAATGAAAACACATCGTAGCAGATTAACAGATGACTGAATTTATTATTAAGCACATGTAGATAATAATTGGAGCCTTTGGAAAAGTTTAGTATGAGGTGCAAGAAATGGTCTGTGTAATATGGATAACGTGTTTATAAATAGAGATTGGCATCATAAAACCAATACAAGTCTAGGTGTCATAGTTTTATGCACTTATCAGTAGAACGATCTTGTTTATAATCAGTAAAAATGTTGTGTATTTAATCTCAAAGATATCTTTAATCCTATCTTTAGAAATCTCTTGCTCCTACCGTATTTATCCTCCTCTTGAAATAAAAATCTTCTGATGGAGATTTGCTGTTTTCATGGACAGTGTCTTGGTAAGGAGGAAAAGAAAATATATTTTAAAATATCAAATGCAAATATGTATTTCATAAATACACACATATATAGTGAACACATATATATATGTAACATGAAGTCAGATGGGCTGGTTTAATTTCTCCTGTCATTACTATGTAAATTTGGAAAAATCACTTCAGTCTCCTAAACTTTATTGTTTTAATTTGTGGGGAGAAAAGTAAATAACTTTTCGTAGTTATAAAAATGGAATGGAGTAATATATGAACTGCTTTAACTATAATGAGCATAGTAAGCACTCACTAAATGTTCACTGTACTTCATTTGCAAAGACATTTAAAAATTATGGTTACAATATAAATGTTATAGTTTGTAGGAGTGTCATTCACTAAAAATACTGGAAAATATCTATTGTAACTTTAAAATATATTTCACATAATTTAGAAATCATTTATGATAAGCAGAAAAACTTCCCTCGGTGATCATTACTACATTTATTTTTGGTTAATAAAATTTGCCTCTTGAAAATTTGATCTACTGTGCATAGTGATGACTGTAAATGAGAATATTTTCCAGCTATTTTGAAATATTGAACTGCCCAGGAACAAAGCATGGATGATATTTTGAAGGAAATAAATTTTTTCAGCTTCATATTTCAGCCTTTTTTCTTTATTCCTTTGATCTGGCTTTGGTTTAGTTATCATTCTGCTTGAATGACTTAACACTGCCTTTTTCTTCTCCCTCGTAACAGGAAGTGATCCTGTACCTATTTCAGAATATTTAGGCTCTGTCATTTTATGAGATGACATGTATTTCCTTATTATTTACTGATGTACTACTGCCTCCCAAATAAGATATACTGGTGGGTATGTATGTAGCTCTGCATGTATGATGTATAATTTACATATGGAACTTTTAATCAGTACATTCTTAAATATAGGAAATATAAAAGGAAATGACATTAAATTTAAGATTTATTTTGAAGTTTAAAGGAATTTTTCTTCACTGTGCACACTATAGCTGTTTTATCTTTAAAGATTGTTTTCTCAAGGTTTTCTTATTTTACCATAAAAATTTCAATTAGCTGAGGTAGAATTCTTTTGATTTATTCTGCCCATCTTATAGGCATAAGTTAGTTTAGCACCAAATTATTATGTAAAACTTTAAACTGTTTTAATGTTTCATTACATTTATCTATATTGCTTTATTTCATACTTTACACACAGGTCTTCTTACTTCCTCAGATTGGTTTTCTTATACAGACTCTCGCTGCCTCTTTCCATTTCTGTGTTCTTATAGCTCTTAGAATTTGTCATAAAATATATATAATATTACACTACTATTTGATTTTTTTCCTTGCATTCCTCTCTTTCTCCCTAACCAGGTTGTAGTTTTTTCCAGATAGGAACTATTTCTTATACTTACAAGTTTCCTACAATCCTTGACCAAGTGGATCTTAGACTTTGCAGCCAGGGTCCTTGCCTCAGCTCCTAGGACATGGCTGAGTTTCTAGGAGGTGGATGCCAGGATCAGTTCTTTTGAATCATAATTCAAATCCAGCTGACTTCAAGGGATTTATGGACCGCCTAGCTGAAATCCCTATCTCCTTAAAAGTTTTCTGAAGAGTTGAAGAGGATTCTGCATTTTTATTCATAACAAATGTGCTTCAGGCTAGTCATGGTTCTTCAAGGCTGAGGTTTGGCCCTGGGAGCATGGCTCTTTGGGCAAGCCTAAATCATTGACAACAAGAGTCCTTGTCAGAGAGAGTTCCGTAGGACATTTTTATGCTGTTGCCATACCGGTTTTGAACTTTGCCTCTAGTAGCAAAAGAAAAATCTCTTGCTGATTTAGTCCTGGATCACCATGGTTCCACTGAGCCTTATGTGTTTGCCTGTGGGCGGCTCAGTGCTGTCCTGTTGGAGCCAGGATTCTGTTCATCTGCTTCTGACACGACAGCTGCTGGCTTTCTTTGTTCTACCTTTACTGTCGTATGTGAGTCCGCTGACCCCTGAAGGGCTTCTAAGAAGGTAGTTCTGATTCACAGTAGTGCATGGCGATTGCTGCAGTGGAGATCTGCTTCCTGCGGACCCTTCTCTTTCCTTAAATGGGGTGGAATGAGATCTCTAAACTTTCTCCTGGTTTTCAGGATCCTGTGTTCAAACCTTTGCTATGATATTTAGTATTCATCTTTACGTTTTTCCTTTACTTGATGGAAAGACATGTTTCTCACATATCTTTGTTCATTATTATAAGTTAGTGGCTAAAATGTAGTACATCTTAACCGTTGTTTGATGAATGACTCAATGAAAGATTGAATGACTGTTGTAAGCTCAAAACATTATGTTCTTTTAGTAAGAAGAAGAATGGAGAAAATCTTGTCAGGTTTGCTGTGGTCATTTTAAAGATAGTTTTGTTATTCTTAGAAACACTCTTTTTATCTTCCAGTGTATTTCAAAAGATATATTTATATATGGCTTTTTAGGCTTCAGTGGTTATATGATTATCTTACTTGCAGCCCACTCTGTGACTCAGGATAGCACTTTGCCCTGGCGTATTTTGAATTGGACCGGCACCATGGACACCCACACGATATTTCAGTTGTGGTACATGCTTCAGAAGAGCAGAAATGTTTGGCTGCGTCATTTCCTTCTAAGGTCTTAAAACTTCCCCATAAAAAGTCACATAAGCTGTGAACTGGTGTTCATTCTCCTTCAGTATTTGATAATCTTTAGGCTTCCTGTAGTTTTTAACGGTATGTCATTCCTCATTATCCATTGCACAGTTCTTCTCTATGTTGGCGTCTACTCTTGTGAACTTACCTTAGAGAGTTGTGTATATTATCTGACACAACCCTCGATATGTTCTAAGTTTTAAATATATACTAGTATTGTTAGTTATAATGGTTTCCTATCACTGCTATAAAATATTACCACAAACATAATGTCTTAAGACAATTCAAAGTTATTATCTTACAGTTTTGGAGATCACAAGTCCAAAATGAGACTTAGGGCCTGAAATCAAGGTGTTGTCAGGACTGTACATTACATGTACAATGTAATGAATTGATATATGTGTATATTGCAAAATGATTAACATACTGTTAGTTAACATGTCTATCACTTCACATAGGTACGATTCTTTTGTATGATGCGAAGTTTTAAGATTTACTCTTAGCAACTCACAAACATACAGTATAGTATTGTTAACTATACGGTGCATTATATCTTCAGAACGTGTTCATCTTATAACTGGGAGTTTGTACTCTTTGAAAACCTTCACCCAGTTCCTTCACCACCCCCGGCCTTGCCTACCCAACCCCCAGCAAACCGCTAATCCGTTTTATTCCTGAGTTTGGGTTTTTTTAGATTCCACAAATAAGTGAGATCATACAGTATTTGTTTTTTTCTGTCTGATTTAGTTTACTTAGCTTAAGTAAAATAAGATCCATCCATGTCATTACAAATGGCAGGATTTCCTTTATTGCTGAATAATATTCCATTTTGTATATATACGTCCCATTTTCTTTATCCATTCACTTGTTGATTGACACTTAGGTTGTTTTCATGTTTTGGCTATTGTAAATAATACTGTGGTGAATGTGGGGGATGCAGATATATCTTCAAGATAGTGACTTTATTACCTTTTAGTCTATATCCAGAAGTAGAATCGTTTGTACATAGGGTAGTTCTATTTTTAATTTTTCGAGAAAACTTCATGCAGTTTTCCATAGTGGCTGCACGAATTTACATTCTCACCAGCAGTGTGCGGGTTTCTCTTTTCACCACATCCTCGCCAACAATTGTTATCTTGTCTTTTTGATAATAGCTGTTCTAATAGGTTTGAGGTGATACCTCATTGTGGTTTTTAATTACATTTCCCTGATGAAAACAAAACAAAACAAACAACCCTTGATTTATCTGTCTTTTGATTGTAGCTATGCTGGGTTGTAATGGTATCTCACTGTGGTTTTGATTTGCATTTTCTTGATCATTAATGATACGAATGTCCTTTCCTGCGCTTATTGGCCAGTTGTATATCTTCTCTGGAGAAGTGTCTGTTTAGATTCTTCATCTGTTTTTAAATTGTGTTCTTTATCTTTTCATCATTGATTTGTAAGAGTCATTTATATATTCTTGATAGAAGTCTCTTCAGATATATGATTTGCAAATATCTTCTTCCATTTTCTTTTCACTTTTTGATAATATTCCTAGAAGCACAAGAGTTTTTGAATTTGCTGAAGTTCATTTTTATTTCATTTTCTTGTTTCCACTTTTGGTTTTATAACTAAGAAGGCTTTCCTTAGGTCAAGGTTGCAAAGATTTCCACCTATGTTTTCTTCTAAGAGTTTTATATTTTAAGCCCTTATATTTAGGTCTGAGGCCCATCTTGAGTTAATTTTTGTGTATTGTGTAAAGAAGGAATCCACTTTATTTTTTTGCATATGAATAAACACTTGTCTCAGCACCATTTGTTGTATAGACTATTTCTTCGAAATGTCTTGGCACCTTTGCTTAAAATCCACTGATGATCACTGTAAGGGTTTATTTCTGGAAACTTAATCCTATTCCATTTATTTATATGTCTATCCTTATGCCATAGCACACTGTTTTTATTATTCTAGCTTTGTAATAAGTTTTGAAGTCAGGTAATATGAGTCCTCCAACCTCATTCTACTTTTCAAGGTGGTTTTGCCTAATCTGGGTCCCTTGCATTTCCATATGAATTTTAGTGTCAACTTGTCAATTTCTTCAAAATGCCACCTGGGATTTTGACAGGGATTGTGTTGAATCTGTAGGTCAATTCGAGAAGTGTTGTCATTTTTCCAGTACTAAGACCAATACTAATTTCCATCTTGCTGCATGGAAATTAAAGTTTCAGACATTTAGGTGTATATAGCGTTTACCATTTTTTAACAAAAATTTAGCAGAGACCACTAGTTTTAGCAGTCATGGGAAGATGAGCCAAAGAAATGTATTCACTTATGCTTAGTGAAAGGTATTATTTTTAGTCCCTTTTAAGTCATAGCCGTATCTTAAATGTTTTCAACTCACTCACTCTAATCAGTTTAAATACCAGTAAGCAGCCACGAACATAGTGATATAGCTGCTCAAAGGTCTTGTTTTCCAGCTCAGCTGGAAAAGGAATGGAGACTCTTCTAGCTGTTTTTCAGACTTCTTTGAAGTTTTTTGTTTTGTTTTGTTTTTCTTGGAGTTTCCAGTGGAGATGCCAAGCTGGCAGCAAATGAAGTATACTGTAATGTGAAGCCTTATAAATATATGTTGGATCTCTGCCATCGTTATCAAAAGTGCTGGTACAGAAATGGGCGAAGGGAAAAATTTCAAATTAAGGTTGGCCTGTACATATAAGTGTTAGCTTGTAAAGCTCAAGAAATACTAAACTGTACTCCATTAGTCCCCTGCATTCTGCCTTTTTGGAATAATTACGTACTTCAGAACATCCTTTAATCTGCGCTGGCTTGTGGTTTTATAAGAATGCAGCTTCTTTTTTCTTTGTGCTTTATATACTCAGATGAGGAAAATTTACTGCATTTTATAAATAAATCAGAGCTAAAAAGCAAATCTTCTTCCCACCTTTTTATCTTCATGGAGGCCCAGCTTTAAGGCATTTGAGTGATGCATTTATACTCGGCCCCACAACTAGTTCCACTAAAAAAAAGAAATCTTCAAAGTCACTTTTTTTTTTTGCTTCTTATAGGACACGCTGTAAAATCACACAAAGGAATACTTGCTTATGTTAGTAGGGAGCAGACTTTTCTCTCTTTCAAATGCTGAAAGTCTTCTACTTCATTCCTTTGATAGAGTCAAAAGGATTCCTCATTAAAATGTCACTGCTTCCCCTTCCTGCCTGCTCCCCTTTTCCCCTTGGTCGCCTCCCACCTGCAGTGTTTGGCTATCACCCCCACCAGTGCCCAAAGACTTGACTGTTCACAGCCCAGCCCCCCAGAACACTGCTCTGATGTGGACGCTGTTGGCCTTGAAGGCGGATTAACGTCACTCGCACCCTCTGGCTCCTTGCGCGTGGAAGGGAAGTTGGCAGTATCATCAGAAAGAAAGGAGAATCAGTTAAGATGTGCGAGAGACTGGTGTACGTGTCAGCATCTCAGAAGGAAATTGTCCTGAGAGAATTTTCACTTTGGCTGGACTCACTGGTGCTTCAAAGCTTTTGCTGTGATCATTGACAAACTGGAAGAGGACATCAGCAGCTCTGTGACCAATAGCACAGCTGCCAGTAGACCTCCAGTCACCCTGAGGCTGGTGGTTCCTGCTAGTCAGTGTGGCTCTCATTGGGAAAGGTGGTTGCAAGATCATGGAAATACGAGGAAGTACAGGGGCTCAGGTCCAGGTGGCAGGGGATATGCTCCCCAACTCAACTGAGCAGGCCGTCACCAAGTGTGTGAAACACATCTGCGTGGTCATGTTGGTGTCCCTCTGAAGGGCATGGCCGTCCTGGACCAGTCCAAGCCATCCAGTTCTCTGGTCATCTTTGCAGGTGGTCAGGACAGGTGTAGTCCAGGAATTGACAGTGCGAGCTTTCCCCACACCATCCCGTCCACGTGCCTCAACCCTGACCTGGAGGGACCACCTCTTGAGTTGACCAAGCTGCACCTGTTGGCAATGCAAGTTTCATTTTCCCATGACGCATGGATTCAGTGGTATTGAATCCAGCTCTCCAGAGGTGAAAGGCTACTGGCATTTAGATGCATCTGCTCAAACTACTTCTCGTGAACTCACCATTCCAAAGGATTTGATCGGCTGCATAATTAGGTGTCAAGGCACCAAAATCAATGAGATCCATCAGATGTCTGGGCTGCAGATCAAAATTGCGAACCCAATGGAGGGCTTTACCGATAGGCAGGTTATCATCACTGGATCTGCTGCCAGCATTAGCCTGGCTCAAAGTCTAATCAGTATCAGGCTTTCTTTGGAGATGGGGGGCATAAGGAACAGCTAAAACAATGCAGATTCATCCATAATCTCTTTTTGATATTCAACACCTCCCATGATCCACCTGTGTAGTTTCCGAATGGTCAGCGATTCCAGGTTTTAAGTAGTTTGTAAATTTTCAGTTTCTACACTTTATCATCTACTCATAATTTTTTAGTTAAAAGCGTTTGAATTCCTTTCTCTGTTCAGCAGTTAATACTGAGATCCATATTTAGTTTTATAAGCTTCTCCAATTTTTGTTTTTGGCTCATGACTTTTTTTCTGTTACGGAAATGTAAGAGTGTAATATTAATACATTTCAGTTTAGTTCTGTAATGTCAGGAATTTTTCAAAAAATTTAAAAGATCAACTGGAGTTTTTCTTTGTGAATAGAAACTGGATGCCACAGTGAAAAAAGTGAATATCATCTTTTTATTTAAATTAAGACATTTTAATTATGTTAAGAGAAGATTCTTAAATATTAGTGGAGCTCAATGTATTTGTCATGGTTTAGGTGGACAAGAGCATCGATTTACATTATGTAAGGCCTTCTTTGGTTTAGCTTTACTATTGAATCAGCTCAGCAGGTGTAATGGGACTAAAAACAGGTTGGGAGATTTCACGCATTTCCTTGTTCTTGCTATTTAATATAAAACATTATTAACTAAAAATAAGATGCCTTATTGTGCAAGGTTTTATTTTAATGATATTTTTAATATGGTCTCATGTATAGCTGATTCAGGCTAAAGTTTATGACTTTGATTTATGTGATCATAAGGTAGTTACAAAGTAAATGAACTAAACTTAGGTAAGAATGAGAGGACATAGAGAAAATATCTTCCCTATTAACTTGAAAGTGTTTAAATAGCTCATATGAATTATTGGACAAAAGTGTAAAAACAACTGACCTTCAGTATTCATAGGCAAAATTGATATTTCAGCCATAAGTCATACAGTTTTATAATATGTTAGCAAAATTTTCTTTTGACTGATTGTACATAATTTAAAATTATATGACCTGTAAAATTTTAAAGTTTTCAAATATTGTTCAAGGTACTTTTTTCTTTCTAAGTGTAGACAGACTGAACAAGCAAAAGTAGGGCTTTGAAAAATTATAATCCCAATAGTGAAGCGGTCTTCCCAGGTGCCTTTCGGAGGGCCTCCTCAGTGGAAGAGTGACATCAGGTGGACTGATCTCTACAGTGTGGCACTGCCTGGCCCAAGCCCTGCAAAGGGAACATTACTTATTCATCAAGCACAGTGGCCTCTTCCTCTTAGCCTGGCCTCGGAGTTCTTCTACCGGAGAATTCTAGTCAGCCCTTTCCAGATGTTCATCACACATTCGTGACAACTGTCCGTCACATTTTCCAACCTAGGAGAATTCAAACAAAATACCCAGTGTTTGTCTCAGGGAAACCCAGCATATGACTTGAGGGTTCCTGCTTCTCGAGCAGAATCCGATAAGCAGGGTAAACATGCCGCCAGAGCAAACTAAAATTCCCTGTAGCGATCAGAGTGCTCGGTCTTTGATGTGGTGATGTCCCTTGAATCAGTCTTCAGTGTGACATCCACGTATTAATCACCATTGTCTATCAACTACTATTAACATAAAGTGGCAAAAAAAACCAAAACAAAACAAAATATCACTAGTATTAAGGCCTTGGAATTTGGCATCCAGTTAACATTAAAGATGTTTTATTTTAACAGCATGTAAGAAAAATGGAGGACAATGTATATTCAGTTTCCTGATAGATAGTGAATTAAGTGGACAGCTTAAAGAAAAACTTTTGAAAAATTCCAGAAGCCTGTGCCACATCGCGGTAAAATGTAGTAACTGCGAGCTCTGTCCGGCGTGCGGGATGACCTGGGATGGCTTTGCCCTCATGGGCCACATGCATTTTGGGGCAGATTATTACACTCTGTAAGCCCTTAACATGGTGGCTACGACTGTGAAACAGACACATAGGAGAAAAGGGATTTTAGTGCAAAAACTGCTTAGTTTATCACAGAATTGTATGGATTATTGTCATCTTTAGTTAGAAGGATGTGTAGGTGGGTATGGACAGATAAATAGACACAAGTGGTACTTAACAATGAAAAAGAAAGGAAAGATGGATGCGGGGTACTTTCTTCCAGCCCACGTACAGAGGGCTGCTTATTTGTAGATGCTCCGTGTCCAAACTCGGGAGTGGGGACTCCAATCTATATATGCACTGCTACATTTTGTTACAAGGGACAGGAGAGTCCTGCCGAAGTGGAAACTAAGTGACAATCTTTCTTATCTGTCTTTTTGTCATTCAACCTTTGAGAAAAGTTTTCAATTTGGAGAGAAAAGTTTGGCATTTTGATATTTTGTATTCCATTATGTCCTACTGGAAAACCTAGAAATTACTAAGTGTCACAGAGGGGATTTTAAACTAAGATCTGAGAAACTCCAAAAAGATCAAATTACTTTTTGTCCACTTCTTAAAGGACAGTGGCATCATTGTTTGGGAAATGTCTTTTCACCCCATTACGATGTTTCTCTAAAATTTGATTTGTGAGTTAAATCAAATTCCTTAGCATTCTTCAGATTATAGTTCATAAGAAGATGATGTTTTCTATATGTATAAACTTTCCCATTTGGGAAGGTGAGCCAAGTTATTCTTCCTTATAATGTCTCTATTTGGGTTGCTGTATGAAAATCCTACAGATGGGGCAGCTTACAAACAACAGAAATGTGTTTCTCACAGTTCTGGAGGCTGCTAAGTTCGAGATCAAAGCACTGGCATGATCACGTGCTGATCAGGCCCTTTTCCTGGTTCATAGCCAGTGCCTTCTTGCTGTGTCCTCATGTGGTAGAAGGCACGGAGGATCTCTCTGAAGCCTCTTTTACAAGAGCAGTAATCTCATTTTGGGGGACACATTCAGACTATAGAATATGGCATCTAGAAAATCAAGAGAGGAGTATAGCTAGCAGCATATTGCCAGGACTGGATCCTGGTGTGACTCATTACTAGATGAACCTTGGAAATATTCTCTAAGCCCTGGTTTCCTGTTCTGCAAAAGTAGGGGTATAATAATACTCTTATACAAGTTTACTGTGAGAATAAATGAGAGAAGACAAAATATTTTGCACAGTACCCAGTACCTACTCAGAACTCAGTACTAGCCATTAATAACTTTCTTATAACCTAAAGCCTTTATTGTTTTCTCCCATCGACATGTAAAGACACCTTTTGTTTTGTTGGACCCTTTTGACCATATCATTTTAGTTCAAGGTATAAAGAAACGAGATGGTTATCAGTTCTTTGAGGCAGGTCTACTACAGGGCAGCAGAATAACTCCAGGCCGTCATGTCTCTCTGTCACACCTGTCACCCGACAGCTCAACTTCTGCTAGCGATGCATGTTAGGGATATTTCTATTGATATATCGGTTTTTTAAAAAATTGAGATATAATTCACATACTATAAAATACATCTTTTTAAGGTGTATAATTCAGTAGATTTTAGTTTATTTATAAGGATGTGCACCCATCCCTAATTCCAGAACATTTTCATCACCAAAAAAATCATAAAAAAGAAAAAAACAAAAAATTAGCAGTCACTCTCCATTTCCCCCTCCCCTCAGCCCTTGGCAACCACTAATCTACTTCCTGTCTCTATGGATTTATCTTATTTTGGATATTTCACATAAATAGAATCATATAATATGTGATCTCTTGTGACTGGCTTCTTTCACTCAGTGTAATGTTTTTGAGGTTCATCCATGTTATAGGATGTACCTGAACTTTGTTCATTGTCATGGCAAAATAACATTCCATCATGTGGATATACTACACTTTGCTTATCCGTTCATCAGTTGGTGGAGATACATTGTTTTAAGCAGTT
>NW_006436283.1:10358418-10374904 GCF_000325575.1 Pteropus alecto | reverse complement strand
AAAAGTGGTTGTGCCCTCATCAGGCCACATAGTATGTGTCTCTACTCCTTTTCTCCTGAGACAAATTATGTCATTGTCAGCTTTTTAAAGAGAAGTTTTACAGAATTTAGATCAAAAAGTTGAAATCAGAATTTTATTTTAGAGAAGGTTAAATATTGTTCTTTCATTGAAGCTTAGTTCTTTTGTATTTTAACTCTGAAGCTTTTCTGAACTTTTCTAGGGAGAAAGAGGAGCAGCTAACTCGTGTGACGGAAGTTCAGAGGTTGCAGGCCCAGCAGGCAGATGCCGCCCTGGAAGAGTTTAAGCGGCAGGTGGAACTGAACTCCGAGAAAGTCTATGCCGAGATGAAAGAGCAGGTGAGGAGGGCACCACACCATCCTTTTTGAAAGTCCCTCTCCCAGTAGGAAGGTATATTCTGATCTTAAATATGACAGAAATGTATTTACTTTTAAAGAAAGCCTTACTAAAATTAGCCATACAAAATTGGGTCAAGAATTCAGAATGAGAAAAGGATGCTGTCCTTGGCGGAGGAGGACACCCACCTCCACCAGAGCAGCAAAGGAAGAGGTGGCCTCTAGAGGCCGAGAACTAGGGCCCTGGGGGAAAGGGGTCAGCGGGCAGGCGCAGCCTGCGCCCTGAGAGCTTGCGAAGGGCAAGAGGCCGTGCTGTGCATCTTCGCAGTGGCTGCTTCTTGCTCCTCCTGGGCCACTGGGTGCACACTGACCAGCAACTCCCTGGTGGCCACGAGTGCAGCAAGGCGGTGGAGAACTGCCTGGAGCTGTGCAGACAAGGAGGTGGGTCCTCTCTCTTCCTTGAGGAGTCCTTGATTCATCCTTAAATTAATGTCAGAATAATCGTTTTAAAGTTACATCTACAAATGTAGAAATGGCAACAGTGTTTCTCACTTTGGGAGTGTAGATCAGCCTACAGGTAAAACCCCATGACCATCGGCTTCTGTGGAGCAAGGATTCACGCTAACCATGTCTATATTTGTTCATTTTTCACAAACAGTGTTTTATTGATCAGTTACAGCAAATTATTTTCATCTGGCAGTTCAGGAAGGCAGAGACTGTCTCTGGTGTTTGTACAAGTTAAATGGTGTGTTTTTCAGTTTTAAGAGAAAATAAAAAATTTGTAAAGGAATAAAGGGAACAAACACCAAGGTACCCATTATGAAGAATCAACAATTGTTAACACTGTTTATTTAAACTAAAACCTTACAGATGACGTTTAAGCCTGCTTTGTTATTCATGTCTAATCTCTTTATTCTCTCCTTTCCACCTCTGAGGAAAACCACTATAACTAATTTAGTGTGTACTATTTCAGTCTACTTTATTTTCATATCTCTCTCTCTCTCTCTCTCTCTCTCTCTCTATCTATCTATCTATCTTGTTTGTGAATATTATATGCATTTTTGTGTGCTTCTATTTTTTTAAGGTTAGGTAAGTACTACAGATTTTATTAGTCTTGTTTTCTCTTTTATATTTAATTTTATATATCTGTGCCCTGTCCATGTTGATATAGTACAATCATTTTAACATTGAATATATTTTATCATATGAATATACCATTATTTTATTTATCAGCTCCCCTGTTCAAGGATATTCAGTTTATTTCAGGTTTTTTTGATTGCAGAGAACGTCGTAGTACCTGTTGGAGATTTCGTTGTCCTCCTCAGACTTTTGAACATGCTGGGTCTCAGAGACCTTCCTGTGGGAGGTTTATGACTGAGCCCCGTCACGTTTACTATCTTGGAACTGTGTTTTCTTGTTATTTTCTCGATTCACATTTCCATTCCCATTGAGTTGCGGGAATTCGGGTCCTGACAGCAGGTCTCAGACACCATTCTCTTTGTTTCTCTACTCATTGCCTAGGGTGAGAGCTAGGTTCCTGCCGAGGGCTTGTGCCAGAAGGTGACTTCCAGTCCCTGCCACTTGTATGTGTACCTCTTCCCAGCTCCCCACTGTGATCAGAGCCCCGGCCCTAGAATGTGTGTCTGGTCCAGATGTCCAGTGGAGCCGCATAGGACACTCTGATCATCTTAACAAGTAAAAGGATACAGAAAATATTGAAAGAGGGGACCTGGCAAGAAGCTTTGTGTATATAGTTAAAAAGGCTAAAGACAAGGTGTTTCAAAATACTAACGCTGACAGTATAACTTCCTGAGAAAAGCTGAGATTGTGATAGGCACCCTTGGCTCAGTAAATGCACCTCTTGGGGCTGACGATGCAATATTAACAGATCGTAGAATTCATGGGTAACTAAGGAGAAAAAACAAGCAAACAACAGTGAGACTTGTGAAAACTTTCCATAGGACAAGAAAAAGGCATTTGTATTCAGCAGTCACAAAAGAAAAGCATACTTCTGAAAATGATCTACTGTATAATTCAGGGAAAAAATTCAGAAAAAAAGTACCTTTATAAGAAGACATGATCTATAGGAAAAAGGCCACATGTCAAGTAAAATGAATGCCACGAAACCTTGATACATTCTGGAAAAAGAATTGGACCTCAAATAGAGATAAGAATAAAATGAAAATCCTACAAGTTTCTAAGCAAGATAAACTCGGTAAAAAAAAAAAAAAATTAGAAAAATAATGGAGTAATGTTTTAAAGTATTGAAGGAGAAAAGGTATGACCAAGGAGTTTTTCACTTGCAAAATCAACAAAAAAACATTGTCTTAATAAGAGCTCACATAATGTATTCCACTCATTTGTCTTCTGGAAAAAATTATATGAGTGCATCAATCAATCCGGAGACGAAGCAAAAGACATCCCACACATGGGGAAACCATCATATTAAAAAAGATGAGTTGAGAACAATGGAATCCAACAAAGCAGAAACAAATTTAACTGGTATAAATCTAGTTACAAGATAGGATGCTAACGTTTATTGGTTCTTGAAAGAGAGGGTATATAGAAGTAGAAAACTCAAATTTAATAACAACTTAAATCTAAATCCCTAGATTACATTAACAAAGATCAAGAAGTCGGTGGATAGTGAGAGGGTGGGAGGAGTACATGCTGAAGACTCAAAAAGATTCTTAAAATTAGGGAAACGCAGGTTGAAATAATTGTGAAGTATATAAATGTAGGCATTAATAAAATTAACAAGATGTTACATTCTCATAAAAATCCTTAAAAGATAACAAAGCAAAACTTGAGAGGAGATATTGCCTAGAGGAGATATTGCCAAAGGAACAGAAGCAGAAACAGAACAAAATGTCCAAAATAAGACAAAGTATATAATTGTAATAATAAATATTAATAGGTTAAATTTTTCTAGTAAAAGTATTAATTAGCTGACTTAAATCCATGTATATGGTATTTATAAAAGACACAACTAAAACTTACACAAAAATTATACTAAAAAGATGATGAAAATATATCACTTGTAGTCAGATGAAAAGAAAGAATGTAATATTATTACACAAATTAATATCAATCCACGTCAATAAACTGGACAAAGGACATATTTTTGCATACTAAAGGCAAGAGTACTTAATCAAATATCAAAAGATATTAGGAATACATGGAGAAATTGACATAAAAAGCCATGGAGTGCTTAAATATTTTCTCCATCTTTGACAGATGGGGGAGACTAAACAAATAGGAGGTCTAAATAACACTTTATAAAATAGCTATGTTTCTATCTTCTACCCTTAAAATACAACACATTAAATTTCTACTCCTGTGGAACAGTTATAAAACTTTGCAGACCATAAGGAAACACCCAGTGTATTTCTAAAACTTGACATGACATAGAACACATATTTTTTACCACAAGGCAATAAAACCCGAAATTAAATTTCAATTAAAGTTGCTACATTAGACCACCAAAATTAAAAACTTTTGCTCTTTCAAAGACAGCATTAGAAAACAACAAAAGGAAGCAAGGCAAGCCAAAAAAAAAAAGGAAGAAAAGATTCACAAGTATTTCTGAGAACTTGTATTTAAAATATAAAAGCAATCTTACAACTCAGTAATAAGACAAACAGCCCCAGTTAAAAATAGGCAAAATATTTGGACACCTCACAGAAGAAGATATACAAATGACTAATAAGCATAAGAAAAGATATTCAGTATCATGATTCATCAGGGAAATGCAAATTAAAACCAAAATTAAATGCCACTACATGCTCATTAGAATGGTTAAATTTGTAAAGATTGGTTGATAATGCCAAGTGTTAATGAAGCAATGGAGCTATTATAAAGTGCTGGTAGGAAGGCTGCCAGTTTCTTAAAAAGTTAAGCATACAATGACCATATGTCAGCCATTCTGTTTCTGTGTTTAACCAAGATGAATGAAGACACATCCAGGCAAAGATCTGTATACATATGTCGACAGCAGCTTTATTCACAAAAGCTCAAAACTTGAGTAATCAAATTTTTCTCAAAAATCGAAAGGACAATCAAAATGTGGTACAACTGACCCTTGAACAACCCATGAGTCAGGGGTGCCCATCCTTCACACAGTCAAAAATCCACTATAACTTTTGATTTCCCCCAAACTCAGTCGTTCCTACATATCTGCACAGGATCGGTTCCAGGACTCCTCACGGATACCAAAATCCGCAGATGCTCAATTTCCCCATGTAAAATGGTTTAGATCAGTGCATACATACAGTTGGCCTCCCACATTCATGGACCCCCTAACCACGGATCGAAAACAATACGGGTATTTATTGAAAAAAAAAAAATCCACACGCGGGTGGACCTGCACACGTCAAACTTGTATTGTTCAAGGACCAACTGTACATGCAATGGAATACTACTCAGCGATAAAAACTAGTGAGCTGCTGATACCCACAACATGGATGAGTCTCAAAATCCTGATGAAAGAAAGAAGCTGAAAACAAGAGTACATACAGTAGGTTGTGTACTGTCTGAGTAATGTTAGAATTCCCTAGGTAATGTTGAATTTTACGTAAACAGGTTATCAACCTGTTCATTGCAGAGCCAGAGTCCTGTCTTATCTCCTGTGGGTGGGTTCCACTTCCAGTTAAGTTCCAGAGCTTTGCTCTCTTGCTTTGGGTCTGTGTGTATTGTGGCACTCAGAAATGAGTCTCATCGGTGGTGATTTAACTCACTCTACCCGGTGACTGCAGGCACTCTGTCCCCAGGACAGATCATATGCTTGGCCACAAAAGAATTTTCAGTACATTTTAAAAGAATTAAAGCTATACAAAATGTGTTCTTTAACTCCAAGGATAAAATATACAAGAATAAAAATATACAAGAATAAGAAAACTGCGAAGTCTCCACATATTTGGAAATTAAATAACACACGTATAACTAACTCTTTGGATCAAAGAAGATATGAGAAATATGGCATATCATAAAATATGGCATATCAACATTTATGGAATGCAGCTAAAGCAGTACTTAGAGAAACGTTTATAGCTTTAAATATCTATATCCAAAAAGTTCTCAAATCAGTAACCTAGACTTCATCTTAAGAAACCGGAAAAAGAAAAGCAAACAGAAGAAAGGAAATAGTATTTTTATATGTTGGCAGAAAGCAAAGAAGTAAAAACAAAAATAGAGAAAATAGAGAAAATCACTGAAGCCAAAAATTGGTTTTATGAAAAGATACGCAAAATTGACACATCTTTAGCTTAACTTTCATTCCAGAGTTAGGAAGAGAGGGCACCACTATTGATCCTAAAGAAAACGGAAGAATCATAAAGTGGTATTTTAAAAACTTTATGCCAACAAATTACACTACTTATATGAAATAGACAGATTCCTAGAAAGATGCAGATTACTAAAGCTGTCTCAAGAAGAGGTAAAAAAATCTGAATTGCCCTATAATCAATAAGGATATTTAATTAGCAATTAAAATTTCTCCACAAAGAAATGCCTAGAATCAGATGGTTTTACTGGTAAGTTGCATCAATTATTAAAGAAAAATTAATTTTAATATTTTGAAAACTTTCAGAAACTTAGGGGGAATGAACACTTTCCCGTTCATTCAGTAAGGCCAGTATTACTCCAATATTAAGGCCACAGACACTGCAAGAAAACAGAGTAACATCTGTCATGTAGAGACAAAACTCATAATGATATTTTAGTAAACTGAATTCAGTATCATATAAAAATGATCATGCACCGTAACCAAGTAGGGTTTATCCCAGGAATCCTAGGTTGTTTTAACATTTGAAAATCAATTGACATCATATTAACAGAGTAAAGGACAAAACCCACATGATCATTTCACTAGAGACAAAAGAAGCATTTGAAAAAATTCAACATCATTATGATTTAAAAAAAACTTGGTAAATTAGGACTAAAAGTGAACTTACGCAACATTAGCTAATAAAGACATCAGTAAAAACCCTACAGCTAATATAATTAAAGTTGAAAGACTTAATGTTTTTTCTCCTAAGAACAAGAATAAGGTGTGTGTGTCTGCCACCTCCAGTATCGATTGGAGATTCTAGCCAGCGCACTAAGGCCCCCCAAAAAAAGACTGGAAAGGAAAAACTACAAATGTCTTCTGATGACATGATCCTGTATGGTCAAAATCCATAAAAGAAATACTAAAACTAATTAATGATTTAAACAGGTTTGCAGAATACAAGGTTAACATGCAAAATTCAGTCATACTTCTCTATATTAGCAATTAAATAATCTGAAAATGAAATTAAGAAAATTTAATTCACAATAGCATCAAAAAGAATAAAATATTTGCAAATATTGCTGAGAGAATTTTTAAAAATCTAAGTAAATGTGAGCTATTCTATGTTCATGGGTTGAAAAACAGTATTATCCGATGGCATTCTCCACAAATTGATGAATAAATTCAATGCAATCACTGTCAAACGGCCAATACCCTTTTCTGTAGAAATTGACAATAAATGTTTATTTTCACCAGTAAATTTTATAAAAGTAAATAGCAACAAACTATTTTCCAACCAATAAGTACGTAGAAATCCATGAAGGCCTAAGGAAACAGGCAATGACGTATTTTTGTGGCGGAAGTGTGGTTATATAACTTTTATAAAGGGTTGGTTTAACATTGTCTTATTGTTTACCGATTCTGCTTGTGGGACTTTATTTGTCACGAGTACTGAGTGTGGAAGATGTATGTTCGAGGATGTTTATTGTAATGTTATTTATTAATAGTGAAAAATTACAAAATATACATCAGAAGAGTTGGAGAGAATGCACAAATTATAAGAAAAATTTAAGATAACAGAGAAGTCTCAGAATTGCATAGCAGAGCTGAAAGCCCTGTAAATAATGTCATGTCAGAAACTATCAACTTAAGAACCGTGTTGGCCACAAAATGAGACTGCCAGAAAATAAGGAAAACAGGGAGGGAAGATAGTGTTTGTGAAAGTGATTCTGGAACGGCCCTTTAATTGGGCCACCCGCATGGCTTTGCCTGTTCTGTACTGTGCCCGGCTCCTGGTCTGTCTTCATCTTCCTTCTCCTTCCAGTGGGAGCCCTGCCAGACACGCTTGAGTCCTCTACTTCTTGACTTTAAGGGTTCATGTATTTTAGGTATTCTAGGGCTCTAGGTGTCATGTCTCTATGGACCGGTTAAATGATCCAGTGAAAAACCTTCCTTGGTGCGTGCCTCTAGGGTTCCCCTTTGTCACCCCACAAACCCTACGCCTGTGTCCTGTCATTGTGAGCAGCCCTCACCAGGCCTGATCTGTGCAGTGAGGCTGGATGCAGACTCCTTGACAAGTATTAGTGATGGCCACCGATGGGTGGGAAAACCTTTTGATTGTCTCCTGATGAAGAAATGTTCTTCAGTGGTTTCAGTCATAAATAGTTTTACAAGTGCGATTGAGTTTGTGAAATAGAAAAAATACTTTTTGTGTGAGCATAATAACAAGTAACCCCATTTATAGTGGACTTCTTATAGTTAAGCTCACTCATAAATCAAATAATTCTTACAGGGCAAATTTTAACTAACATTGAATAAAATATGTATGTCAAAATGTATGGTAACATTGAATAAAATATGTATGTCAATATATATGGTAAATTAGAAGCCCTTCATTGCAGATTATCAGTTGATTAAAAAGTGATATAACTTAAATTCTAGAAGAAAATCAATCAGCAGATTGATTATTTAGAGAATCATGATGTTTTCAGCTTTTTCCATTTTCTATATTATTAACAGTTGTCCTTTTCTGTTGTTGCTTTGAACTGCTCTTTCCTCTTCTTCCTAAAATCTTCTGTGTAAAAGCCAGCAATGCTTAGGGCATCTTTTTCCATTTGGAAACTGCTGCAGACAGCAAACAATGGGATTTGAATTAAAAAATAAAAGCTTTGAGTTTGTTTTTGAAAGTGAATTGCTACTTCAAAAACGAGGCCCATGAGAGAAAATGGAACAGACTTAAACTTTAAAAACATTGCTTCACACTGTTTCTTTCACTTTGAAGAACTTTTACCTCGTTTAAGATTGCTTAAATAACCTAATTTTTACTCTAATGGTGAAATCCACTATAAGTGTTAGCTGTCAGCAATTAGTTGTATAAATTATACATATTTTAATTATGAAAATTTAATACTCTGTAGAATTATTTCCGTATATATGTATGTAATCATATTTTTTAAAGGAATGGTGTTTTGTATTTGCATATTCTCTGTGAAACAAACAAATGACTGAAAAAGACAGCTATGTTTTTTGAAGTATTGGCAGCAATTCTAAAGTGAAATTTTTTAATCTTGTAAACTGACTGCATGCATGTCAGCTAACTTGTTTCTCCTGGGGACTCCACTAGTCATTTGACTTTTGTAGTTAATTTTTCTCTTCTTGAAAATACATCCTCATTAAATGGCATTTGCTGCTATGTATCTGGCTTTAAATTCTGTTCCTTTTTCTTTGCAATCATCAGCTACATGACATTAGCATTATCCTTGGAAAACCCACTGGCTTGCCATGAAAAGAAAATCCTAAACCATTGCTCTTGACTGGTGAGGTTTCTTCTGGCTCTAAGGACACTTGAAACTGGTTAGCAGTTTCTTACATTCTTAGAGATTACATGTTTAGTTCATCATCTTGTGATTGCTGTTGAATTAATAAAAAAATTCTCAAGTTACAAGAAAAGAAGAATGCCATCTGGATATATTTGTGCCATTAAGTGTAGATGGATAACAAGCAGACTTAAAGAAGGAAAGAATCATGTAAACTATTCACTGTGGCTTACACCTTTGTCCTCTTGTCCCTTAAGGGTCATGCCGGCTCATGTAATTTTCAGTGTTTTTTTTTAGGCCAGTTTTAAGGTAATAAAAGATTTAATACAAATAGAAGCGTTTTCTCTCAATTAGTTTTTGATGATAACGGAGAAATCTCTCTACCTTTTTAACATTTGGAATTTTGTCTTTAATTGAGATTAAATAGCAGAGGTAAAATTCCAGAATTATATTTAAATGTTTCAATAGAGGCTGTTGTGATAATCAGTTCCAAATGACAACATCCAAAGAATATGTGTAAGTATTTGACTTTGAAAAACAAAATTAAACAAAGAAACCTGTAAAAAGCCCCAAACAATTAACTCTTAACTTTTGTCCTTAAATGCTTAATAGAGTAGTAAGTGAAATTTTTTTCCTAATAATATTCATCAGTGACTAATCTCTTTTGCAGAAGAAAAATAAGCCAAAAACAAAAGATCTATGAGAACATCGGACTAGAAAATGTCATTCTTTCTATATTTGCTGATTTGAAGTTATCAGTTATGAAAATAGTAATGTTATTATTTTTTAATACCTCAATTGTTTTTAATTACTGGCCAAGGATTTAACAGACTTGACTTCTTATTCTGTTCATTTATAAAAAATTAATGAATACGTGCTCTATACCAGCCATTGCTGAAGATTTGGGAATTTAGAGATTAAGACGTGTTTGCGGCTTGTCTGATAGACCAATGCGTAAAAGTGTGTAATTGTAATATGTGGTATAACTAGTAGAATAAATAGGTCATTAAGAGAACACAGAGGAGGGACATCTAAGGTATCCCAGTGAGTTATGCATTTGTTTGCAATTATAGCTTCTTTGTGTAACTATGAATTTCTCAAATGTTTACTTGTTAAAATGTTATTGGTAATGAATTTAGCAAGGTCACTAAACATTAGATCTGATATACAATTCATTGTCTTTCTATATATCAGCAATTAGCACATAAAAATAAACTTTGAAAAAGATGTCATAGTACCTGAAAACTTCGCTTAGCTAAGAATAAATCTAACAAAATGTGTAAGGCCTCTGTTTTGGAAACTAAAAAATATTATTGAGAGAAACCAAAGAATGCCTAAATAAATGAAGAGAATTATCATGTGTGTAGATTATAAAAATGTCACTCCCCAAATTAATCTATAGAGTCAGCACAGTTCTGAAAATCAAAAAGTTAACAGTGCTCTTTGGGAGGGAGTGAGGGAAACTGACAAGCTGATTCTAAAATGTATAAGAAAATACAAAGGGCTAAGAATAGCTATGGCAATCTGGGAGAAGAACACGACTGCAGAATATATATTACCACATACTGAGACTAACATTAAGCTATAGCAATTAATATGGTGTGGTTTTGGCACAAGGGTGACCAGTGTTAAGAAGAAAGAGACCAAAATAGACACACGTATGTGATCGATCTGATTTCTGTCAAAGGAGATATTGCAATGCAGCAGAGAAAAGATGATCATTTTAATAAATGCGGCTGTGTCAATCGGAAATGGAAAAAAAATGGGAAAAAAATGGAAAAAAAAAAGAATCTTGCACTGTATCTTACCCCACTCACAAAATGAGTTCTAGTGTTGTGGATATACAGTGATAGGTAAAACAATAAAATGTTCAGAAGAAAACGTAAGAGCAATTTTGATACTTGAGGCAAAAATTTTCTAACGAAAAGGCATAAAAACCAAAATATTGTTAAATTTAACAGATGGCCGACATATTGTCTGTCTTATATAAATTAATGATGATCTCTCACAAAAGATAGACATAATGTATAACTATAGATATAATCAATTAATTTGTTAATTGATTTTCCCCGTTAAGGATATTTGTTCTTAGTCTTTAGCCAGATACAGAAATAATCATATCTGCCTGCCTCTTTCTATCCTCTCTCTCTCTTTTTCTCCCTTTCTCTCTCTCTTTAATCTACCTATCTACCTACCTATCTATCCATCCATCTATCTATATCTATCTTTCTATATTTGAAAATATTTGAAGGACAGTTTCTTATATTATCTAAATATATATCAAATGCAACAAAAATAAATTTTGAATTATGTATTTCTATACAGTCGTATACTTGTATAATATGAATTGTACATGTCAAATTACTCAGAGTGTAATAACAGAAGAGTACTTTACTAGAGAAAGAGCAGTAACTTATTATGACCATATTCGACAAAGACTGCCAGATGTTGGTCTGCTGTCCATCCCTCCTTTCTTACTAATGGAGCCCTGATTTTATTTAGGGCAACATTAGACACAGTTTTAAAACTGCAATCTCTTACCTTGCAGATGGAGCTTGCCTTTTAGTGTAGTTCCAGTGAATGAGATGCAAACAGCATCATTAATTTGCTGTTGACAGGAACTTGCAGGAAAGCCTCTTGAAAGGGTATTTGACTAAGCTAATATGGACCCTTGGCCCTTATCCCCTTACTCTTTACCCTTTGCCCTTTCCTTCCCAGATGTTCAGAGTTGCAGAAGCCATTTTGCAACCATTATGGGAAGGTTGAATTGCAGAGACCTTAACCCTGACATCTTTGAACTGTCAATGTAGCAGCCTATTTCTGAATTTTTTGTTACATGAGGAAAAACATAAAGGGCCTGTGTTGTTTAAGCTAGGGACACTTGGGTTTTCTCTTACGTGTAGCTAAAGTATTGCCTGAGGCACCATAGAAGGGAAATTCAGCAGCCTTTTTTACCTCTCTTTATTACTGCTTTAAACACTAACCATTTGCAGAAATACAGCCAAACCCTTTTCTGCTCCTAATTTGACCACCAAGTTTTACTCTTAGGTTTTTTGGAAGCCAGAGTTATACAGTGAAGGAGGATTAAAAAAAGAATTTGAAGTCGAATAGAATATGGAATGATGTGTGATGAAGCAGAATCTTTTGTATCTATGGCAACTGAGAACTCAGCGTTTCTATACAAACCAAGTATTTAACAAGACTTGGTTTTCGATTTTTTTGTTGTTAAGTTGTGGAAGAAGAATGGAATGGGGTCTCGCATTTTCTGTCAGTATAATCTAAAACAATATGTATTTTATTATCTTATAATACCAGTTATTATTTACTTATTTTTCTTAATGTTTAAGTATAAAAGGTCTTCTTTAATTTGTTTTTTATTTTGATTGTAGAAGATAATTCTATTTTTTGATAGATGATATTCTGTTTTTATACACTGACTATATAAAGCTCTTAATTTTTATTTTAAATGTTTTAATATTGGAAATATTTAAATATTATTTATTTTTAACATTCAATCAGTGCTTAAGTAAAATAAGAACCAAAAATCAGTTTCATATGAAGATCTCTCTTAAAACTACTAAGCAAACCAGGTCTTCCCTCCTTGGTTTATCTTCATTCAGTGCTTTTAAGAATTGACTACATATTTATCCTGCATACTCAGACAATTAATTAATAATTAAGATACAAAAGAAAGAATTATGTTATAGTTCCTTTTATTTGGGAGCTCATCATCTAGATAAAGTGCAAATATTTGAAATACTTCCATACTATAGAGAAAAAAATGTGCTAGAAAAATAAAGATGTCAAGTCGTGGAGTGTAGAGAGGAGGAGGACATTTATGTCAGTTGATGGCTTTAAAGAACACCTCAGAAAGGGGAGGAGACTTGAGTCAGCCTTGAAGAATGACAGTGTGAACAAGGAAAACACGATGGGGCTTTCTCGGTAGCGTGAAGAGCAGAAGGCTAAAGAATCAAGAACAGCCAACCTGTCTTGGAAATGCCAAAGATATTGGAGTAGAGGGAGTGTCGATTGCCAAGAACAAATAAGGAGTCTTCTGCTTGAGGTTTAATGTGAGAAGCATTGAAGGAGAAAGAGCCTTGAAACCCACATCGAGTTAGAGACCAAAGAAAACACAGTAGGCTTGACTGTGCTTCCTTAAATGATTTCTTAGTAAATTTATTCTTGACTACAGTGCTGATGACCTAAGGATCAGTAATCTTAGAGCCCTGATCATTGAATTTGGAAGCTGATGACTCATCAGGGTTGTGATCCTTGGTATTTACAAAGAAATACTTTGGTGCTAAATATAATGCCATATTCTAGATACTTCAATGTAAAAGTAAGAAACTGAAAGGTATTGTTAGGTGGTGGTGGTGGGGGGTGATATGCATTTTGTTCTTATCCATTGAAACTGGCTGCTTTCCACTGGACATCGTTACTCCTAGAAACTTAAAGTTTAATCATGCCAAATAAATGTATTCGCAGGGTATTTTAAAATGCAACATGGAAATTGTGAAGGAAGCATTTTCATGGTTCATTTCCTTTATAATTCATCTTTTATCTAATCTTAGCACTTAACAAAAGGTAACCCAAAAGAGAGTATTGTATACAAGTTGAAAAGGACAATCTCAACATATCAGTGAAGCAGAATAATAAGTAATAAAAAGTAGCCAGGGATGGAATGATTGTCACATTAACTGACAGTTGCCTCAGAAAAAAATTATTTCCCAGAATTAAGCCAGGAGTAAAAAGCCAAATGAAGTACCACACATCTTTGAATAAAAGGTGCCATTCTCATGTTACTCATATGGAGTACTTTTTCATTATTATATGTAAGACTGTCTCTCCCTGTCACATCAAAAGAGCATGTCACATGATAAGAGGAGCAAGGACAATAACAAATTTTCTAAGTGATACTAATTTTCAGTACTAATACTAATACAATACTAATTTTCTAAGTGATAGAAAACATTAGATTCAATATTATTTTGTAACAAAGAATCTGGAACTATGAAATGTTGAAAGCTTTTCATTCAGTAAATTTCAAACCAAGTTGGGTGCACTGTCTTTTTAAAAAAATTTTCATTCGATTAGTTTTTATTGAGTCTACATGTGCTAGGCAGTGTGCTAAATGGTTGGGGTACATGAGCGAATGTGGTACATTCCCGTAAAAACACCGCTAAAGAGCAAGTTACTTGTGCGGTGACCTGGGGGTGATGTGTCCTGTGGTAAAAGGAGCAGCAGAGCAAGGGATGGGCGACCGGGAGGGCTGGGGTTGGGCTGTGATGTAAAACAGAGTGGACAGGGAGGTCGCAATACTACGTGACACTTAAGCCCAACTTTAAGACTTCGAGAAAGAAGCCCTGTGAATATCTGGGGGAAGCTTCTAGACCCCAAGATTACAGCATTTCTGGCACGTTTTAGGCTTAGCAAGTGGGCTGGAGTGCTAGTGGTGGTGGAGGTTCAGAGCAGTAGAGATGAGCTGATAACTGGGCTTGGATCGTGCGGGGCCTCATAGGACGTGGTAGAGCCTTTGACTTTTACTTTTTGTAACAGCTTTATTGAGATATAACAGTTTACTCACTGCACGTGAACAATTCAGTGGCTTTAATGTATGCACGGAGTTATGCAACCATCACCACAATTATAGAAGATTTTATCACCCCCAAAAGAAATGTCATACCTTTAAGGAGTCACACCCACCCCCACCTCCTTTCACCCTAGACACTAACCTTTTTGTTTCTATGGATTTGCCTATTCCAGAAATTTAATATAAATGGACTCATACAATGCGTGGTCAAAAAGACTTAGCATGTTTTCAAGGTTCATCCATGTCGTAGCATGTAACAATGCTTCATTCCTTGCTATGGCTGAATGATTGTATGGATATGCCATATTCTGTCTCTGTCTATTTATTTATTAATTGATAGACATTTGGATTGTTTCCTCTTTTTTTCAATTATGGATAATGATGCTATGAAGATTCGATGTAAGTTTTGTGTGGGTGTATATTTATTTTCATTTCGTATCGAGGAGTGGAATTCCTGGTTCAAATGGTAACACTCTGTCTAACCTTTTGAGGAGCTGCCAAATTTTCTCCCAAAGCAACTGCCCCATTTTGTATCCCACCAGCAGTGTGTGACAGTTCCAACTTCTTCACATCCTTGTCAACACTTGTCATTATGTCTTTTTTGACTGTAGCCATCCTAGTGGGGGTGAAGTGGTGTGCCATTGTTGTTTTAACTTGAAATTGCCTAATAACAGTGATGGTAAGCATGTTTTTCTATACTCGTTGGTCATTTGTGTATCTTTGGAGAAATGTCTTCTCGGTTCATTTGCCCTTTTAAAAATTGGGTTTAATTGCTCATTTAGTATTGAGTTGTAAGAGTTCTTCATGTATTCTAGATACAAGTCCCTTATGGGATATATGGTTTGCAAATATTTTCTCTCATTCAGCACATATCAAGGCCTTAATAAAACCTTTTTGAATATTCAAAATTATAGTTCCCTTAGTGTTTTTATAAAATTAGAA
Organism: Pteropus alecto; assembly: GCF_000325575.1. Classification (NCBI taxonomy): domain Eukaryota; kingdom Metazoa; phylum Chordata; class Mammalia; order Chiroptera; family Pteropodidae; genus Pteropus; species Pteropus alecto. The sequence continues at coordinate 10,359,436 of NW_006436283.1, read as the reverse complement.
TTTAGTCAATTATAGACTAATTTTTAATTTCCCTGACTTAAATTATTAAAATATACCAAAATAGACCGAAGTATCTTATTTTATCATCTTTAAATTTATTTTTATGATTGATGAGGTGTTTGAAATTTGTCATTTTAGTGAATGGACAAATAACAAAAATGTGGGAATATTTTTTGTTTAAAGAATTTAATATTTGATTTAAAATTTTTGAAAGAGTGGAAGCAGATCTAACTAGATCCAAGTCTCTTCGTGAGAAACAGTCGAAGGAGTTTGTATGGCAGTTGGAGGATGTCAAACAACGATATGAACAGCAGGTTGGTCTTTCCTTTTGATGATGCCGTTTAATTTCTTAATGTGTATGTAATCTCTTTTAAATATCTTTATATCACAAAATCTCTGCACAATGAAAATATTGCTAAGAATGTTATTACCAATATATTTGAAGTATTTAAAATAATATTTGTTTCAGTAAAATCCAGAAACAGAATTTTAATTCCCCACTGAAGTGTATTCTGACCGTTTGTCAATTTGAATGTTTAATCAAGACATTAATTGTGATTCTTGAGTTCTACCTGTCAGAGCACCAGTCTGACGTCTTCATTTCTCTAAGAATAGTTCGGGGTACCTGCTGTGGGCCGGGTACTGTTAGCGACACTGTGGCGGAGCAGTAAGCGGGACCAACAAGGTTCCTTTTTCAAGGAGTCACAGTTCGGTGGGTGGCCAGCCCTAAAATAAAAAATGGAAACAGTTCAGAGAGCGATTTGCAAAAAAGAAAAGACCCTCGTAGATAGGCCTTGCGGGTGGAGGGTGGGAAGGGATTACAGCACTGATAAGTGGTCAGGGGTCCCCTGGAAGCTGGGACCGCTGTGCCGAGAATCCTGAAAACCGGGGACCGGCCGGCCATGAGGCCTCTGGAGAAGTAGTCTAGGCTGGGAGAAGAGCACATCTCATTAGAGAGTAGTCTTGTAATTGGCAGAAAACATTCGGCCATCCTGAGATGCAGCAAGGTGGGAGTGTT
>NW_006436283.1:10313976-10358363 GCF_000325575.1 Pteropus alecto | reverse complement strand
GCGGCGGGGGCGGGGCGGGGCGTCGGGCCAGGCGACCCCCGGGCGGGGACTTGCGGTTTTGTTCTCCGTGCTCTGCCCCTTACTTAGTAGTAAAAAGGTTCTATCCTGTGATTCTTGGAATATTTCAGGTGGCTATTAATTTTAACTTGTTTGTTTACTTTCTTGTCTTGTTTGCTTAAGATCTGGAAAAATGTTAATTAGCTTAGGCGATCAATTAGGAAGATATTTCTAAAGGCAATATTTGAACCATTTTTCTGTAGACCTGAATTTTTTTTTCATTATTTTTAATCCTTTATTAAGAGGGACCTACGTCAAAAACTAATTAACCTATTGATTACTGAATTTTATTCCCTCTAAGTGATAGCAGTTAGTGGCTCACCTGAGTTCCATTAAAAGGAAGTCTGATCTGACATGTGACCTTATGGTTTTTGTTGTTTTGCTGTTGTTTTAATCTTAAAATGTTAGTATAAATACCTGAGTTTTTTTCACAAGGGTGGCGTAAAGGCAAAATAATTACAAAGAAAGACAAAAGTTGGAAAATTGGCCCCTCTTTATTATTTTCATCATCTGGACTGTCCTTTGAAGGAGAGAAACATAAATGAATTGAGTAAACAACAATGTAGAAACATCTTCAGCCTTGGTGTCAATAAAATTCAAATTAGAATGGACAATGTACAATTTAAAATTGGCAAAAGTTTAGTAAAAGTGGTATTTTTGTAGATTGCTAGTGGCATTATAAATTAATGTAGCCTTTTGGGGAAGGGCGTTGGTAGTAGCTACCGAGAGTCATAAAAATTGTTTACACCCTCAGGCCCAATTATTCTTAACCTTGAAAATATTTAAACAATGATGTTAATTATTTTTTAGATGATGGAATCATGGTTGATTCTTTTTGTATCCCCCCCCATTTTCCATATTGTGACATTCTTCTTTTTAATGTTACAGTCACTTTTTTCCCTCGTTAGTTTTGTTTGCTTTTATGTATTTTTTAATTTTATTTAATTTTTAAACTTTATTATTTTATTAAATTTATTGGGTGACATTGGTTAATGAAATTATATAGGTTTCAAGTGTACAGTTCAGTGTCATCTATTGCATTGCGTGTTCACCACCCGAAGTTAAATTTCCATCTGTCACCATATACTTGACCCCCTTTAACCTTATCTACTTCCTCCTCTCTCTCTCTTCCATCTGGTAACCATGAAACTGTTGTCCGTGTCCCTGAGTGTCTGTTTGTCTTGTTTGTTTGTTGCTTTGAGTTTTATATCCCAAGTATAAGTGAAACCATATGGTTCTCAACTTTTTCTGACTTATTTCACTTAGCATAATAACCTCAATATCCAACCATGTTGTTGCAAATGGCGTATTTCATCTTTTCTTATAGCTGAGTAATAGTCCATCGTATAAACATAGCACAGCTTCTTTATCCAGTCATCCATCGAAGGGCACTTCCGTTGTTTCCGTGACAGTCACTTTTTTAGTGTAAAAATACATTCATATAAATTCATCTGAAAGACTGTTAAGCTTCAAAGGCATTTCTCAGAATAATAGATTTAAAAATCTACCAAACTTTTTTGTCTTTTGTAGTCTCAGTCAAAAAATACTTAATAAGGACAATTAAATTTTTGAAGAATTGATACTATTAATAGAAACCATACATTATTGCACTTCATTTTTATTTGTATTTCATTTCGATGAAAAAGATAAATGGTATAAATGTATAATAGGAATTGAAAAAAAACCCATCCAAGGAACTCTCACCCATTTTTGCCCTTCCTGTGTCTTGTGGGCCTGTTCAGTAGGATGATGAGAACGGTGACCCCAGGCAGTAACGCACAAAGGAACGGTAAGGGCGGGAATATGAGTTAGTCGATGGTAGGAAAATATTTATCGACATGATAATACACAAACTTTTAAACTTTTTTTTCAGCAGACAGTTCTGTTAACTGGAACAGTATTCTCTGCCTGATCACTCCAGATTGTTCAGGTTTTTCTTACTGTGAAAGTTTATCCTGAGAAAGGATAGGCTTATGATAGTGGTCCCTGCAAGCCCCATGCGTTCACTAAAAACGAAGCCGATTAAACTAAGCTCATTTTCTTTGAACAGCGTGAGCGATAAGGAAAGGAGAGTAGATGTAATATATCTGGACTTCACTGAGCCACCTGACAAAGTCCTTCATGAAGGAAATGTAGGAAAATACGGTTTAGTATTGGTACGTTTATGTGGTTAAGCGACAGTTTAAAGGGCCATCTCTTGAATGACTAGTGTCAACCTGAAGTAAGATTTCTAATTATGTGAGTCACTGGATGATGACACAGAAGTAAAGTTTCCTGCTTGCTTAGAATTCAGTGGAGTAGTTAACATGGAAAATATGAAAATCAGTTTTCTGAAGCTTTAAACGGCTGAAATTAAGGAGATTAAGTTTATTGGGGTTGAATATAAAATGCCATGCTTTGGTTTGGAAAATGATCTGCAGAACGTATTTGGCTGGGGTCTGAGGGGTGTGAGAGATGTAAGGCGGGGGCGGCAAGGAAGACAGAACGGAACCCCTGGGATGATGGGATAGTGGAGGTAAAAGGCACTGTCTCCAGGATATCGTTTATATATCAGGTCGGGGAAAGAATAAGTCGATTCTGGTTACACATTTTAAGTAGGACGCTGACAGACTCAAATGTGTTCAAAGGAACGTTTCCAGCATATAGAAACGTTTGGAACTATGCCAGAGGGAATATTTAAAGGAATAAAGATATTTTGCCAAGAGAAGATTAGACTAAGGAGAATCTCCCATCTATTTATTTTTAAATTCGAGGTCTGTAATCCAGGAAATGTTATGCCTGTTCTGTGTGGTAATCATAATAGCTAATGGTTAGTGGGACCTTCCTTACGTGCCGTGTTTCACCTGACTTAGGCCACTTCCCGTCTTCACAACGATCCTGTGAAGCAGGTACCATTGTTCATTACCCCCATGTTCAAGCTGAGGCACATCCAGTTAACTGGCCCAAGATCCCACACAGTTTATAGGTGATAAAGTCAGAACCTTAACCTGAGCCATGCTCTTAATCTACTCTGATGGGACTCCCGTGGTGTTCCAGGGAGCAGTAGAGCCTGTGTGTAGATGGCGCTGTGAGGAGTGTTTGAGTGGCTTCAGAGTAGTTCTCCCCTAAAGAAGTATTCAAACGTGCAAGTGGCGTACCCCATGAGAAAGCAGATTTCTCGACTTGAGTGTGTTTGCATATCAGGAGTGTCGTGGAGGGATGTCGCGCTTTTGGGGGGCTGCCCTCTCACTGTGGTTTCTTCCATTTCCAGTGTTCTGTGACTTTCTGTCCCTTTGCCTGACTGGACCCTCAGACAGTCTATGTGTCTCTTGGCAGATGTAGACATCTCTTAAATGTTAAAATCTTAAATAGTTATAGTGTTTCCCACTGGAAGGCTATGTAGATGCTAATCACCCAAGCTTCTCAAACTGGGGTGGGTGATCCCTGGGGTTGTGAGCAAGTGTCAGGATATATGTAAAGCTGCATACATTTCCTGGAGTGCTGGATGCCCGTGGTGATTTGTGGGAAAGCAAGGTAGTTTTACTATTGCGGGAACATTCGTTTTAAAACAAACATGGACTTTCCTGTTTTGTAAGATGCAAAGTTCTCATGAATGTTTAAGATAAAATAGGACATTTCAAAGAAAATTCCAGCTTGCAGAGGCAGCTTCAGGCTATGCCCTCAGATCCCCCAGGGGGGTACTATTCATTTTCACTGCTGCAAGGGATACTTTGGTGGAAAAGTTTTAGAAGCACTTTTCCGGTCTGATCCTCACATTTTTATAATGAGGAAATTGACATCCAGAGGAAATGAATGAGTTATGCCTTCTGGGCCTCAGTTTCCTTATTCAGTTTTAATTTTTGAGCCCTTCCCTCATAGAAAGCATCCTGCCAGGAACTGTAATGAAGTGAAAAAAGCAAAGTGGTATTTTGAAGTATTTTAGCCAAAATGCAGGCAAAAAGTGTGCAGATGTGGAGAGAAAAACATCAAACGCATGGGATAAACACTCACACAAATATCCTGTAAAGCCCAAGCTTTCATCAAGATTTCCTGTTTCTTTCCTGTATAACCCATTGGAACAAAAAGACAATTCTAATTGTCTTTTCACAAACCTCATTCAAGTTGGAAACAAATAACAAACCAGGCATGCTAGGATTTCCTGAACCATGGAGATTTTTTTGGCAATTCCATCATATCATTCTTTAGTCTTATATTTTATATCTTCTCTTTTCACTACAAAGCCTTTAAAGGGAAATGTAGTTCCACAGATAAACAAGGTCAAATTCTTCAGAATGAATAAATACTTATTGTTGATTATAAAAAACACTAAAGGGCCAACCCCTTACACGTTACCATTATTTGAAACTTAAAATAGTTTGGTAGCAGAGACAGTAATAAAGATAAGACAGGAATTATACAAAATAAGCAAATGGGAAATTTTAAGATCAGTGGAGATATTTAAAAAGCAGATAGCATGCAATTCCTGTTTTTTCCTCTGTAAATATTTTAGTTTTTAGTCATCTAGATTTTTTTTAGGTAAAATAGCCTAAAAACAAAGGCCTCTTTAAAATTAGACGATTTAGTCTACACTGGAAAAGGATATAGTAGGAAGCGAGAGAAAGCAAGAGATGGAGAAAACAGAGGAAAGATATTCACTAGAACAGGTAGGTTCTCAGGGAGGTGGAGGTGTGTGGGCCGGACCCCAAGCACAGGGAGAGGTGTTTGCCTCGGAGGGGAGGAGCAGGCCTCCTCTGTAACTGGTGGGGGAGGGGCACAGATGCACAGAAGTTCGTAAGTCTGTAGTAGTAAAATGGGGACACTCATTACTGGACGTTTTCTTTGTGAGATAGGAGGCAAGATCATTTGCTGGGACTGGAGGAATTATGGGGGCAGGAAAGCTAAGGGAAGTGGGGATTTTTACAGTCATTTTGGTGATGGTCTGACTGATCCAACTAGAAGAACTTGGGAAAATTTCATTTTGGTATTGAGGTCTCAGATGAGGTTAATAACCATGAATTTGTGAGTCCCCCTAATACCTCTTCAAAACGAACGTTCATGTGCTTTATTGATATCTACGTCTTGTGTGCTCCTGTCATTTTCTTTCTTGTTCTTCTTACTCTTTTTAAGTCTTTCGGCTCGACTTTCCATTTCTAGTGTGTAATAAATAATTTGGGGGCCTCAACTGCATATCAGCCACTCTTCTCCTCAGTGATCAAGACAAATGCAGTTTACGATCCAGTGATGCTACGGGTCTTTCAGATTATTTCTTTCTATAACCCATGGAGTGCAGCCATGCTACCAGGCATGGACTGGTCCTGCAGGCAGCAGGCACAGTGCCAGATACCTGGCCTATTTGGCCGCCAGAATCGGAGACCCAGGCAGTGACGCTACAGAGCCCAGGCCCATGGGTTGGGAGCCTGGGTTCATAGAACAGAACGGGCATTGATAATTAGTGAAAGATACTTTTTCTTTTATTTTGCTTGGAACTTTACTCATCTTGGTTGAAACAAATGGCACCTTTATCTAGAATGGGAATTAAGAGAGCAAAGATGAACACAGTTCTTTTCAATAACTATAGTATGAAGAATATGTTATGTATTGTTTTAGGGTTACTTCATTTTAAGACTGTTTCCTAGATAGTGATATGGCTAACTAATGATTCCCATTCTCTCAATACCTTAAAAATCTAAAATTGAAACAATGTCTTTCCAGTCATTCATTATTTAACGCATGTTTATTGAGCAACTACTTTGTGCTAAACACTATTCCCCAGGTGCTTAGGATAAGGCAGTGAACAGAGTAGTCAATGTATTTATGGCAGAGGAGACACCACCACCATACACAGGCGCTCTCGCTTTCTCTTTCTCGAAATATAACATAAGATAAGATGATGACAATTACTATGAAATACAGCAAGATAAAGTGTTTGTGAATGAAACAGCTATTTCGTAGAAGGTTATTTCATATAAGGTATTATTTTAGATAAGGTTGTCAGTGAAGGACTCTAAAGAAGTGACATTCTAATTAAAACCTGAATGAAGTGAAGGAGGAAACCACAGAAAAACCTGTGCTGAGAAAAGAGCATTTCAGGTGGAGGGAGAGTGTGGGTGTATGGCCGAATGGAGGGGGCAAGGAGGGGGGTAGTAGCCGAGGTTAAACAGAGAGCAGACTATGTCAGCTTCTGTAGACTGCTGGGAAGGTTAGGATTTATTCTGAGTGTGTTGGGAAGCCATTGGAGCATTTGAGCAAGATCTGGTTTATGCTTTAAAGAGATCTGTGTGGCTGCCGCGTGAAGCATCGGTTGTAGTGGAGGCAGGAGAGGCAGCGGGGAGGCTGGCTAGGAGACAACGCAGTAGTCTGGCAAGAGACTATGTGGCTTGGACCAAGGTGAGGGCGGGTAGGAGTGATGGAAGGGGGTCAGATTGGGGACATATTTTGCAGGTAGGAGTCAGTTAATGGATGTGAAGTAGAGTGGGAGGGCAAGAGAGAGCTCAAAGGTGACTCACAGGTTTTCCAGCTGAGCAACTACATGATTACGCTGACACCTGAGTAGAAGAAAGAAAGGTGGTCCCAATTCCGAGCCCAGGGTCATGCCAGTAGTTAGAGCCGGGAAGAGGTGGAGGAAGCAGCAAAAGGGACTGAGAAGGACCAGCCGGTGAGGGAGAAGGAAGAGCTGCAAGGTGCTATTTCCCATAAGCCATGTGCCTGCGCAGCAAGGGTTTCAGGAAGGAGGAAGTACGCAACCAGTTGTTTCAGATGCTGCCAAGAGGGGAAGTTAGATGGAGGCTAAGAAGTGACCATCGGATTTGGCAAGAAGGTCTTTAGCTACCACCACAAGACCAGTTTCAGGAGAGTGTGGGAACCGAAGCCTCAGTGATATGAGTGGAGAGAATGGGATGTGAGCAACGATTCTGAGGAATTTCGGAAGAAAAGGGAGCAGAGAAATGCGATGGTAGCCGAAGGGGTGTATATCAAGGGGGAGTTTTTTTAAAATGAGATATAATAAAAGCGTGTTTGTTTATTGATGAGGGTGATCCAAGGGAGAAGAAAGCGTTGATGATACAGAGAGTGATGAGATCATTATGCGCCCCTCATGCTTAATTCGGCAAGAGGGGACAGAACCCAGGGCACAGGTGGAAGGACGCACCTTAGGTAGCAGCAAGGACGGCCATCCGTTTGAGCCGGGAATGGCACAGGCTGTGCAGGTAAGCCAGCTGGCGAGGTGACAGGGAAGGTGAGGTCATTCTCTTCCAGCTACTTCAGATTCTGTTTGTTGATTGCTCCTCAATGCCCATGTTCCATTCAAAATTATGAGTAATGGTGAAGCACTGAAGTAGGTGATGTGAGGGAGCGAAGGGGAAGGGAAGACATGGTCTAGTACTGGCGTTTACCACTGGGTTGATCTGTTTGTCCTTCGGAATTCCATACTTGCTGGGAAACTTGGGTGACTTTTATATCTCATATTCATTCAAAAGCAGTGATACACTAGATTAAGACAAACTGAATGTGTTTTCAAGAAACAGATATAAGGTAAATTAAAATTAAAATATACAATAAAGACACGTTTTTTCCCCAAAATGTTGAACTCTGTCTAAGAAGGTATATTCTTAGTTAATGAATTTCCTCAGTTTGGGTGCGGCAAGAAAAAACATTTTTGAAGCATTTGACTATCCGAATCCTTCCTGGGTTTTAATTGAGAGATGGCAGAAAATGTAGCGAATTTTTCAAAAAGTTTTAAAAGCTCAGGGTAATTATCGTCACTCATCACTGCAGGTGCTGGGTAAGTCGTTTGAAGTGTTCAGTGGGAAGGAAAACTCAGAGAATGGCACCACTCTCGGCTCATCTATCGCATATCAGCTTCCTTCGTAGTCGCTGCTGCGCTGCCAGCCTCGGTTCGTCCAGTGTCGGAGTCTTCAGCAGGCATTTGTGCCAGGCTGTTGATGGGTGACTAGAGAGGAGAGGGAATGAGGGGGCAGTACGTGCCGGCGGCCCTCGTTCCATCTCTGATGGCAGTTAGCACAGCGATATTAAACTTTTAAATGAAGAGAACTTGCGTGACTGAGCTGAACTGTTGATTGACAGATGTCGTGGGTGGCTCTTTGTGTTGCTGCAGGTACCTAATCTTGGAACCACATGGCCACCCAGATGCTAAATTCTATTTCTGTTCTTGACGCACTGCTGCCTTCTTTTTCTTTTCCCTTTCCCTTTCCCTTTCCTTTCCTTTCTCTTTCTCTCTCTTTCTCTTTCTCTTTCTCTTTCTTTCTCTTTCTTTCTCTTTCTTTCTCTTTCTTTCTTTCTTTCTTTCTTTCTTTCTTTCTTTCTTTCTTTCTTTCTTTCTTTCTTTCTTTCTTTCTTTCTTTGTTTCTCTCTCTCTCTCTCTTTTCTTTCTTTTTTTTTTGTGTGTGTGCCTGTTTCTATTAAGATGTCGTTCAGAAAGTCAGGCCATACTGTGGTATCTTCTGTGCTAAAATGTATTTTCCCTCTGACTCCAAAGGCTCAGAGCAGATTGTATATGTCCTTAAGTTTATCTTTAAGGGAGTCTTTATCTCTCATGTAATGTAATGTCCAGTTGCACATTTTATGTCATGTATCTGCAATTAAGAGACAAGGATTCCAGTATCTTTTAGTGAGATATCACAAAATCAATCTAGTGAAATGATGCCAACTTTGCAGTAGACTCTGTCCCACTGAAGCTGAATTTCCAGAGCTCTAGAGAATTTGATAACTTACTTTGACATTTCAAATATGACGTTTTGCAAATGCAAATGAGAAACTTACTCAGAGACATAACCTGATGATTCTAAGTCTGCATCTCTTAAGTGGAAAAGGCCAGGGCACGATGCACTTGTCTTTTAGTGTGGATCTTAATGGCATGAGTCTTATCAACCGCATAAGCGGTACACTGAAGTTTACAATCAGGAAGCAAAATTTTTTCACAGGGAGCCCTTAATGGGAGCGGGAACAATGTAGAAGTGTTATGTGGCAAGCCCTGTAGAAAAATTCTTGTCTTTCAATGGCTATAGTGCCCTTGAACTATTTCATTCTGATGTATGTCATCGTTCACAGCACTGAACTGGCCTTCATCTCTTTTTTAAAAATGTAGCACGTTTACAATAGTTTGTGATTTTATTAGGTAGTAGTCTTTTATAATACCTCAGCGATATTGACCCAAAGTGGAGATGCCAGAACTGCCTTGGCATAGTTTTGAGGAAGAGGTCAAAGTCTCAGGAAAATGAAAATATTAGAATGATTCTGTTACTTCAGACCAGATAACCTATCCCGTGGGAGGGCCTAGAAGATTCTGCCTTCACTAAGGTGCTGAGGAATGCACTGATGGTGAGGACACTAGTATCGTTGGGCAGCTCTGTGGTGGCTTCCTCTGTGTTCCAGGGCCAACAGTGAGAGGTGCTGCTGTGGGCTGGGCTGCCTCTTTTCCATAGGCTGGTAGGGTTCTAAAACAGCAGACGCTAGGTAAGGCACTAAAATGTCATATGGAAGGTGACGTGATTACTGTAATGGGCAGCAAGGCTAGAGTGGTGTCTTGCTCTTCAAAGATCTGTGGTGGTAACGAATACAGCATGGTGTTCTGACAGACAAGGTAGACAGCGGCCAGCGAGAGTACTACTTATGCAGCGTCAAGAAGAGTTAAGAGCTGGCGAGTGAACTTTTGACAGTTCTCCACTTCATTGGAAAACCATGGGCCTTCATGACATTTCCAAATCTCAGTTCACAGTTCATAGACCCAGAACCCATGTGTTTGGAGACCATGTCCCCTGATAAAGACTCTTGTAATGCTATGACAGGTAAATATTCCCCCAAAGCGAGCTTTTGCCATTTGATATGGTAACTGCACACAATGAAGGAAGCAAAAATTCTACCAAAATGTTATCTTTTAGAAGTAACTGTTGTTAATCTTATATGAGCGTCATTCCAGAAATTTCTATAAGAGATAGATAACGGTAAGTGAATATATGGAGAAAAACAGTTTTTTAGAAACAGGATCATGCTATATTTGCCCTTTTTATTAAAATATTTAATTTTATGTGAAATTAGTTGAAGTGAGAAAACAAGGGAAACTGAAAGAATTTCTGAAGTTTAGAAAGTGTTTCTTTACCATACAAGATGATTTTGTGGAACAGTAAGAAATAAAAATTAAAAATACATTGACGTTAGAGTCATTTTTAAATTTTGTGGTTCAATTTTCAGAGTATTAGTTTACTCCTTACTATAAAAAATAAAATTGACATGCCTACTCTTCCTTCCATGCACCCCACTCCTCTATTTTGTCAGTGATAGTATTATTTATACATTTGTTGGTTTGTAACATGCTTTGTTTTATAACTATAATTATCACAATTATATAGAATAATTTTTTTATTTAACTCATTTATATGCTCACCACCACCAGGACTTTTAGCACAGCTTCTCCACATCCGAGTCCTTTGTTTTGATTCATCTTTTGACTATTGATATCATCGCTGGTTTTTTTAAAGAAGAACATGTAGTTGTATTCATTGCATTTCTGCGTGCTTGAGAATCACCGTATGTCCCCTTATTTTTGAGGGATAGCTTGGCTGGGCATAAAATTCTCTGGTCATTGTTTCTTTTCTTAAAACTTTCTACACATTGTTGCACTGCTTTTGGCAACTTGTGTATTGCTCTTAATAGATCTTCTTCAGTCATCTCTTGGTTACCTGAATTTCATCCTCAAGTTTTTTTGTTTCTTTTTTCAAGAGTGGTTCGGATTTTATAGTCCTTGAGTTTTTCCATGTTTTAGTTTAGTTGTAGTATGCTTCAACCATTCTTTGCCTCAATCTGAATTGTTTGTTTGTTTGTTTTTGGTATACAATGTAATTTTTTGATGTACACATTCATCTCCATTAACTTCAGGGAAATTTTTTTATACCATATCTGTGAATGCATGGATTTTCTTTTCTTAATTTTCTCTCTACATTATCTTTTCTTTGCTTCCTTCATGGGCCTTTACTATGATTATCTCAAGTCTTTTGTCTATGTCAGTGATTCAATTTTCAGCCATGTTTATTCAGTTCATTGTTGTTTTTATTTTAGAATTAATTTTGTGATGGAGTTATTTTGATCCTAGTTTTGTTGTTTTATTTTCTTATCTTTGTGTTCTCTCTCATATTTTTATTAAGTTCTCCTATCACTCTAATGGTTTTTAATTTTTAAGGTATGTTTTCCTCCTCTCCAGAATGATGGGCCTTCCTTCCTTTCTGCCTCTCGTCTTTCCTCCCCATCTTTAGCTAGGTTATTTTTTTCCCTGACATAATAAATTTAAGGTCGTCCAGACACTTCTCCCCTTCATGTTGCTTGGGCTTAACGTGGGCAGCTCTGTCCACATCTGCTACTTGTTCTGGTATAATATGTGTGAATTCTCTTTGATTCCTTTTCTGTATTTATTTTCAGCTTGCCTTCCTCTAAGTTTCAGTTTGAGGACGTGGGCATTTTGTTGCATTTACTTTTCTATACCTTGAGGTAATGATAAGGATGGAGGAGTAGAAATTCTTTGGAGCTCTGAACAACTTTTATTAGAGAAACTGCTATCTGCTTTTTTAGCATCTTATTAGTGTTCCACACCAGGATTTACTCTTTGTATTGGAGAGTTTTTTTCTTTTTTTTTTTTTTTTTATGGTAGCTTTGAAGCTCATGATTCTATCAGGGAGAATCAGCCCCAGTTTTTCACTTTCCCAGCTTTATTCATCTCTTTCCAGCAGCTGTTTCTATCCCATACATTTACTCTCCTATTCCCCACCTGGGAAGAACGGAAAAAGGAATGATTGATTAGTAGTCTATTTCTCCACAAAACCGAGGTAGTAGAGAATATTCCCCAGCATGATTTCAGTTCAGCAGTCTACCTCTGGAGATGGAGAGTGGGGACCAAATAGTATGTCCCACCAAACCATGTCAGAATCTTCTCTTTCTTTCCTTGGCTACTACCTTTTGAAATTTATGTCCAAGATGATATTCCTCTTTCCTTGTTTGGTTGCTCCCAGTGAAAGTTCTCTTGTTTTGTTTTTAACATTCATTTTTATTCTTTTCACAATTTTCAGCTTCCTCTGCTATCTTTATCTGGGAGTTCCAGTGCCAGGTGTGTTCTGTATGAGGCAGTTCCTCTTTTACTACTGAAACCAGTCCAGCAGCAACTGAGTGACTGATTGTCAGGGTGTTATGCTAGGTAGCCTCTAAATTACTCCAAATTCTTCAACTTTTTTATTTGAATTCACTGGGGCTTTAACCTATTATACCAAGGCTTATAGAACATAGATTTTATAATTTGGTTACATTTAAGATTATTTTAGTTAGTACTTCGTACCATATTCCTCCATATTAATGTGTTGGGTGTATTCTAGCACTTCTGTAATTTGTTTTTGGTTTTAGAATTACTGCCATTGAGATGTATTATTGGGATGTGTTGGTCTTCTATGTGGTGTGTATTGAGAAGTAATGGTTTCTGTAGTTAAAGCCTTATTCCATCCCCTTTGTCTTTTTCTTTATAAGGTTATTAAAAGGTGTTCAGGCCATATTTGCTAGCACTAATTTCACTGTAAAACAGTTGCCAGGACTTGAAATATATGTTCTAAGACCCCCAGAGACTTGGATATCTGGCATTTCCTCCTTGGTCTTTCTTGGGGCCGGAACGTGCTCCTGCCCTTGGGCACTTCGTGAAGCATCGTTTGGAATGACAACGTCATCATCAACAGACTGTGAAATGGTTAGTCTATGATGAAGCGCTTGCTTTCAAGATTTCAGAACTTCAAAATTTCACTCTTGAACTTCATGTTCAGAGCATGTTGATGAGTAGAATAGTGGATTGGAGCAGGACCCTTACGCATCTCCTGTTTTCACCTACAAAAATGACAGTTTCATGTGATTGCCTAGTAGTTTCTAGGCAATAAAGCCATTTTCTCACCCAAACTCCAACCACCAAGTTCAGTGTTCTCAAGAGACTGCCAGGTGCTACCAGATGCTTGCAAGTGAGGGCTAATTACTGTCTTGTTCCTGGAAGGCATGTCAGTCTGCTTTAATACCTGTAGAGTGGGCACTACAAGTATAGTTACCTGGCCCATAATTCACTGCTTTTGGCTAGGGAACTTGAAGTTTTCTCTCCTATATTACAGGAATCCCTTAAGTCAGCTTTAATTAAGCAGGTTCCTTGGTGATGGTATATCCTGTTTCCCCTGTAGCATAGGTTCCAGACCACCTTGACTTAGAAACCACATTGACCACTCAACATTCATCCTCGTAAATGCTGTCTGCTTTTACATCCTCCAGCTTTTCCATGATTTACCACCTTCTGGTCACCACTAACTTCATTAGAAATTATTTTGGTCAACCAAAAGTGTCTAGTAGTCCCCGGTAAGGAAGATATGCTACCGTATGCTTACCTTCGAGATGTGCCCACAAGTAAAGGACCAAGCTGGAAAATTCAAAGAACTCTTTAACATTTACTTACATGAAAGGGGCTAGGAACCAGTAAAACCTTGAATTTAAACACAGATTCACCTTGATGATGGCCTTTGTAGTTATAAACATAATCATCAAGATATTTCCAGAACACGGTAGGGTTTTTCTCCCAGACTCTGCCATTTATCAGGAAAAGATGCAGCTTCCAGAAGATACTGACAGTGAAGAAACCTAGGTAAAGACCAGGAAGGGCTAATAATACCTAGACATTGGCCAGGCAGTGCTGGTTCAAGTAGCCAAGCCTGAGCTAGTTCACCTTAAAAGACTCCAGCAACCTTAAGATTTGTTCATTGATTAGCATCACTGAGCAACAGGTCCTGAGAAAATAACAAACTAATAATTAATAACATCTATGTTTAGGCTTGACATTCCATTATCTATTTGATTTGTTCCTGATTTTTTTAAATGAATAAACTGGAATTTGAATATGGGCAGGGTCCATGATCAGTCTGTCAAGACTCTTTAAACCGCTCAGAGGATATAACTGTGACTGTGTTTTATCCCTGGAGCCTAGAGTGAGGTGATGCCGTTACTAACGACCTCAGGGCGACTTCTGTTCATGCATCTTGGGCAAAAATCTGTAATACTCCTCCATTAATTTTAGGTCAGTTGGTTACTTCTCCCAAGAGTACTGTAAAATATTTTGCTGTCTATCAGTTTTCAGTCACACTCATTCTCCCTGTATTTTCTGAGGCTTTTGAGAACTCGGTAGAACTTTCCACCTCTTATTATTTACTTTCACTGTTACATACTTAAATGATTTTAAGTAAAATGTATAATTTTGTTATAACGATGCTTGATATCATAACACTGAGTAGGAGATAATGAAGTGTCCAAGAACTAAGTATGTTCTAACTCAGTTACTCATGTACTTGGCTGCCTGAAAAAAAAGTACAGGACTATTAATAAAGTTTTAAATGCTCTCTTTTTGGGGGATTAACATTGTAGTTGCATGAACCATGTGTAAGGAGAATATTTTTATATTATTTTTCCTATGTATTGCAAACATTGGAATAATATGGAAAAATGATGCCTGTATTTTAAATGAACATAAATTCACTAGAACGCATCTTTATTCTTAGATGCAAAATAAACTTTCCCATATTATTTTATACATTATTGTGTTCTGATAAGTGTACATGTTCAAAAATTAGTATGCTTTCTTCAAAATGGTATAATAAATTTATAAGTGGTCAGAAATTTATTGTTGATTTCCCAATTCGCTAAGAAAAATCACAATAAGAAAAAATTTTGAAACCTGTGTTTAGAAGCAAATTTAATATGTGTTTTGATCCTTACTTTGCAAGTAGAGGATGACAATTTTAAATCTCAAAGGAAAATGACTTCTGAAATTTAGTGCGGCATGCACGCCTGGAGAAATGAATGCTATAGCTTTAAGATAAGGTAGTCTGGTGCTTCATTGCACGGAACAAGATCGATTTGGAGCAGGCTCCTACTGTTAGCTTTTTTGATGATGGATTCTCACGCCGAAAATAACACAACATATTCTAGATAACAGCAGTTTTTTCCCCTGAAATCCACCAAAACTGAAGAAAAATCCAAGTGACTGTTCTTAGCAGCTGTGTGGCCTGGAGTTCACTGGGGAAGCTGGCTTCCTGCAGTCCCCTATTCATCACCTGCTTCAAAGACAGCCTGGCTGGCTATAGTTTGCAGGCCAGGTAGGGTGCCATTGTGCACAGTCTGGGAGGATTAGTATCAAAGCTGCGGCAACCAGGCCCTTGGTCTCCGGCTGCCATTCAGTCTTGCAGGGAGAGACTAAGACTGGCCAAGGTCACAGTCTCCAGTGTGGAGTGGACTGGGAAAGGACCCTGAGAATAGAATGCTTTTTATGAAATCATGGCGCAAGCTTGCCGCACAGCAGGTGCCCTTCTGGAATACATAGCATCTGTTTATGTTAGTATACCGTAGCTGACAACGAGATAATAGAGCTTTGAAATTTATCATTTTATTTTTAAAAAGACAACTGTATATACAATAATCCAGATGCATATGTAGCTCCGATCTTTTATTCGAAAATCATAAAGAAAACTGACCGATTTAATTGTTGCTTTTACATGGATATATTTAAGCAAAAAGCAAAGCATACTGACTATTAACCATTTATAACCGTTGCTGATCAGTAGTACCCAAATCTGGGGGGAGGAAATACCTAGCATTCAGCATAATTTTTTTCCAACGTTCAGGCATTTGTGTCAACGGATTGCAAAAGAGTGTACTGAATATGCTCAACTGTCTTGAATATTAGGAGATTTAGATCTCTCTCCCCCCAAAATGAGAATATTCAAGGGTGAGGTAATAATGACGCAAAAATAAAAATTTCACCTTGGACAAATTAGAGAAAAATTAAGCTGTCCATGAGTTGTCATGACGACAAGGATGTTCTGTTGATGAACTGTCCTCCTCATTGTCCAATCAGATAGTAGAGCTGAAGCTGGAGCATGAACAGGAGAAGACGCACCTATTACAGCAGCATAACGCAGAGAAGGATAGCCTAGCCCGAGACCATGAACGGGAAATTGAAAACCTGGAAAAACAGCTTCGCGCTGCCAATATGGAGCACGAAAATCAAATTCAAGAGTTCAAGAAACGAGATTCACAGGTAATTATCAATAATATTTGATAAAACGGGTATCTTTTTAAAAAGTCATCAGTGTTTAATGTTTTATTCTTGTTGATGCACGCTGTTTGATCATTTGCAAAACTGACATATAAATGTGATTTTTTTTTTGTTGTTTTCTTTCCTCAGCACCCCCACCCCCCGTTTTAGGGATGAATAAGGCTTTAACTACAGAAACCACAGGTAGCCAGATTAAAAATCTCATGGCGCGCTATAACTTGGCCCCTTTTTTATAATCTTGTCTCAGTTCCTTTCATGATGGATTTTTTTAAGGTATCTGCCCCTTACCCCTCCCCTAAGCCTTAGCAAATCCCTAGGAAATATATCAGCCTCACTCCTTGCTTTTTGTTTTAATCTCTGTAGGTAATCAAGCAGCTGTTTTAATATTTGCTTTTCCTACCTAGGGTTGCTTTTTTTTCACCAGACTGTGTTTGATTAGATCACTCAGATGGTAATTGATAAAAATGACTCCAGCGAAGGGCTATTTCCCATCAGGTCTGTTGCTTTTTCCGACATGCACACACACATGCCTCCTAGACTCCATCTCTGTAGTCCCTGTTGGAAGCCATTTGGCAGAATAACCCCCAGCTGTGGTAGCATTTGACTCTTCAAACTTATGGATGAAATGTGCACTGTCAGCATGGAAAATTATCTTTATAAATTTCAGATGAAAAAAAAAATCTTATTGAGCTTGTATCTTTGTAGTACAATACATTCTTTAGGGTATATATAATCAAAGGCCTTTAGTGTATCCTCTTGAAGAGATTGCTGTGAAATTTTATTAAAGAAAAATTGAAGAGCAATTGATAACAATAAAAAGATAATTTTCTTTTCTAATAAAACCATATCATATACCAGGTCTAAATACCTCTTTGCCCATTGAAATCTAACCATATTCTCCACACTATATATAAACTTCTTCCTAGTTATTCTTCCTCCTGGGATAATATAATTTTTAAACAACGAACTAAACCTTCTATTTGTTATAATATGTGTTTAAACAAGTTTATAAATATTTATACATAAAATACTGCTGATTAAATAAATGTTAATTTCTTGAGTGGAGGGTGGGAGGCGGTAAAGCAAAGGAGTTATTGGTTATTTTTCATTTGACCTTGAGTCTTTTACCTTCGGATAATGACTGGGCAATATAAATATACTCAGCATAGGTCAGTAATATATGTTTATAGGAAAATAATTTGTAACTTGTTTTCTGGGGGGTTGCTGACTAAGAAGGTAGTCATTGTAGTAGCCATAGTACTAGAATAGTCAGGTGGTTCCTGCTAAACCAACATGTATTACATTTTTGCCACCAGCCTCGTTAGAGCCTTTATAAAAACCAGCTGATCTTTTGGTTGTTAGCCATACAATTTTTAAAGAATATTTTCAAACCTACATTCTCTTTTAAAGATGATGCTACGCCTTACCATTGTCTTCTACGATAAGGGTTCTGAGTCAGTGTAGGGTCTGTTTGCTTAGTAGAATTGAATAATTGGTACAGTAAAATACATAAATTTATATAACTTACTACTGCTTTGGTGCTGTGGCGAGCTGACACAGTGGAGGCCAAATTTAGAGAGACTCTTTGTGACTTTTACATATGTCGTATCTGCCATATATAGGGTGCGGTTCATCCAATGATAACAAAAGGGAAAATTTAGAATTATTACGTATAATAAAGCCACAGGGAGAGTATAATAAGGTTATTAATTAAATTTCTTCTCATTGAAATATTAAGTATGAAGACCATATGACTTCTTCAAATGTTGTAACATGCGATTATATTTCTCATATTTTGTGTCTGTCTTGGAACAATTGGAGTTGCTGTCATGGGAATGCCAGTAAGCAATGGAAAGAGGCTAAATGCATTTTTTATTAAAGTGAAAATGATTTTCTGTATAAGCAATATTTAGTTAATTTTAGAGAATATTTTTTTAAAAACTTTATCAATAAGTAATATTTTAAAAAAATCTTATCATGTATCCCGAAATGCTAATAATTTGTATTTATTTTTGGTTATTCATTGAGGTAATTCTTTCCTTCAGGTAAGTCCTAAATTTTCCAAGTATATCTTTTAATGATTGTGCTCTAAATAATCTAATATATAATGCTTTCAAGTCCTGAATTTCATTCACAGGTTTCAGAAAAACAAAGTGGGCATATACTTCTAAAATAGAAGATTTTTTTTTTTCCAAATCATTGTTTTGGGTTTAATGCAAAACAAACACAAGTATCTTAAATATTGGATCGTATAATTTTTATTTTGGTTCCAGAGATTTGATTATCAGTTTATGTCTGGCTGTTCCTGTTTAGCAAAGCAAAGGAGGCCATTTTGTAAAAAGGACTATTTGTAATACTTAACCAAAGAGGACTAGTGATAGCTGTTTTGGATATTGTGGCTTTGTTTGCTGCGTTTCTTCCTTCAGATTCTTGAATGCAGACAGCATACTAAAAATCTACTTTTGGCCTCTCAAATGTATAACATATTGTATATTTATAAGAAAATTAATATTATAAAGTATAGTTACCTACCATAAGGTGAATCATATATCAACTAGGAAGTCCTTTTTGGTGAATATGCTATATAATTATTACAGGTTAGTTGTTATTCAAGTAATTTCTGTTTTATAGAGAAATCAGAGAGAATAATACAGCTCAGGACAATTAACCATTTCTCTCATTGCATTTGGTGCATTTAGCTAATTATTCTATGCTAATATTTTTTTTTGTCATAATACCTTAATTTTCTATGGTAGGCTATTTTTTGTTGTGATTTGATAAAATGCACATTAAATTTACCACCCTCATACAAAAATATTTAGTCTGGTATCTACTTAAGGTCATATCATTTAAAAGCATCCAGATCAGTAGATATCAAGACATAGAGAAATTTACAACCTCATTGTCAGATATTTCTCACTTGCCAGATCTCTCTTATTGAAATTATTTTGGAGAAGGATTTGATTGATTTAGTTATGTTTTTTAATATAAAGAAAATTTGTATTTTCATTATGATTATTCTAGGGAAGCTTCTTCTAACGTAGTAATTCTACATGTAATTCTTGTTTTGCTTTTGAACTGCAATGTAGTGAAAGAATTCCTGTAATTCATCCCTTTGAATTTGATGAAAAACAGAACATAGGTTCCTTGATCCTAAGTCATTCTTTTAGGACCCTGAACCACTTAGAGATTGCTTGATCTTTTACGTTTGCTGCAGAAGTGAGTGGTGTGTATGAATATTGTAGAGACCGTTACAGAGAACCTTTGTGATCCGCCCCAGAGGTGGTGTCACCATCTTAGGACAGCTGTCTATGTGACCTGTTGAGGTACAGATGAATCGAGGAGTCAGGGTAACCACAGCAGCCACTGTGAACCACCATCAGTGTAATGCAAATTAGACACAACAGACTCAAAGAAGGTTATCAGTGATACCTGAAAATATATTAAACTTAGGATTTGAATATAGTAAAATGGCTCTTTCCTAACATTGGCATCTCAGAACTTTTCTTGGTTCTCTAAACTGAGAATCATTATTCTAATATGAACAGTTTTTGCATAATAAATGGACAGATCATCTTGATTTTGTCATATCGATTGACAGTAAGAGGCTGCATCTATCACTGATTCTAAAATATGAGATTTTCAGAAATCCTGTTCTTGCTCTCTTCTAAAAAAAAGCTTTCTAAAAGAGATATTCATGATAAAATAATTTTAACACTTTATTATTTAATTTTTTAATGAAATTATATCTCAATAACATTATTTTATTTTCCATGAATTTTGGGATCTGGGCACGCGATAAAAATCTCCTTTACTAAACTGGGCGTGTGCATGCATGCAGTGGTCTAAACACCGCTGTTGTTCTGCAAAGATGGCTTAAGGATAAATTTAACAGTATGTATGTTCTGAACATTATTGTTAAACTCACACACGGTCTTTGGGTTTTTACAGGGGTAGTATTTTTCTACTGAAAACACTTGATTTTAATTTCTTTATACTCCAACTGCTTTCAAAAGGGATTTGAGGCAGAATTTTGTAACAACCACTTGCTTAATTAAGCAGGTAACATATAACTGAAAATAATTAAGCAATAAATGATATTAACCACATCTGAAAATCGATAACTTAGAAGATGCTTCAGTTGAGTATAAGTTTTAGCTCTGAGCTTGCCTAGAAGCCACAGCAAAGAGGGCAATGTGATGAATCATGTAATTCTAATGATCTAATGAACAAAATCACACCAGTTCATGGTTTTTTTTTCTTTCTTTTCCTAGCTCTCAATTTTGAGAGAAATTTATGACATGGGACTTAATATAAAGGACACTGACCAATATAACTGATGATGATCTTTATATGTCAAAACATTAGGAAATAAAATCTGGTTAGAAAACCGTAGATTCCTTAACTACTTTTGCAAAGTGTAGTCAGCAGGTTTTATTTTAATGTGCCAAAATTTTATTTTAATTTATTGAGAATCCAAAAAACACAGCTGCTTCGACAGATCCAATTTTGTAGATTTTACGAATCAAAAAAATCATTTTAAGTCACAAGTGTAGTAAATTCTAATACTATCAATATGTGTCCATTTCAGAAACCCTTATAAAATGTCTTTGGAAGTAAAAATTAGGAACGTGGCTGAGATTGGAAATAGTTTAAAAGTTAATGCCGTGATGTTAATTCCAAGTGTGTCGTTTCTCTCTTATACCTGATTCTCTTGTCCTCTGAATTTATACTATAGAAAATTATAAGGAATAATAAAATCAGGTGGTAATTTGGTCCAGGAGTATAGGATGTTTGTACCTGTACTAAAATGTTTCACATTCTACCTGTGTAACTAAAATAGCATTTCATCATCAGTATTTATTCACTAGTATCATTTGCTTGGTTTTGAGCTAGTAAATATTTTTATTTCTTTGGGTCACACTGGACTGAGTGCTTGGGTAAAAGCAAGCTCTGTAAACTGTTGCTGTTAATGTAACCCTGCTTTGTGTCCCCTTCTCCCTAGTGACACACACAGTCACATCAGAGTGGCTGCCTGGCCTTCCAGCTGTGTACACACAGCACTCTGGTGCTCACCTGCTGCTGCACTGCCTTGTGTGTATTAGAGGGAAGAGGAGTAGAATTAAGTGGTTTTTAAGTATTAAGTGGGTTTTCCTGCAGTGTACATAATGTTTAATGTCAGACATTAGAAGAGTTGGTGAGAAAATGCTTTTAACAATTCACTTTATTATTTCACAAAAGGAAAATAAGACTTTTCCAGTGGTCTTGTGGTAAAACCACAATCACAGTTTTGAATTTACTTTTTTTAGATGAAGTTTCATAGTATTTATCTGGACGCTGTATTTAAGATAGCCCAAGAACTTTCTGTGTACATTTAAAATATAAATATAGAGGCTTTCCTAACTAAGCCACTTTAAAAAGCCTATGAGGGGAATATTGTTTTTCCAAATAGGACCAAAGTCCTTCTCATATTTTGACATGGGCGCATTGATGGGAAGATCTCATTTTATTAGTATCCAGTAGTGGTGTGCCTAATATTACATATGAATTTAGTAATGTATGTTGTTTTATATATTATTCTGTGTATTACTGTGTAGAAGAACACTGTTTCTTACATACTTAATCAGAACATATAAGTGAAGTTTACATTTTTTGTAGGTCACCAGTTTTCTTTCTCCATTATAATTCTAAAATTCTGTAATTACTTTCATCTTATAAGCACAACAGTAGCATATATACCTAAAATTAAACTACTACGAATAACCTGGTCCTCATTGTGGAGAAAATTATGTTGTTTAAAAAACAAAAAAACAGGTTTAGACAAGGAAATTGATTTCTCTAAGAATGATCTCTTTGTAGGATTATTATACAATGTATCTAGTCCTGTGCATATTTTTTAAATGTGGCAGTTACCATGGAAACCACATTCTATGGCATGTGGTCCACCTTTAGATAAAGAATATTCTTTTTAGAGATAAACCTTCCAAATAACATAAAGTATTCCCTCTGAATTAGCAACTTCATGTCAATTAATAATGATTGCTTTAAAAATCTATCTTTTCTCATTATGTTTAATAGATTTTTTAAGAAATATTAAAATTGTTCTTGAAGAAGTAATTAATGCTGGAGACAAATTTAAATAAGGAGTATAATGTGGTAAATCTACAGTGGCGAAAATTGAAGAAATTGCGAGGGAACACAAGTATGTGTATGCAGAATGTTCCACCAGACGAGAAGCTTTTAGTCGTATCAGGCGTCTTAAGTATTCAGCAATAATATAGTCAGACTATGGAATCTAAAGAGATGATCACATCCAATTACTTTCAATTTACAGATAAGGAACCTGTGGTTCAAGGACATTATCTTGCCCAAGGTCACAGAACTAGCAAACCAGGGCTTCTTAATCTTAATTTAGTGCTCTTTCTTTATCTCACAGTCTCTTCCAAGAAAGATTTTAGATTTTTGGAGAGACCCAGCACGGGAAGGAGACACTGGTACTCTTTGTTCCCATTAGATTCTCAACACAATGTGCATTTCTTTCAGTGATTTGCCATACTTGCCTTTGCTGCAAAGTCATAATTGAATCATGCTGCTTGAGTCCCAGTTTTAGTAAGCAGCACCTCCTAGAACAACACCGAATTTTTATGCTTGTGTGTATTTAACAGCAGCAGTAGCAACAAGTATTTATTGCATCTTCCCATACACCAAACCCCTTGCTATGTCCTTTACATTGCATTATCTCATTCAACACTTCTAATACCCTATAAGGATTAAATTTCCTATTTGGAAACTCTGTTTTGACCTTCTTACTTGGGTCAGAAGATGACCGTTTGTATTTCTGATTTTATCGATGAAAAAAGGTTTAGAAAGCGTAAGTAAATTGCCCAAGGTTATATAACCTGTAGTTAGTTTAGCTAAGATTCAGGGCAAATGCCCCTGTCCCATATGCCTGCTTATATATGAGCTCCTTGTTGCTGAATTTAGTTTATTTCCCATAAATTCCATTATATTTTCAATTTCGGGTTGTTACTACAGTGCTAAATTTAAAATACTGAAACCCATAACTCAGACTGTGTAAATCCAAACCAGGTTTTAGCTGGCATTTCAGTCTTTCTCCAGAGCCATAAACCACGGTTACGTCTCTATTCTGAGACAAATTAAACTCTGAAAAGATAACACATTTCTTAATATTTTATATGGAATAGAATTCCTTTCCACAAATTTCAGAAATAAGATATGTCCAGAGTTAGAATCTCGTTGAGGGTTTAGGTCAGTGGGGCCTACCAATCTCTATAAAAATTGCTCAGGAATTTACATTTAGTCCTGGTGAATATGGTTTGTTGTGAGTGGTTTATTATAGGTGAATGTCTTATATTCACATGTTAATCTGGAATATTACCTATGACCCACTCATTTTATGGAATGAATCTTTAAGTCTCAGAGACTTCAGTGTTAGTATTTTTTCCCTAAAGTAATCCTTGTAAGGATCCTATTGTATGACAACTAGTCAAAACCTTTTAGAAGTGAAGTCAAGTTCAGACCAGAGACTTTCTCAATAGAAATACAAGAAATAATCAGATAGTGTGTTTCTTTTAGAATCCTCAAAAACAATTTATGTTGATATAGTTTTGGCTGAATTCTAGAGTTATTTTGGTCAAAATGTAAAGTTTTCAGATGAATTTTTTTTTTTTTTTTACATAAAATACCACAGAGATAAATCACTGTTCCACATGCTGAATACATTCTCATTGACATGAAGAAAAATACTCTCTGCTATTCTTAGCATATAGCTCTTGTTTCTCCTCTTCACCTTGGCCTCAATGTAATTACTAAGAACGTTGGTGGAAATTATCTTTGAGGAAGTACTGGGTGAATAACTCCTCTTCCTTCATGTCTTAGAAAAGTCAGTTTTGGAGTTATGACTCAGTCAGTTCTCTAAGAGACATCTCTGATGTCGTTATTTGTATATTTGAGTTTGTTTTGTGACAGGTTGAAGCCAAAGTGCTAGAGATGATTGGCAAGATGATGATGTCACCTCATGTTCAAAGAGCTGGCAAATTGAAACTTATTAAACTGTCGTTTTGTCTTCCATTCAGGACTAATTGGAATCATGCCCAGTTGCATGATCCAAAAGATATTTAACACCTAAGCGTTTTTTATGAGAAAAATGGCAGAAATTGATGTCAGGGAGACCTTAAACTCCCGTTTGAGGAGGAGAGCAATGCATTACGTGAAAATAATAGTCTGTTTTGAAACTACTTTAATATTTGCGTACAGAAAATATTTGAAAAATATTGTCATTAGGAAGAAACTTCAATATAAAAGTTGGTCTAATTGAGACCTAAAGCACTGAAATTAATGTGAAACTTAAGATAATGTTTTTCAATTGAAAGAAATATTAAAATTCAGTGAAAATTATTTTTCTTCACTTGTTTTAACAATTATTTTAAATCGCTACCTGACCTCTCAAGTACTTTTGGATATTTGTATATTGGGAAGTTGGGGAAAGATCACAAGAGGTCAGAAAGAAACAATACACAATTAGACTTGCAGGGTTTGAAATTTTGTTTTTCCAGTTCATTTTGATTTGTTTTGCTTAGGTGTGAAGTCAAGGCCCGAACTTCTTAATAGTTTTTGAAAATGAGTTAATGAGTTCATTCCTCAGAGAATGAAGTTTGCTGCAGTATGTGTCTTGGGTCTGGGGGTCTCTTCCTTTGTTAGTGGGGGCAGTTGCAATGCAGCGTTCGTCTCAAAGTGTGTGTGTATGTGTGTGTCCCACTGATACTATTGCTCTGTGGTACGGAAGAACTTTCAGTGAACGTGGAACCAACAGTCCAGCCAGGCCTAGCATCTCAAAACAAGGGAATTTTCCAGTGGAAAGACTTGAAAGTTACAGACCTTTAAAAAAAGGTTAAAATTAAACTGGCAATTCATTCATCTTAAGTTTGCTCTTTAAGTCAATATTTATTAATGAAACAAACCCCAGATCCATAGGGTCAAGTGGGACATTATTTATTTCGTTATTTGCAAAGATGTCATTTAATGTACAAAATGCATGTGTTCACCAAATGTTTCCTGAACAGCTAATTTTTTGTGATGTAAATGTTATCTTCGCTTGTTGGGCAACTTTTATAATAGCTCCAGATAAAGCGATGTTGGCACATGCAACAAGAGAAGTGGAGTGTGAGGGCTGAAAACTTTTTGTTCTTTGTTCTTCAGTTATTCAAAAGTGACTGCCAAAGCTGTCGTTAGACAAAAGCCATGAGTTCAAGAGGTACAGTGTGTCCCCGCTCCCCTATCAAAGTCAAGCCTGATGTGCAGATGCTGGTTCAGACTTTGGGAAACACGGAAAAGTGCGCTCCTGTCTTCTACCTCTCTAGCCATTCCTAGTGACAGGCAGTAAACATCACTATCTGTTGCCATGAGGTTGGTGTTTCTTAAAAAATAATCATTCAACTCAGAAATAAGGCCAGTAGGATAAATCTCATGAAAATCATGATTAGTTTTAACTATTCTGATTGTTCTTTGAAATGTCATTGTTCCATCTTGTTATTGACAGAACAGAACTTTGGGACTTCTACATTTTTGTAATTGTGACTCTTCAGATAATATATGTCAGTCAGATTTCCACATAAGTTTCCTTATCTGTAAAAACCAGGCAGAATTATGTATATGGAATTTCCTTGTTACAGTTTCTTCAACATGATTTGTTTATTCAATAAAGGCTTTCTGAGTGCTCTTCTGTGCCAGGCCCTGGGGCTTGGGTGCACACCGTTAGGAGGGACTTCTCACACCCCGATGTGTGTGAACACTGCCCCAGAATTGTGTAGGGCGTGGCTTTTATGGCGCTAAGGCGATTCCTGCTCTGGGTACACAAAGAACGAGATAGACCAGTGCTGTGCTCTAAAGTAACTTCCACTTGAATTAGGGAAAGGAAGGCCAATGAAAACACAAAAAACACAGATGAACTCAGAGAGTATCGCATAGCAATAACTGGGAGGTGGAGGTGGAGAATTAGAATAGAGAGATGATGCAGTGACCGAGTGACTGTGCTGGCTGGTCATCACAGAGGACCTCGCCAAGGAAGGGCTGTCAGAGCTAAGGTCTGAGTGACGAGAAGCCAGCCAGACTGAGCGAACAGCTGGTGCAGAGGCCCTGTCGGAGGATAAACTTGGCGTGTGCAAGGAATGAAAAAGGGCGCCTGATGGCATGAGCGTGGCGGGCGCAGGGCAGGGCAGGGCCTTCGAGGGATTTGGTTTGATTATAAATGTGATGGGAAGATAGTTAGAGGCTTTTTAAGCAATAAGATGACATGATCTGTGTCAAGTGTTTAAAAGGCCACTAACAGTTGTGTGTAGTCTTGAATGTCCGTACAACGTATGAGGCATACGGACTTGCTGCTGGGTTAGGTATGGGGAGTAAAGGAGGGAAGAATTCTGTAAGGTTGGGGTTTGAGCAGCTAGGTAGATGGTGGTGGTATGTGAGGATGATTAGGAGGGAATAAAAGCAAAAGCGAGAGTTCTGTTGTTGCCAGGCTAAGTTTTAAGCTACATCTTAAACATCCAGATGGCGATGTTTCAGACAGGAGTTGGATATGCGGGTCAAGATTCCAGAAATACGAAGTGGACATCATTGGCAGGTAGATAGTAACTAAAGTATGGACCTGGATACAGTTGCCAGTTCCTTATCAAATATGAAGACTTCGAAGATGCTGGTTCTTGGTCGGTCTCTACCACTTCCTGGCGCTATAAACCCGAGTAACTAACTCACTTCATATCTCCAATCATCATTTTCCACATCTGTAACATTCTTTCATCCACTTAGTGTCATCTGTGGCGCTCCCACTATGTGCCAGACACTACACTAGACCTTGGGATGTTAAAAAAGGAGGAGTCCCTGGCCTCCAGCCTATAGTCTGTGGAGAAGCAGGCACTGTGCATCTGTCTTAGATGGCGGGCAGCATGATTCGTGCCAGCAGGGAGCTTTCTCACAGCCCGCGACTCAGTCTGAGGATCTGGGCATTTGAGGGGAGCTTCAGAACAGCTGGTGATGTCTTTTCTCCTGCTGGCTGATGCCGGGCTGAGTATGTTCTCCCTCTCAACTCAAATCCTCAGACCCTTGGCTCTTATGTAGTCCCAGGTAAAACCTGGTCCTTTTTACCTCCTTGAGTGAACCTGACAATTAATCACTGCTTCTGTAGGTGAACTGTGAAACCTTTCTCTGTACCCCTAGCAAGGCTCTCTGGGGACGCTGAAGCCCTTAGTGCTCCCAGGAGCGGCAGTGGGACAGGAGGCTCTGGGCCGGTGTGTGGCTGATCCTCCCCCCATCACTAAGGAAGCCCGGTTTGGTGGTGCCTGCAAATCACGCCTGACCCTGCCACTAACTGCCTGAGGTGCTTCATCCTTCTAGGTCTCATGTTTTCCATCTCTGAAATGGGATCTTAAAGTCCATGTCCGGCTGCAGACTGTTTTTTTGGTACAGCAGTTTGTTTATGGTGCTTGGCCACAGTTCTCATATTGAAATAAATAAACTAGCATTTCAATTTCTCACCACAATCCAGGTCTTAGGTATTATTGTTACTTTTCCTCTGTTTCCTGAAATACCACTTTCTCTTGGTTCCCTTCCTATCATTCTTGACCCACTTTCTCAGTCTTTTTGTCCAGCCCTATCTCCTCCATCTTCCCTTAGGCAATGAGTGTCGTCTCTATTCTCATGCTTCCTCCTTGCCATCCATCCTGGGGACTCCCAGATCTCTATTTCCAAAGAAGAGCTCTCTCTCGAACCCAGTCCTGTATTTCCAGTTGCCTGAGTGCAATGTCCCGTGGCACGTCAGGATCTCCTCTCTCCCTCAGCGTCACATCAGCTTTCCTCATCGCCAGTACCTTAGCTGAGTCCCTTATCATCTCTCACTGGGACGATGCCCGACTAGTCACCCAGCCTCCAGTCTCACTGCCTTCCCGTTCTTAATCCTCTGTTTCACATTCTTCAGTGACTTCTGATTGTTTATAATTATGATCTCTAGACTTTTTTATTAGACACTCCTATCATACAAAATTGGGACATGCAGCCCAGTGTCAATATGTACCAATCTGTAACACTACTATATTAATACGAATTAGGTATTTTTAAAAGATTAAATACAGGTACACTTAAATGGAAGTTCTATTTTTTTTCTCCTGTATCCTGATAGACTCTACTTGGGAGAACACTATTCCTAATAATGAACAGCAGGGGTAATAAGTGTCAGAAGTAGAACACCGATGTGGAGAAATGGAAGAGATAGGAATGGCAGCATAGATAGCGTAAACCCCACGCAGGAGGCCGGTTTTCAAGGGGATCCAGTTCAGACTTCTCAACATGTCACGAAGCGTTTTCCAGGTACTTATTATACCACTCCTGTTTAGAATGCTTTTCCCATTCTAATTTGCATAGCAAATTTCTACTCATTTTTAAAACTCAGTGCACATGACATCTCCTTTAATGCAGCCTTCTCCGATCACCTCCCCAGACCCTATGTCCCCACACCACACATAGACTACCATATCTTCTTTACTTGGAATCAAAACACCTTTATCACTTTGTTGTGCTTTGAGATATGTATATGTCTGTAACTCTGGAAGGCCTAAAGCCTGGACCTGCTAGAAGAGGCCACAGAATATAACCATCCATTTCCATGCTGATATCGTTACTAGTTCTTCACATCTGGTGGGGAAGGCGGGCGTGTTCCCAGACAGTGGATAGGGGCCAGGAGGGTGTTGACCTCCCTTCACCCCATAGAACGAATGGGAAAGTATTTTAAGGGCCTGATTAAATCGTCACACCAGTCAGGTTGTATAATCTTCAAGAAGGTGCCTTCACGGGGACTTGAGGGCCAGGGCAGCTTGTCCTTCTGACAAGGTGCACAAAGACACATAAGACAGAGCCTGCCTCTGGGAGAGTCCAGTCTCGCCAGGCCATTTAGCAGGTACACAGAGCACTGCGGGTGAGATCACTGCTGTTATCCGGTCATCCACCCCTCATCCCCAGGCAGGCCTTCATAGGGAGGGAGATCTGAACGGCGATGATCTGGAGAGGAAAATAACTGTCACAGCCACCACATCGTGAAATTGTTTCTAATTAAATTGCTCTCATCAAGCTGCAATCTGTTATACTGAAGAAATGAGAGTTTCGATGGATGAAAAAAGTGTAAAAGGAGACGGAAGAGGAATGACGCAGGAAGATGACTTCCTGGGAGGATGCCGGGGACGGAGAGGGGGGCGTCGTAATCAGAAGGCTTGGACATCTGGGGCTGAGGGGCGGGGCAAGGAAAAGTTTTAGGATGTACAGAGGAGGAGGGGATGCTTAAGGCAACCTCCACCTGCTCAAAGTCGTGCCCGGGGTCATTGATGACCAAACAGCAGTCACATAGAGACACAAAAGAGGAAACAGCCCCTCCCTTAGGAAAATAAACGCCAAGATGCCCTTGGCCTCATAGGAAACCTGGGGGCAGATGAGAGGCTTCTTGAGGGTAAGGTCGTAGGCCACCCACCTGTGAGAGATCCACTCACTCTGGGTTAGGGGGTCACTGCTTATTCCTCCTCTCCGCTTCCCAGGTCTGTGCCCGATCCACATGGAGAATGTTATTTCCTTTCCTACACCCCAACCCCTGCCCCACTAACCCCATCCTCAGAGCTGCCTCCCTGCGTGTCCTTGCAAGACTAGGCTACACATTAGTAGGTGTCAGAAGCAAACAGGTGCGCGCTTACGAGTTTGACCAGTCATGGCCATGCAAGGTTACAGCCTGGGAGGGGCGGCACGCCAAGCCGTGGACCCGAGACAGTGGAAACTGCCCCATCCGCTTTCATGTGAACGGTAGTTTTCACTAAAATGTGATTCTGTCGTTTAGAGAAACATAAACATTTTCAACTAGAAATGACCTAGTTTTATTATTATTTTTTTGTCTTTATTCTGAGAAAGGGAATTAACCACAATGTTATGTGCTCGATGCTTTCTCATACTCTCTGGGAGGAGTCCAGTATCATCTGTTTTTACAGAAGAGCAGGCAGACCAAAGCTGGGCAGCTCTTAAGTGAAGGAGCTAGGATTTGAACCCAAGACTGTCCGACTTCAAAGCCTCTGAATAATGTCTCTCCTCTGAGCCTCGTCATGGTGCGTGTTACAGACACACCCACCCGCCCACTCGTGGTGCGTGTCACAGGCACACCCACACACCCACTGGTGGGACAGCCTTATTTTTGCTGCTACTCACAGGTGACGTGTGGTTAACATTCATGAATAATATAAGCCACGTTTCACAGAACCAATCAGATTGACATGTTGGAACTATTTAGAAGGGCACATAGTTCGGGGACCCTCCGAGTCCCTTCCCCAAATCCTAGCAAAGTGTCCCCCAGCACTTTACACATGGCTCTTTTTTTTTTTTTTTTGAGCCTCTATTAATGTCAGACTGTAGTTATGGCTGCAGCTTTTTCCCCTAAGCAACTCTTTCTCTTCTGAAACCCTATGGCAGTCCATGGCTGTTTAGATTGCACTCAGGAACGTTTTTAAACATTAATTTAGTTTGACATGAGTCGGTGCACAAATTAATTATCCAGGCACATGTCGTTCCCCGCACATGAAAGGCATGATACTGTAGTGGATCCCGTTCTAACGACCACATGTGAATTGCATTGTTACCAGCAATCAGACTGTCAGAGAAAAGCTGGCAACATATAGTAACTCTGAATTTGGCCAGTCCCACATAATTAGCATAAATATGTGAAGCAATCAGAACAGTTTTGGACTTCCTAGGAAAGTGTCCCTATTCTTATCTAGTTCTAAAAGAATGTAGAATAAACTATTCATTTAACCAAGTATAAAAATATGTCTGCTATGCAGTTATAATCATGTGTCATTAATCAGAAAATACTGCAGAAACTCTGACAAATTAAAAACACAAGGATGTGTCTGCAAGGGTTTTTTTTAGCCATTAAAAAGCTGCTTCACCTCTCAGGCAAGCTCTTTTATGGCAACTTCTTGCTCAGTGTACTGACATCTTCAAAGGCTCTGACATCTGTCGGCCTTTGAACTACCATTAAAAAATATTATCCCATTTCCATTCTTTTATGCCCATTTTTTTAATTATAGCCCTTCTTTCAAGTCAGGAACATGGTTGGTTTAAATGATGCTGTCCTTTCGTTTTCAGCCACCCAGCTGCGGTTTGAATAAATTGATGTAGAATCAAAGGCGGGACTTTAAAGGAAAAAGGTTTGATGGACTTGGACTCCGAACCAGATGAGGTTTTATGATGAAAAGGGTTTAATCCCAGCACAGGCATTGCTTCTATCAGTTGAGCAGTACAAAGCAATTCATATATATAGGTTCACGCGAAATGATCTATTTTTTTTTTTAACAGCACAGATCTCTTCAGGACTTGCAAATGTGGCATTAGCTAATATTCAGAGAGCTGATTTCCTTTCATCCACCAGAAGCTTATGATTATAGTACAGTTCTCGAATTGGAAATGAGAGCTGCAACACAGATTTAAAGCTGTGCTGTCTGATTTGTATTCAATATACATGTCACTGCGGGACAGGCTAGTCTGGGCCGAGCTGGTTCAATACAAGGAAAAACAGTTTCATCATCTGAGATTCTTAGTCAAAATATCAGCAGCTAATTAAGACGGCAGTCTCATGACTATTAGCGAGGTGTTTGGTTGATTGGTATCTCTTAAAACTTGACAAGAAGGATTTGAAAATGCATCCTCTCTTTTATTACTTATCCTTCTTGCAGTGTTAATGTGTTCAAGTGCATTGCAGGGTAATGAAGTGTAATCAGATAACTCAAACCACTTTTTTAAAAAGGGAAAAGGACAATTTTAAAACAATTATTTACTTCGCATTAAAATATTTCCCCTCATTTGATTATTGACCTTTGAAAGAATCATTTATGAAAGCAGGTATCAACATTGTCTTTGTTCAGTATACTATTGAATGATAAATATTAGCTTGAGTCAAGTTGTTAAAGTAACTAGATACGTAGTTGAGGATATTTACAAGCCTAGAACACAGCTCCATCGTAAAGTGAGAAGTGATTACTTTTTAATTTTCTGATAGTAATTCAGGATAAATAGTACTTTCAATTCATCAGAAAATTTTCATAAGATAATGTGCACTTGCTTTACATTAGAAATTTACCGTTTCTCAGAATTAAAAAAATAGTTCTTCCATTTACTTAGAAGCTTTGGTACCTTTTAATGGGACAGATCTGATCATTCTGCACAACTGTTTTCATCTTCAAAGAGAATTTCTGTTTTTAACTATCAATATCCAATCCATAGTTTAAAGAAATTCTGACCACGTATAGTTTTAAATTAGCAAAATAGATGTCGGTAAGAGAAGCAATACTTTCATTTTTCCTCTACTACAGTTTATGCTCTACCTTATATTCTAGAATGTTCATTTTCTCTGTTTTCTCTTTTCTCCTTAGAAGAAAATATGGAATAAAACACTTTCGTATGGGATTTACCAGCACATACATTTTGCCTAGTCCTTACCTATTTTTTTATTGCTTCACAAGAGTTTACTGAGTTACTTGGAAGAAGTTGGATTTTTCTCAGTATCATCATTGTTTTTCACTCTGGGATCCTATTTTAGCTTCTCCACCCTTCCCCTTCCCTCCCCCCGCCATTTTTAAATTATACTCTGACCCGCTGATCTTTCACTGCATTTAACTACACGGTTAGGTTTTCATCACGGAGTGCATCCCTTTCGCTCTGCCCTACTGTGTTATGTCTGCATCTTCCCGATGAATCCTAGTTTTCCTCCTGCTTCTCCCACTTCGTCCTAGTTTCTTTTTTCTCTACGAGCTCCTCCACCACTCTGTTAAATACTGGAGTCTACTCCCCCTTTTTATTCTCTTCATTCTTCTGTGAAGTGATCACCTACATGCCAGTGGCCTTAAATAATAACTATATGCTGATAACCTCAGCATCTCTCATCTGAGAGCAGAGCTCAGATATCCAGCCGCCTGCTGGCATCTTCTCTGCTCGCTTGCAGACACCTCAAACTTCACACGTTCACAGCGAAACCGCCACACCCTCTTCTCTGTCTATAAATGGCATTACTGTGCATGCCGTGCTCAAGCCAGAACTTGGAAGTCATTTTTGAATGGCGTCCTGTTCTCTTAATTCATTGGTAAAAGTATAGATCCAGCCCCAAATAGATCTCTAATCCATTCACTCTCACCCACGGCCCTAGTCCAGGCCGCCACCCTCGTTCACCCAGACCTTCATACTTGCCTCCTGATAGTCTTTCTCTGGTTCTTCTCGATGGCCATAGTGATCTTTTTCAAAATGTTTATTGGATTAGGAAATTTCCCTGCTTAAAATCCTTCAATATCTTGTACTTAGAATGAAATCCAAACTTCTTAGCATGGCCTAAAATACCTCGCATGATCTGGCCCTGTCGTTACCCACCCAGCAACATCTTCCTCAGCTCTTCTCCTCCTGCTGCCTGTACGTGAGCTAGGCCAGCCTCTTTTTAGTTGCTAGGATATGTCATACTCTTTCTTGCCTTCAGACTTTGGCCCTTGCTGTTCATTGGGACTGGAAGGCTTTCCCTCTGCCTCTTTGTGTGATTGGCTTCTCCTCATTCTTTAGGTCTTAGCCTAATTGTTAACTCCTCCAATAGGATCTCCCTAATGGCTCTCTCCAAAAGAGGCTTCCCCCGCAGCTCTCTATCAGAGCACTTTGTGGAGAGACAAAAATGAATCAGACACACTGGTAAAAGACAAACATAAATAAAAGATGACGTGCTATGTGCAGTGTTAGAGACATCATGGGGCATAATGCATCATTAAGGGGGACACAAGCCATTCTGGAGGAGGGCGGTGGGTGGGGCGCTCCATCTTCCAACAGTGCAGGCTCCCTGGGGACTGCTCTTGTGGCGTTTCCTCCCATTTGAGTATGTTATTGTTTCTTTAAATAAAAAATTATTTCATCTCCATACAGTTTCGCCCTGTAGAGGCTGCCGTGTCCATAAGAAGCAGGAACACAATCAACAAAAGCCTTTTTTTTTTTTAGTTCTTTGCTGAAAGCCACTGTAATTAGCCAAGGACTGAATTGTGCTCCTGATTCTGTGGTGTTAGAACAATATTCGAATATAGTTTAATGTTCCTCTCCATAATTTATATTAAACTCTTCAAAAGGGGAGTCGATATAGAGAATGTCTTTAATTGTGTGGTCTTCTGTTGGTGATCGTTGCGATTGGTATGGTTTTATCTTTGGGACTTTCTAGATGCTTTGGTACATAAATTGGATTCAGTGTGCGGAAATTCTACTCTCTCGCCATTGATGTGTTGCCACTTTAAGGACAAATGTGGTAACTGTGTCATGATGTGCTGCGGTGCCTCAGAGCCGTCGCTTGTCTTTTTATCCCTGTCCAATGGGTACGATGTTATAATTAAGGATAGTTAGTTGGCAAAGGGAACATAGTCTGAGATCATCTGCAAGAACTTCTTTAGCTCTTTTCCAGGCAATAAATTAACTTTTAAGGGGTAAAATAATAAGTTGGTTGTTTGAAGCTATGTCTGATGGCCAACAGGAAAGCATACACACATGCACGTGTGTGCACACACTCACACACACAGCCTTTTTTCTGCTTTGCCTCTGAAGTTAATGTGTGGACTTGGCTGCATCTGTTCTCATAAAAATAACACAAAGGGAAAAAATACATCAGTTATAATAAAGTAGCGTTACTCAGTACTACAGAGCCTTTGACTTCCTATTCCTATTTTCTTTTCCCAGTAATCATAAACTTTCTCATCTGAGATCAAGAGTGTGGAATGAATAAATATTGTTTTTCACTAGGCAAAGACTCTGAAGGGGATCAGTCAGGAGACTTTATCACTTGAGTAAGAGAAGTTAGGACATTTAACTGGATTTGAGCACTGTCCACATGTCTCATATTGTGGTCAGAGGTGGGGGATACTCTCACCCTCGGCGCTCCGCACTGCAAAGTGGTTAATTGCCTCTGTCATGCTTGTTCTATCTCTAAATCCAAGACCTAAGAAAGCCTCAGTGACTCTTATTTTTTTCCTCAAATTTTTCTTCATTTTGTCTTTTTCTCTCTGTTTTTGCAGATTTCCTTCTCCTTATGCTTAACAATCATATTTTTTAAACCCTAAGAGGTCTTTTTGTACTTTTTCTATATTTCAGAGCATTTTGTTTTCATTTTATAGATGTAATAAATTTTTCTCTCTCCAGGTTTATGAATTAGATTTTTTTTAGTACCATTCTTTGAATTATCTTTTTCCTTCAAGGAAATTTTCTATTTATCTTTATATTTGTCTTTTATATTTCTTTCTCTTAGCTTTTCTTATATGTTTGATAATTTTCTTGCTTTCTATTCACATTTATAAAAGATGAATGGTTTATTAGTTTTCTATTGCTGTTGTAACAAGCTACCACCAATTTTGTGGCTTAACACAACAGAACTGTACTATCTTAACAGTTCTGAAGGTGAAATATCCGAATTAGTCTTACCAGACTAACCTCAGATTGTCGGCAGGGACTGTTCCTTCCGGAGGTTCAAGGGAAGAATGTGTTTCCTCGTCCCCCCAGGTTCTGGGGGCCACCTCCATCCTCGCGCCCGCGCCCTGCACGCGTCACCTTTTCTCTTGCTGCTGCCATTGTCACGCTGCCTGCACTTTGCCTCTGACCTTTCTCCCTTCCTCTTCAAAAGGACCCTTGTGAGTAAGTTGGGCCACATGCATCCTCTAGGACAATTTTAGATCTCAGGATCCTTAATCACATATGCAGAGTCCCTTTTACCATGTAAAGTAACATATTCACAGGTTCTGGGGATTAGGATGTGGACATCTTTGAGAGGACATTAGTCAACCTACCAAAGACAGGATTGCAAGAGAGCTAATTTGTTGTATAAATAGAGTTTTTTTCCTCCACCCACCTCCTAATATGTCTTTCCCGAAAAAGGAAATCAGAGTGAGTTCTGAGACAAGGGGTGACATTTAGATGGAAATGCTGGAATTCCTCATTTATTCTGCTGTAGACTCCATACTTCAAGCCATAGGTTTCCCTGTATTGTTCATTTTTTTTTTTTTTTTTAGGAACAGCCTTCTGGTTTTCACCCACAGGCAATCCAGATGAAGGATGACTAGACATGTAAATAGAAATTTAGCCTGCCACTCTGTTGTAGTTTTGCATTACAAAGCACATCATTAGGAGCTTAATCGTGCATGGTATTGTCCTGCTTTGAGTGATTCTGAAAACAGAGCCTGATACAGGAGTTAGCACACAGGTAGTTTATTAGGGGAGGGAGGCAAGGGGAAGAGGAGAATTCCCCTCTTCTGAAGTGAGGGAGTACGAAGACTGGAAAGGCCAGCAAAGAGTGCCCTATTTATCAAGTTACACTGAGAGCAAGGGGGACTCCACTCCACTGAGGACCCCGGATCATCTTTGAGAACACACCACAAATTGTCACACCAAAGAATGGGAGTCTGGAGCACTTACCCTTACAATTCTGGCTCCTTTTGATTGATGGCGCCCCCAACGGGCGGGCGTCTGCTCCTGCATTTTCTGGCCTCACTTGCACTTCATGGCCGCCCCGCCTGCCTGCTCCTGCTCTTGCTGGCTGTACCTGCACTTGCACTGAGTGGCCTTCTCTGGCTTTGGAGTAAGCACAAAGTGGAGAAACTAAGTCACGCCATAGCCCCTTGAGGCAGAATTGAGCATGAGTTGCCTGCCTCAGCCGGGCTGCGATCAGACAGGTCGAAGAGATGCGGCCCAGGACACCCGAAGCATCTAGAATTGAATGGAAACAGTGAAAAGGGAACAGAAATATAAATGCTTCTCCCTTTACACAATAGTTGTCTCTACTCTGCATTAACTTATCAAAACAACTTTCAGAGTTTCGAATCTCTTTTTTGAAATATACCCACAGAAGCCTCCTGATAATTAGAATAATTGGAACATGTGAGTTTTTCTGTCCCTCACAAGGCCCTCTTAAGACAATAACCGAAGTCATAAAACTACCACAGCAAAGAGAATACAGTGATGGCCATCAGCAGACAGGAGACTTAGACACGTTTTTGGAAGCAGTGCTGAGATAGCCAGCATCTAGCTGCACAGGATGAGTGTTACAGCCTAGGAAAGAGCCCACCTCCCTCTAAATCCCAAGAGAGACTCAGGGCAAAGAGAGCCCAGGAAGGAAGGGTGGCAGAAGGGAGACGTGAGGTTAAATGCAGGATTCGTTGAAAGTCGGTAAACAGAATAAAGCGATTTCTCTCTACCACGAGGCCATAGTGGCCGGCAGCTAGGCGTTTTTTCCCCAGGCTGAGGGAAGTGAATGAACGGTCTGGGAGAGTACAGGGGACCTAGGGTGGAAAACGATGCCTTGGAGCAAAGCCTTGTGCTCTAGAGCACGTTAGGGATCTGCATCGCAGCATCTTCGTCTCCTCTAGTTCACGCTCACGCACAGTGGCCGCCCTGGCGTGCAGACTCCAGCCCCGCACACATACAGAGTTTTATCTCCTAGATCTTGAGTGTGAGCAGACAACCTTGGATCATCTGACATTTCAAGTGTGCCTCAGAGGCCTGAAAGAGAAAGACTTAACGCAGATGACTCCATAGTAAACAAGGAACCACAGGGAGCAAAAGGTAAATTTAAGGACAGCAAAACTGAAATACCAAATGTTATGGTGTTATTTTAATAAAAGAACAGGTTGCTATGCGAATTTAACAAAGAAATAAGAAAGGGCTCTGAACACTGAAAGTCGTTTCAAATGTTTGTCAAAACTAATGTTGAGAAAATCTCCCACAATAGAAAACAAAAAGCACAGACAAAAACATGAGTATTAAATATATTTTTAAAAGGTGAGACGTAGATGATTAAGCCAGGATGCTCAATGTTTAACTGGTGTTCAAAAACAGAAAATAGAGAGGAGGAATTATCATCGGCGTAATAGTAATAATGAAGTTCACAGAGCTGAAGGATGTGTCTTCAGGTTAAAAAGGCTCATCAGTACCAGCACAATGAATGAAAAAGACCTGCCTCTGCATACACTGTTGTTAAATCTCAGAATAGAAGGAATAAAAGAGAGATCTTAAAGCCTTCCAGAGAAAAGTTAGTTCCCCCAACAAGAACGAGATAGACTGGAATCATTTTTCCAATAATAAGTGGTAAAATATAATAATGCCTTCATTAGAACTATGAAAGGGAAATTTTTCAAACCAGATTTCTGTATATAAGTCAATGTTCAATCAATCATAAGGTTGGAGAAACACTGCAAACATGCAAGGATCTGGAAAGTTTACTTCCTGCATTTCTTTGGAGCTTGCTTGTAGATGTTCTTAGATAAACGAAAGGACTAAATATAAAAGAGAAATCCAAAGGATTCAACAAACAATGGATTCAGACAGGACAGGAGAGAAGGGAAGTCCCAGAGGGTGGCTGCACAGTGAGTCCAGAAAACATCCAGCCCGTCTCGGAACAGATGTGGAGTGAGGGGAGGAAGCATCCAGACACTACTCATGAGAATTCCTAATATCGTCAGGGGCCACGACAGAGCAACATGCAGGAGAGAAAAAAGAAAGCTAATTAGAAGCCTTGGGGAGTCAGGGAAGAAAAACTGCCAAAAGCAAAATGTGGCTATATAATATGTTACCTGGTTATGTTTTGAACAATAATTAGACTCTCTTTTGCTGTTATTAAGTTTTACCATTGGAAATCAATTTATATATAAAGCAGATTTATTCAAGGTTACAGGCACAACATAAATGTTACCAACCTTAACAAAATTACAGATAACAGAACTGAAAACTCAGATACTTGAAATTGTGAGAATGATTAGGCTAAGCGAAGGTTAGGCAGTACTAATAAAGTCATCGAACTAAGTGGAGATTTCAAAGAGACCATCTATAATTGTTGGAAAAGAACAGTTTATTTTATTGAAAGTTATATTTTTAATTTGGGGGGAACCTCCATACTGTCTTCCATACTGGCTGTTTCCTTTTCTCCACATCAAAAAACAAAAATAAAACTACCATATAGATCCAGCAATTCCATTTCTGGCCATGTATCTGAAAGTAATGAAATCACTATCCTGAAGAGATATCTGCGTCCCCAAGTTCATTACAGCATTATTTACAATAGCCAGGACATGGAAAGTAGGTGTCCATCAAAGGATGAATGGATTGGGAAAATGTGGCATGTATACACAATGGAATACTATTCAGCCGTAAAAAAGAAGGCAGTCCTGCCATTTACAACATGGATGGACCTTGAAGGCATCATGCTGCGTGAAATAAGTCAGAGAAAGACAAAAACCACATGATCTCACTTTCACGTAGAATCTTAAAAAAACAATCTCACAAAAGCAGAGGACAGTTTGCCACAGGCAGGGGCTTGGGAGTGGGGAAATTGGGTGAAGATGGTTAAAAGATATAAATTTCGAGTTATAAACAAGTTCTGGGGCAATAATGTACTACATGACTGTAGTTCTTAAAACTATTATATATTTGAAAGTTGCTAAGAAAGTAAATCAAAAGTTCATCACGAGAAAAAAATTGTAACTGCATGGGGATGGATGTTAACTAACCTTTTTGTGGTGATCATTTTGGAATATATACACGTAACAAATGATGTTGTATACCTTAAACCTATACAGTGTCAAATCTCAAATCTCAGTAAAACTGGGAAAAAAGTTATAAACTTTACCAGTAAAGAACTAAAAATGGTGAAGTAAGGATACAAGAAGTAATGTGGATGGTGTAAGGAAGCTAAACCTCTGTCTTTCATAGCAGGAAATAAATGGATAGTGAATAAATTAAGTTTATTAAATACATAATTGGATGAAGGTCATTATCAGCAGAGTTAAGAACATAACTGAAAGTTAGATGTGTCTGCCTCTGGGGGTGGGTAGGTGGATTCGACATGAGAAATCAAACAGTAAAGTAGTTTTCATTAAGAGCACTTTTTATACCCTTTGGTTGTTTGATTACGTTTATTTAAAAATTTTAAAGAAACACTTGAGAAAATTTTATAAAGAAAAGTTTTGTCAATGCAATGGCCTAATTTTTCTTTTTCTTTTTTCATCTACTCTAATTTTTGTTTTCTGAGGTGTTCCACAGAAATAGATTCATAAACGAGTTGGACAGATTCCTGACTAGTAAATTTATAATACAGTTTTTCAGAGAAATTTGGAGATTGCAGAAGACATTTTCAGTTGTATCTGTTATTTTGGAATTCAGTTATTATTTGATGTCTTATAAAACACCCTATGGTAGTCGTTTACTGAGTTCTTATAAGAATGGTCGGTAAGGTATTTCTGTCATTGGTGCAAAGGGATATACACCTTTTAGGGTTTGGAAAACAAGGATAAGTATCAATTAGAGTAATTATTGGAATGAATAGCATGATAGCGTTATAACATCTGCTCTGTAGTGATGGGCATAGATGCTTTAAGTAAGAGTAACATGTTTTCTTATTGCCAAGGTGAATAACAGAACACAAGCATCGTTTCATTGATATGGAGAGTACATTAGACAATGTTACAGTAGTCAGTGTCATAGTGAGTCAAAGTTATAAAGTCCAAGTGTAAGGAGAACTTAGAAGAATGCTCTGAGAAATGGAAACTGCATGAAAAACTGAAGTATTGGTGGAAATAAGTAAAAGTCTGATAGAGGCAATAAAATTTGAGTGAGAAACAAAATATCAGACTTTAATAAAATGACATTATTTCCCAATACATGGGAAATCACTCCATGTGGAAGAATTTTTTCCACTAATGTTATTTTAGATTTCTTTAACATATTAGTTGAATAGTTTTTATTGATTCAGCCGGCAACTCTATATAAAATAAAATAGGAGTAATGGTCATTATCGATTTAATCAAAAATTTAAGAAAGCACTCCAGTCACTTGGAACTAAAACTCTATGCAAAATTCTTTGAGTTCAGGAGCAAGGAGCTTTAACTAACAAAAATGTTGTGCTAGCTAATAAAGCAGACGAGGAAAATTAGAGGGTTGCCAATCTTGATCGTTACTTGAAAGATATGTGAACTAAAAAAATACCTTAACCCAATCTTTTAGAGACCCATTTTATTATATTTGATGAAAATGATAGTACCTACATTTTTATGATAAGGATTTCAAATAAGTCTGTGAAGCTACTTGTAAAAATCTGAAGCGTATAGAACACAGACACACACAAAATGGTTTTCTAAATTATAGAGTTGAAATTCGGAGGATTATT
This sequence comes from Pteropus alecto, assembly GCF_000325575.1. Taxonomy (NCBI): domain Eukaryota; kingdom Metazoa; phylum Chordata; class Mammalia; order Chiroptera; family Pteropodidae; genus Pteropus; species Pteropus alecto. The sequence continues at coordinate 10,316,955 of NW_006436283.1, read as the reverse complement.
TAAGTGATGTGGTTTGTATTATATATAACATTTTAATTAAAAGCATCCACTTTATTATATACATTCAATTGTAATCATGTAGAACTGGGAAAAAATTCTTTCCTTATGACTTTTGAAATTGTTATATGGTATATACCCACATTCAAGGCATCTCCTACTGAACAAAACAATAAAAACAAATGAAAAACCCTTTCTATAATTTTCTGCTAATAAAAGTAATATGTACTTTCTGATTTTTTTGATCACATTCTTAATAAGGTCTCTCCCACCTTATTGGCTGCTTTGCTTTGAAACTCCATCCAATAAAACTGAGGTCATAGATAGAGTTCCGTATCCTAGCAACATATCTTTCCCTTTCAACACTTTGCAGGTATTTCTTTTCATTCAAATATTTTCTTAGGGTTTGCTGGTTTCTAGGGGGGGAGCGGGGTGGAGGGATGAAGAGATGGCTCAATAATAGCCTGAGAATGAATCTAGTAATCTCAGTATTTCAGGGCATGGCAGAAGGAGGAGACTAGAAACCTAGGTATCTGGGCATGAAAATGGACTGTTAAATTATTAAGAGGATCAGAAATGCAAGTAGGTCAGTTTTAGGGTAATGAAGTCAGATCAAGAGGTCAGGAAAAAAACTTTGTGAGTCCAGTTAGTTGAAACGAGATAAAAAGGATGTAATTACAGAGTCAAGAATCTAATCACAACAACAGATTTCGTGTACAGGTAGTGACCTTAATTTTGGAACAGGCATAGGGTCGGGAATCCAAACCCCAGATTATGAAGCAAATAAGTATCAGATTGAGGTTTAGTTGGGCAGGTGACCCAAGTTCATGGCTGTGAGCCTATCTTGGAGGCAAGCTCTGCTTTGGCGAGAGCCCTCTCGGGTGTGCCCTTCCTCCTTCTGTGAGTAGCTAGGCAAGTGCAAGCTTGTGTCTGAGGTTAAATGGGAGAGAAAGGATGAAAGGAGTTTCTGAGCTTTTTAGGTTAATAAAAAGGAAAATAATCTTGTAAGTCACCTAATATACTGTCAGGTGACTTTGCTTGGCACGTGGAGTAAGTGCAGCAGGCAACTAGTAGGCTACCAGTGGCTTAACAGGCATCGGCAACTTGGTGGATACTGACGAGTCAAAGTTGTAGGCAGTTACGTGGATGGAGCTTTTTAACCACAGAACGGTTTTAGAAGAGCTCAGTGTTAGGTTGTGTAGACCATTTTTGTTAACAAAACTGTCAATCTTAAAACATATTTGATGTTTATTAGTATTTAGTGGAAAAAAATCAATTCACATATTTATCAAAAACATTAAGCTAATTGAAACATTTAAATTTTTTTTTTCAGTTCATCTCTAAATTTATAGCATTTTCCCGTGGGTTTTGAAAAATCTGTTGGTATCCATGATCTTGAGCTAGGTAGCATTTGTTCCTTAGTTTGTTTTAAAAGTATTATGATTAGGATCAGTGTGCCTGTAGCTAAGCATTTGAGGTACACAACTTTACTTAGATTTCATAAATGTCCAGTCTCACCTGGGGCAGGAATATAACGTTGAAGAGAGTTTAACATTATATTTAGTAAGCAGAATCTTTGAAAATGGTAATCTAAATTCTTCTATAAATTAATTTAAAACCTTAGTTTTTATATAATATCACTATTATAAATCATGTTTCTAACATCTGCATGCTGGTTATAGAACTATTTTAGACCTTTTGAACATGACCTTGAAAATATTTAAGAAAAACATTTTTTATACTCTTACGGAGTCTTAGCTAAAAATACCCCATGAAAACAATGTAAAGTAATTTTAAAGTGAAAAGGCTAAATTATTTTAAAAATTAACAATTGTATATTTTATGTTTATAAGCAGAGGTAAATAACATCACCATGGATTTAGTGCATTTTTTCCCAGTTATTTGCATTGGCTTTATCCACAAAATGCCTTGTTATACTAGGTGAATTTATTTTAATGAATAAGTCAACAAGTAACATCATTTACAAAAATACAAATCGTTATAGTAAATTAAGTTATTGTTGCATAGTCTCGTAGTGTTCCTTGTCTGTGTCAAAATCCTCAGGATGCTTTCGTGGATGCTTTTTTTCTCTCTTCTGTCTCTCTGTCCTAGACATAATGTGAGGTACTCTGACACCACAGATATGTTGGGGAGGCCCAACTGGATGGTAAAGCTGTCCTTTAAGGTCAAGGGGAACACTGTGCTACTGTGCTGGAATTGTCCACCACCACTAGTGCCTTGGTGGCTTTGGAACGGGTTTCCTTTAGTCTGGGTACTTGAGCTTCTTTCAGAACTCCTAGGATCTATCAAGAATTACACTACTTCATGCAATTAGTGAAAGGAATATTAAACTAGATATCCTCACATGTAATCTGCTACTTGGGGGAAAATGGCTGAAATAATAATAACTTTTCAGGTTTATTCCTTTACATAAGATTATTGACTCATGTTTTTATCATACACTTAAATTATAAATGAGATTGTGAGATTTACACGATACTCAAAACATATCACATGATCCTTCTGTGTTAGTTTCAGCATATATTTAAAGAATTAGTTGCATGAAATGGACACAGTGCACACAGAAGTTTGCACAATGGGAAGGAAACGCTGTTAAGTGATAATAGGGAGGACTCACCATGTCCGTTCTGATGGAGGCGGTCGCTGAGTCAGAGATGGTCGCAGAGTCAGAGGCGGTCGCTGAGTCGGCTTCTATCCACAGGGTACAGGGCTCTCCTCCCTCTCACCAGCTCATTGTTAAAGAGTCAGCTCTGTGTGCCTCAGAATATTCTAGAATTTCTTACATTTACTTAAGCAGCCCAAACTTCTGAATACTTTGCTTTAGTGAAGTCATATGATTGTTAGCCCAGTAATTAGTGTTTTCTGAATGGCACTCATGTAGCGCGTGGACTGCTGTGACCTTGGGGTATACAGAATGTTTGGGTAGAATGGCTAATACAGAACTGGCAGAAAACCTGTCAA
>NW_006436283.1:10284226-10313922 GCF_000325575.1 Pteropus alecto | reverse complement strand
CTTTCCAATTACTTGAATGTCATTGTTTAAAGAAGAAGGTTTCTAGTGAAGAAGTATTCAGCATGAATTTTATTCTTCTTCCAAGGCCAAGTAGGTTACCTCTCACTCCTGGAAACACTCTGTCAAGAAAATAGCTTTAAGTGTTTCTAGATGCTGCAAATAACATCTTCCCGAAAAGAAGTCCTGTTCGTTAGCCCTGATGTTGCACCACAGTGAGCTGTGGATAATACGTTTGTGTTGGCTTTTTAATACTCATGTTTTGCATTCTCGAGATGAGATTATTAAAAGTGCTGTTTGAAGATACTGTCTTCTAGTGTCATTTTTCTCAAGTGGAATATTTTCACTTTTATGATTCCATTTGAATCTAGAAAATTTATACATATCCATGTTTTGTGCTTTCATTAATTATTAATATAGTTTATAGAATAAATGCTCATACATAGTCATTTTAAATGTAGTAGATATTGATTTGCAAATTTCCAAAATAGGTTAATGTGTTATGAATCTTCTTTTTTCTCTTTTAATCATAACTCAGTCTAAAAGCAAATTGCTATGGGGTTTTAGTCCCTTTTCTCAAGAACTATTTTCAGTTAGATGATTTGGGTGGTTCTTCTAGAATAAAACTAGAAATTTCAACATCAGTTATGAATTTTTAGCAGTATTGTCACTACTCACAAAAACAAATGCAGCCATAATGTTTGCCAGCTCACGTGACTCATTACATGTGCTACTTCTTTGTTTTTTTTTTCTCCAAATAGGCATGTAAATAAAGAGTGCTTTTCTTTCGTGCTTTCGCCCTATTTCTTTTTTCTAATTCTCTACCTAAGTGTTCTCTTCTTTTGCAGGTCAAAATATTTTTTCATTCTTGATCTCAGTCCTTCAGTATGTTTCAAAACTGACTATTCTTTGCTCTAAAGTTTTTAACCAAATTAGAAGGATTTTTTTGCCTTTTCTCTGTGTTAAGCTCTATCTTCTCTATCGTCTGTGGTTTAGTAGTGTTATCGTGACCAACGACACGGCCTTTTAATTTTGTGGACAGAGTTCCTTCCAGTGTAAGCTAGTCTTTTGGAATTTGGGGGAATTTAAGTCCTTTTTTTCCACCTTTATAAGTGGTGGAGGGAATATTTTCACTGAAACACAAGGTGGGCTAATTTTATTTTTAATTACTACATTTAATAACTCTTGGTCTGAAAATACAAACGTACTTTAAATATAGTAAACATGCATGTTGAGTCTCAGAGAAGATTTTGACTTGCTATAAGGTAAATCTGCTGGCTCTTAGTTCTGTATGTCTTTCAGTCAGTTAAGGGGTTTAAAAAAATATTTTTCATTGGATAGAACACAGGCATTATGTGTCAAGAAAGTTCTACTTGCTGCTTAGGTGCATTGGGTTAAAAAAAAGAAAACTTGCTGCCCTAAGAATATTAAGACCTGGTTTCTTACCCAGACTTTTATGTGACTTTACCTTTAATGAGTCTCTTTTCTACTTTTATCAACCACTCTCTTTCCCATGGAATATGGGAACACACTTTAAAAGATTTAGCCCTGTAAAAATACTATATAAAAATATAAATTTTTATTCAAAAACTCCACAAAAAATTACCTCACCTTTAAAACAACACTGTAACACTTGACTTAATTTGAAATCATTAATTTACAAATTATATTAAAAGATATATTATGTGTTGTAGGATATAATTATTCAATAACTAGGATTTTTAACTAGATGAACTTGTTTTTAATTTATAATAAACATAAGATTTTATGTAAGAGATACAGTTTTATGCATTATATAAATTTAATCTATAAATTGATATGTTAAACCTTTTCAAAATACTATTTTTTATTCAACAAAATTTTCCTATTATTGTCTACCATTGGCTTTTTAATGTATATGTTGTCCTTCCTTGAAATCTGAATATCTACTTTCACATCAATTCTATATACTTAATAAAATCTCTAATAGTCACATTTCATTCAATGTATTCCTTTCATTAAGAAATAAAATGATATATTTTATTTCGGTGGAGTAAAAGTTCTAGAAGAATAAGAGTGAAGTTTTGCTTCAAAAATAACTTTGACATAAGGTGTGATCACAGCCAAATATAACAGAAAGAATACCATTTATCTGTTTTTTTAACTTTTAGCATGTAATAGTTCATGCTAAAAATACATAATATAAACTAATAGCAAACGTATTATATACTTAGATTTTATATCATAACTAACAAAAATCTGTATCTTCAAACCTAGTCATCAGGGGTTTTCCCTCCTCAAAATTATTTTTAAAACCAGCAGTGGGTTAAGTCCTTCCCTTCGCCTTCGTAAGCTGGCAGCTGCCAACACTGACAGTTTCCTCCTAATATTTTCCCTTTGCAAAGGTCTCTGTGAAGTTTTAGGGAATATAATTGAGGAAAAAAAATTTTTTTTTTTTGGATATTTACATGAAACATTTAAAATAGAAAACATAGCAGTAATAAATAAAGCTAAGTTATATAATAAACTACATTATTTAGAATCTAAAGCAAAAAAAAAGTAGTAAGGAAAATTTAAATGTGTATGCTCCATAAAAGTAAGTAGCAGATAGCAAGGATTTTTTCACCAAAATTACTTATGAGATATCCATCTGGTCACCTTAGATTAACCCCAACCCCTTAAACCTTATACATTTATATTACTTGACAGTGATAATTGGTGTTTATAATGATGACCTTGAGTTATTTTACAGTCCTAGAATATTCTTAAAATCTTCAAAGAAAGATTAAAGGATTATAAATGTGTATGGGGCCATCCTCCTATTCTCAGGACAGTACGCTCATTTCTTGCTGTATGTGATACTTACAATGAGTTAATCTTACTTATATATAGACCATGCAGACCAACAGCCCTCGTCCTTCCTGTATGAGATAAAATGAAAAGACCGAGTGAATAAAAGGTGAAAAAAAAATACCTAGAAAGGCCCCAGGGGTGTGTATAGGAGTACTCGGACCTTTTCTAGATGATGTAACCAGCCAAGAAATGAGATGATCATTTCTTCAAACCTTTAACCCATCTATGCGGTTTTCATTCCCGTGGCATTTAAGTGTCACTTTCTTGAAACGATAAAGATGCAGTGCTTTACTGCCCTTCCTTATGACCAAGAGGTTCGCAGGCACACCTCAACTCTTCTGGTCTTCACTCACCCACAAACAACCCTTCCAGTCTACACTCACCCGCAGTTCGTTTACAAGAGACAGAGGTGTGTTTGAATTCAGTGGCGTCTTGCTCTTGAAGCCTTATGAAGCGGTTATAATGTCTGCCAAAGGCCATCCACTTCCATACTCTAATTCTATCCTATGCGACCAACGCAAGAACATCCAAGGAAGGCAGGAGAACGGTGCCGGGGCCCCTGTTCGTAGGTTCCTTGTCCTCGAGAGGATATTTCTGTTGAGGAGGAGGCTAGGAGCTTGGACTGCTTCTCTTGAAATAAAATCCCAAACAATTTGCTGTGAGGATTCTTCTTCCTTGATAAATCTTGTGGAAAAATGAGAACACAGCTCTTCAGAAATGGATACTGAAGATTCACTAATAGATAGAGACCATCGAGCTCCTGAAAACATGATTCGGTGAGATAGTGGATGTTTAGATGGATGAATACACAGATGGACAGACAAACCAGTGACTGACATAGCTGACCAGAGAGCTATGAACTACCTAAGCGTCAAAAAAGTCTTGAAAGGTCTGGGACCTGTGTCCAAGCAAGAGCTCACCTGGAGGTCCTCGCTATTCTACCAACACCTCTGCCTCAGACAAGTCTGAATTCAAACCTTCTGATCCTGCCTTTTTACCATTTTGTTTCTTTTTAATCCTGCTTATCCATATTACCTAACCCTGCTACTGCCTGAACCGTGGTGTTCAATACACACAGTTGTCCTCCTTCAGAACAGAACTGATTCATGTTTAATTATTGTATTTAATTCGTCAGTAACTCACTAATCATCTATCATTATTTCTGGTACATTTTTCTTTGGGAGACAAAAACAATGTTTTGTTACAAGGTTAAACTCTTTTTCATGCTAGAGTTTCTGTGGGAGTTGTTTACAACAGAAGAGAAAATTCTATTGCATATGATATTTATAAAATAATGTTAGAAGATTAAAAGAGCATAAAGTTTAAATAGTCTAGCATAATGAAAATAAAGTATTTTGATCAGTTTTATATTATTTTTAATAATTAACCATTATTCAAATGTATTCTAGAACTATTAATGTTGTTCTAAAGAAGATACATTCTTTTAAACTAAATTTTTTATGTGATAAAAGTAAAAATTAATGAACTACTGTGGTATTCAAAGACATAATTGAAATTGAAGGTGTCCTATGAAATATCCACAACAACAGGAAAATTTATTCACAGGATGTTTGCATTTCCATAATAAATAGACTATATTAAAAATAATTATTGTATTAAAATTTAAGAAATTTTTCCTTTTTAGAAGCATTCTCCTGCCACCTGGGCTTAAAATCTTTGCATCATCTTTTAAAATTTTTTTATTGTATTGTGTCTGATACAAACGAATGTATGTCACATAATATTTAAGCACTAAGGCGTACAAACAAAATGAACGTCACGAACTGACCACCCAAATAGGAATTAGGACATCATTAGAAGCGTCGCCTCTACCTGTATGTTCCTTTCCTGCACCTGTCACCCCTGCCCCAGAGGCAGCTGTCGTCCGTAAGTGGTGATACTTACCTCGCATTTTTTCAGGATAGCTTTATCACTATCGCTTTATCACATGTATCTCTAAGCAGCAGATTGTTTACTTTTGCTTGAGTTTGAACTTTATAAAAATGGTTACATATCATAGGTAATCTGTCATTTGCATTTTTCACTCAATATTTTATTTTTAAGAGTTATCTGTTGCCCTGTGTGCAGCTCTGCTTTATCCATTTGGTTGGACACACTGTCCTGTTCTATGATAAGAAGTCAGTTAATCACTATGAATATTTGGGCCATCTCTAATTATGTAGTTTTGAAAATGCTGCTGTGTACATTCTTAGACGTGTCTCTGCTGCACATGTGTAAAAGTTTCTCTACAAAATGTTGGGACATAGCTTATGAAAATGTTCAACTTTTCTAGATAGTGCCAAATTAATGTACACTGATGTTTCACCATTTTGCACTCATCTCAGTACTGTGTAAGAGAGCCACTGACACACGTCCTTGCCAACATTTGTTACTGTCAGACATCTTAATTTTTATAAAGATAGTGATGGTAAAATGATATTGCATTTTCTGATGACTAGTGAGGTTGGGCAGCTTTTCATGTGATTACCATCAAAAGTTTGCCTTTTGTTGAGTGCCTGGTCATGTCTTTTCCTCATTTGGAGTGGGGAGTTGTCTGTCTTTATTTACTGGTATACTTAAGAAATTCTGGAGACTATTCTTTTGTTAATTACATATGCTGCGAATCTTCCCTTCTGGGTTTTATTTTTTCATTACCTCTATGGTGTCTTTTGATGAACGAAGGTTTTTAATTATTAATGTTTTCAAGTTAGTGCCTTTCAAATAATATGAAATTGTTTCTTACCTCAAAGTCAAAAAGTCATCCCCATATTTTAAAAAATGTTGTCTTTCATATTTGGTCTCTAATCTACCAAGCATTGCCTTAAAAAAATAATAGTTTTTTTGAGATATAATATCCATATCATACAATTCACCCATTTAAAGTGTGTTCAGTGGGTTTTAGTATATTCATAGACTTGTGCAACCATCATTCCGATCAATTTTAGAACATTTTATCACCTTCTCTCAAAAAACTCATGCCCATTAACAGTAACTCCCCATTTTCCCTCCCCTCCCAACACTTCAGTCCTAGGCAGACACTAATCTAAACTCTGTCTCTCTAAATTTGCCTCTTCTGGTTATTTCTTATGAATGGACTCATACAATATGTGGTCTTTGTTAAGTGGCTTCCTTCATTCATTGTTTTCAAGGTTCATTCACATTGTAGCATGTATTAGTTCTCCATTTCTTCTTATGACCAATAATCCATTGTTTGTATATTCTATAATTTATTTGTTCATCAATTGATGGACATTTTGACTTTTTCTATGTTTTGGCTATTATGAATAATGCTGCTATGAATATTCATGTGCAAGTTTTTATGTGGAGATAACATTTTATTTCTCTTGGATATACACCTAGGAATGGGGAGAAAATTGATTTTTATCTATTGTGTAAGGGAAGGATCGGATTTCATTTTTTCCTGTATGAATAACTTACTGTCTTAGCAGTTTTTAGACTGGTTTGTCATTTACCCACTAAACTGCGATGCCACCTCTGTCCAGCGTGGGCTGTTCCTGGGCTCTCCATTATGTTCCATTAGTCAAGTTTTTCTATTCTCTATGATAATATTACGCTGTGTTAGTCTCAGTAACATTATTTTAGTTCCTGATATCTGGTATGGAATGTCACACCATCTGTCTCTTCTTTAGGAGAATTGTGGTACTGTGTTCATCCCTGCGCATTTTAGATTCAGCTTGTCAAGTTTCTGGAAAGCTTTTGTTGAAATTTTCATTGAACTTGGATTGATTGATGCTGTAGATCAATTTAGGGAGAACTGATGGAGAGACTTTCCATCATCGTGATATATCTCTCAATTATTTAGACCTTTAATGTCTTTCAGAAAAGCCTTATATAATTAGAGTTTTGCACATCTTTTGGTAGAATTTTCTGAGAATCTTATATTTGTTATAGTTGTAAATGGTGTTTTATGAATTTTTTTGCTGGTGTATAAAAATTAGAAATGGTTTTTTAACATTGATCTTTTATTCAGACCTTTCTAAACTCATTATTTTTAATAACTTGTACATTCAGTTTCATTTTCTCTATAGACAGTCACACCATCCATGATTAAAGACAGTTTTATTTTTATTTTATTTAATTTTTTGGTCGTACAATTATGAATACAAGTAGTGGTAGTATATCTTAATATATCTTAAAAGGGCTATTTTAAAACTTCACAATAAAAAATAAATTTGCTGAGTTTTTGGTAAATACGCTTTATCTGATTAAGAATGGTCTCTTCTATTCCTGTTGTGCTAGGATTTTCTGCCGTGGAATTTTATCAGATGTTTTTCTGTGTGTTGAGATAATTGTAAGGCTTTTTTCTTTTACTGCTTTAATGAAGGAGATCATATTGTAGATTATTTCCTAACATTGCACCAGCATGATGTCCTTTCCAATTTTTTCATGATGTGTTATCACTGGATTCAATTTGCTAATAACTATTGAGATTGACCGGAGATTTTTCTTTTTTGGAAATGTTTTTTAATTGATGTTATGCTAGTCATAAATTGAGTTGCTGTATGTCCTTTTTCTATTCTCTGAAAGAATTAGTATCAGAGTGACTTATTTGTTTCCTAAATATTTGGTGGAACTGGCCAGTAAAGCCATCTGGGCTTGATATTGTGTATCTGGAAAGATTTTTTATTACTATTTAAAATTTTCTAACGGTTATAGGATGATTTCATATTTTCCATTTTTTCTTAGTCAGTTTTGGTAAATTTTTATAGCTTAGAGACTTTTCCTTTTCATTTAAATTTGATATTTATCGGCATTTATAGATTTTTATAAATGTTAAACTGCCTTTGTATTCTTTGCAACTTAGTGATTAGATATTTTATTTTTATACTTTACCAGACTTGTTTGCTAATTAATTATTTAGGATTTTTATGTCTATGTTCATGAGTGAGTCAACCTATAATTTTTATTTCTCTTCCTATTCCTGTAATCCTTCACTATCAATATTATAACTTCTAAAATAGTTTGAGAGTGTATTTATCTTTCTTTATTCTTTGGAAAAGTTTGTAAAAGACCAGAATGATCTGTCTCTTGGGAGATTATTTTAGAACTCACCTATAAAATTATATGAGCTTGATGTTTACTTTGTGGGAGTGTTTTAAACTATTTATCCAATTTCTTCAATTTGTTTAGTAGTTCTAGTTCTCCTTTTGGCATTTCATATTTTCCTAGAAATCTATTTTACCTATGTTTTTTAATTATTGGCATAATATTCTTCTGGCATTATCTTATTATCTTTTTAATCTGTGATGGAACTATAGTATGTCCTTTTTAAATTTTAACCTTATTAAAATTTTATTTTAATTTATTTATTTAGCTGTTACACATTTTCTAGATAAGATTGTTAATTTATGCTTTTTTAAAATTTCCTTTATCAGTCTTACCAAAAATCGTTCTATATTACCAATTTCCTAAATTGGTTGCCTACTTCATTAATAATTAACCTTTTAAAAATATGTAAGTAGCATGTTAAGGCTGCATGTCTCCTATGCTTTGGCTTCATCCTTCCGGATTTGATGTTATATTTTCATTATCAATCATTTCAAAGAATTTTTAAAATGTTACGAATTTATTTAAATGTTATGAATTTATTAGGAAATATGTTAACATCAATCAGAATTTAAAGTCACAAAAGTAGATACACTAAAATATCTCCCACTGTGATGAGAAAAACAACTTGCTGTCTACACATTTTTATAGTGTGATAACTCTGCTCACACCCAGAGTCTGGACATTTAGATAAGGACTTGAGCTTAGGATTCCTGCCATCAGTACCTGCTTTGCTTTTCCTGGGGCTTCTTTTTAAATAACCATTTAGAGTTAAGCCTGTGAAAAGTTATTGAACTTAGTTTTTACCTAATGTCTTTTTTCTGTTCCAAGATTCCATCTGGAATATCATCTACATTTAGTTGTCATATATACTTAGTGTCCTCTTTGCTGTGATAGTTCATCAGATTTTCCTTATTTTTGATGACCTCGACAGTTTTAAGGTGTACCCTTTAGGAATTTGTAAAATGCCCTTCTATTGTAATTTGGAATTCTTCTGCAAGGAAGATTTGTCTCTTCTCCCTCTTTTATTAGATGATTAAACAATTTGTATCAGCATGTACTCATGGATATTTATTTTATCCTTTGGGATATAGGCCAATACTTGTTTCTAAAATCGTTGCAGCTTTGGCTGTTGGGAACTCCTTCAGTTGGCCCCTCGTCCCTTTGATATACCTTCTTCGATGAACACTTCCTTATTCCTAGCAGTGCAAGATGCCCCAGGCTCCTTGTAGGGATTCCCTGCCCATTCCTAGAATCAGGCACTTGGACAAGGACCACCCGGCCCTTTAGTGGAGAATGGTTCTAGAAACCACAGTCTGGGCACCTGGTGTGCTCGTTGCACTGGGATGTCATTTATTGAAGATATCTGTTCCTTCCCCCACTTTGTCTGCTTTTAATTTTTTCTTTGTCTTTTGCGTCCTGCCGTTTCATTACTTAGTATTTAGATGCGGATTTCTTTCCTTTCTTTTACTTTTCTTTACTTTTTTTTTTTTCCTCATCCTGCTTGCTAACTATTCTCACTATTTCTGTAGATTCTTGCTTTTCCTCAGTTCTGGAAAATTCTTAGTGATCATCTTTTCATATCTTTCCTATCTTCCCTTCTCTCTCTTCTCCTTCTAGAACTCTAGACATATATTAAATCATATTTTACCTTCTATAGCTTTAAATATCTCATTTACAGTTTTTATCTCTGATATTACCATGCTGCATTATGAGTAATTTATTAATATCTCCTGTTTCACCACGTCTCACTTCTGCTATGTTTAAATTGCCTTAACCCATTTTTTCCTATTTTTTATGGAAAAGTTTTATTGTTGGAAATTACGTTTGGCTCTTTCTCAAATGTGGTAATTTTTGCTTAATCTCTTCTAGTTTATTCATTTTATAATTTCGTCCTTTGTTTCTTTAAATATTTAATATACGTTTCTCTTATTCCCCTTTAATGCTATTTTTCTCCTTCCATGTGGCTCATTGTTTCTGCCAGAAACGTCCTATGTATCTTTCCCTGTCCCCAAATGGTACCAATTTATCTCTTAAGGCTTATCTTCAGATACATTGTTATATTTAGTTTCCCAGAATTCTTCCTAGCTCAAAGTAACTGTTCCCTCTTCTGAACTCTTATGGCACTTTGTCTTCTCTTATGGCTCATTGTGTGTGTGTGTGTGTGTGTGTGTGTGTGTGTGTGTGCGCGCGCGCGTGCGCGCGCGCGCGCATTCACGCATATGCATGCATGCACATGTACGTGTAGCTCATGTTTTATAGTCTAAACTCTCGTAAGGAAAATGTTTTTCTGGAAGTCACTCATCATGGTGGCTTCTACATCATAGATCCTAATAAATAATAAGTTATACATAGTTGTAAATTAAGGAGTAGAGACTCTGGAAGAGTGAGTGCTGAAGTTCTGATAAATCTGCGCTTGTGTTTTCTAACTCCTCACCCACAGCAAGGCATGTGCGTGCCTTGGCATGACTCAACTGATAGCAACACGATGTTGGGGTCTTGCTTCTAACATGGCGATGGGACACATAAGATTGTCCCCTGGCAATGAAAGAGAGAGGTGAGAGCAGGAAGCAGACCGTTCTTTCTCGCCACCCACTTCGTGTGGCCGCACCTCCTCCCCCTAGCACACGGAGGGGCCAGGTCGGGCCAACCTTGGTCCTTTCTCCCCAGGAGCTCCTCTGAGGGTTTTTGCTTTTTCATGTTTGTATTTATTGGTGTCATTATTAGTATCTCAGATTCATGCTTCCTGCGGTTTCTTATGGTTGATTTCAAGAGACGAAGTCAACAGCCCATCCTAGTCTGTCTGCCACCTTGACATCACTGAGCATTTTTTTTAAAAGAATGTTTTGATCCCTAGAATCATAACTCTTGTCACTGCCTAAGTCTTTCTACTCTTGGAAGATTTCTCACCTATGTCATAATGTGATGAAATTGACAGTGTCTTCTCTTATTAGGCCCATGTATTGAGTTCAGAGGCATAAAACAAGGAGTAGAAGGCGAGACACTGTTTTCAGAATAATAGGTCTACAGCTGTATATCTATATACAGATATCAACACATCACTGCAGGTTCACTGCACGTTCCTTGGGGACTGTCCTAAATCAGCTTTTATAGAGAGGCAGGATGAAAATGGAGCACTCTGTAACCTCCAGTCCCCAGGGCTCATATTTGTTATTATCGAGCCTTTTCTCCTCTTCCAACATAAATGTATTTGGCCAGTCATCCATAACTCATGTCTCTTCCAATCTAGTGTAGAGAGGGAGTAGGGTCAAAAGTTGAACTAGTGTGTACTGACCACAATCTAAAATAAGGAAAAGCTTTGTGTATTAATAATACCCATCATATTGAGTCGTTGCAAAGATTATATAAAGTAATCTACATAAAATGCCTGTGCAAAGTAAATACTCAAAATTCTAGCAATTATGTAAAAATTAATATTTAAAATAGAATGCAGGATTTTTACTGAAAATGAGGTAGTCACTTATTGTGGGTGTTTTGATTATTAAAGCAACTTCTCATCACAAGTTTTGTATTCCTCTTGTAACTTTGCCATTACTGTCACTTTTGGATTTTCTGGTTTCCGGTCAGGGAAATATTGGTTTATGCATTGCTTGTTGAAAGTATGTCATGCATGAAATGGTTATCATGTTTCAGAAAATCTTGTATTTATAGCTAATGCATTGAAAATAATTGTAATCAAAATCATAAGCTCCTTTAGCTTGACCTAACTCTTCATCTGGTAGCACGGAAGACTAGGTTCCTGATCAACTGTCCCTCGGAAAATAACTAAAAAGGCTAGATAAAAAAAATTTTTAAAGAATACTGTTAGTACTAAAAGAAAATATAGTGTATCACTTCTAAACCAGAAAGGAGAAGGAAGTTGAAGAAGGGGAAAAAAATTATTCATTTAGAATTTTTTAAAAGGCAAAAAAAAAAAAAAAAGGGAAGAAAAACAAGATATGCAAAAGACAGGGCAGATAGCACAGAATAAGAGAAAAGTAAAGTTAAATATGTTAGCATATACAAATTAATTGACTAAATTGGATTAAATGCTCCATTTAAAAGATAAAAGTTGACTAGATTTTAAAAAGAATTCAAAATATATACGCTATTTATAAGATAGATATATAAAACTTGAGGATGCATGAGGATCGATGTCCTAAATTGATTGATGTCTCCCCAAAATTTCATATCCGCTCAGAACCTATAAACGTGACCTGTTTGGAAGAAGAGTCTTTGCAGAGGTAATCAGGTTAAAATAAGGTCATGCTGGATTAGGGTGTGCCCTAAATCCAGGATGACCATTGTCCTTATTTGAAGAGGGAAATTTGGACACAGACACACAAAGAAAGCCATGTGATGATGGAGGCAGAGATTGGAGTGACGCATCTACAAACCAAGAAGGGCCAGGGATTGGCAACAAACACCAGAAGTTAAGAGAGAGGCATGGAACGGATTCTTCCTCAGAGCCTCCAGAGGAACCAACCTTGCCGACACCTTGATTTTCGACTCATAGCCTCTGGAACTGCAAGAGAGCGAATGTCTATTGTCTTAAGCCACCCAGTTTGTGGTCCTTTGTTGTGATAGTCCTGGAAAACTAGGATACCCCCTATGTTTAGATATTAAAAAGCGTACTTCTAAATAACTCATAAGTGAAAGAAAAAATTGTAATGGAAGTTTTTAAATGTTTTGAATTAAAAGAATTAAAAAGTTTTAAATGTTTTGAATTAAAAGAATTAAAAAGTTTTAAATATTTTGAATTACAAGAAAATACCACATATCTAAACCTAAGAGATTAAACTTAAATAGTAGTTGCCAGGATATTTATAGTCTTAAGTTTATAAATCAGAGAAGAAGAAAGGCTAAAAATAAATGAGTTCAAGATCCAAAATAAGAAGTTAGAAGGAATATGAAATAAACCCAAGAAGGTAGAACGAAGGACATAAAAATAAAAGCAGAAATCAATGAAATAAGAACAAAAATACAATAGCCAGTACTAGATGAATCTCAGGAACATAATGTTGACTATATGGAAAAGCAAGTTGCAGAATAATACATGTGATCTTACATTTACATAGATAATTCGGAAGATAGAAAACTGAATATGTCGTGTATGGGTAAAATGTTCTAGGCAGTATTTATATCTGAGCTAGGATGGAATGGCATAGGTTTGGGGGATGAGAGAAGGAAGAAGGAAAAGAGGGAGGGAGGAAGGGGACATTTTCGTATGTTTGTTAGTCTTTTGCAGTTCTGTTATAACTTTCCATTCACAGCCTCTGCCTATTTTTCCATTTTCGAAAACAAGGTTATTGCTGACATGGAGGCCCAAGTTCACAAGCTGAGAGAAGAGCTGATTAATGTGAACTCTCAGAGGAAACAGCAGCTGGTGGAGCTCGGGCTTCTTCGAGAAGAGGAGAAGCAAAGGGCTGCAAGGGACCACGAGACTGCTGTCAACAAGCTGAAGGCTGAGTCAGAAAAGATGAAAATAGAGCTGAAAAAGACTCACGCTGCTGAGACAGAGATGACATTGGAAAAGGTAAGACACACAACTTGACTACTTGATTTTTTGTAGACAATTGAAACCCCTGCTTGAAATCCACTTTTGCCACCTCTGTATTTAATCTCCAGGTGGTGGACATAGAATTACTCTTCAGAGTTATAAACTATTCAAATGGGTGACTTAAGTATCTTGCAGTATGTGTAGGTACCACTAAAATAATACAGGGCGTTTCCTAACTCTTCCCTTGACTTTTCACTGAAGAGATTGTATGGAATATACCATTTTATAATAATTAAGTACACATTGTGGTAAAACAGTATTATGATGTTGTCAGATATTATACTGGTTAGGAATACTTGGGCTGTAGCCTTCAATTTTCTTAGGTTAAGACTAGCTTTCAGGTCATTACTAGGTTATTTAATAATTGTTTATAGATTTACGGTTTTTTACAGCAGTATAACATAAATAATGACATATTTTCCCAGATAGATATTTCAGATTAAGAAGTTACTTTAGAATTATATATTTTTGAAATAAATGTCAACGTAATGTTTACACATCTTGGGTTGACTGTTCTTCCCAGGAATAATCTCAAATATTCCTTCTTTTGATGTTCTGGAAACGTGTAAATATTTCAATTGGGTAGTAAATGTGAATGACTGTTAATCATAACAAATGTAAATTGTCCCTTGAGTTTCCGAAGACCATTTTATATTTTGGGATCAAAAAACTTAAAAAGCATAATTTAAGAATTTTCTAATTCTGTTTAATTTTTCCCTTCTTCATTTTTAAATAATGGTCAACCTTCATGGAGCAGGCATACAACACTATCAAGGCACTACTCCATTGATTTCCATGGGTCCTGTCAGCTCTACCTTCAGAACATGACCCAAATCTGATCAGTACTTATCATCTTCACTACGACTACCTAGGGCCTGTGCCTCTAGCATCTGTCTAGATTCTTGCAGTGCCCTTTAAACTAGTCTCCTTACTTCCTTCTCTGCCCTCGATTCAGTCTATTCTCAGCACTGGCAGTCCTAGAGGTCCTATTCAAACATGAATCAAATCACATCAAGCCTCTTCTACTCACGGAGTGTCAAAACAAAGCTCTTTTGAAGGCCTAGACACACCTATGGGACCTGGTCCACCTCTGGGGGTGTCTTCCCTGACCTCACCACCACCTCCTCCTCCTCCTCCTCTTCCTCCTCCTCCTCTATTATCATTTCCAGGCACAGTGGTCTCCTTGCTGTTCCTCCAAAAAGCCAGGCTCCCTGACGCTTCTTTAGAGTCCTTTTCTTACTTATTTCTGGGTTCAGAGCTATGCTGCCAAGGGTAAAGCTGGCCGAAATCTGACTCTCAGATAAATTTGGTTCAGATGACGGGGAGATGGAGAGAGAGACGGAGGAAGGGGAGAAGGCTCGGGGGAGAGAAAAAGGGGTGGAGGAGAAGAATTGAGCAGTCAAGAGTGATCCCACAGTGACTTGCTGGAGCCAGTGGACAAAGGAGTCACCCTTACTGAAGGGAAGAAGGTGACAAAGGCAACAGGTTGGCCACCAGGACACGTTCCAGGTAGATGCCTTTTCTACATCAAAGTGAGGACGATAGAGATAATGCATTAAAGCAGTACAAAACGATGTTTTGATGTTAAAATACTCCGAGTTTCAGGAAGTAGGGAAATTTCCTTATATGGAATAGTTTTAGCCCTCTGACAATAACAAGTAAAAGATTGATGGAGAATGAAAATGGTGTCACACTTATCTTTTCTGGTCACCCTTACGCGCACCTCACCTCGGCTTCGACAATCTCTGCCACTAGTTCACAGTACTTCTAAGTAACGTTCTTCAGTGGTACAAATACCAGTGTAGCTCAATTTAAGAAAATCGGACACACCAAAGCTAGACTTAGAAGATATACAATTTAGGCCTTGATTTTCTTGCACTCTATATTCACATTTTAAATGTTTCTTTTTAATAGATGAAATTTTTCATATATAGGTTTCTATGTTTTACTAATTGACAGTTTACAGATAGTAAAAAAAAAAAATCATATTAGAAACCATGGACAATTCATTTGGCAAATATTTCTGGAAGATTTTGTATAACCCAGGAAGGCATCGTCCCAGGCACTATAGAGATACACAGAAAAAAGCAGGGAAAAGGTACTGACCTCAAGGAAATTCTAAAATGTAGTGACTGCAAGACATACACATAATTGTAATGCAGGGTAGAGTGTGAATTGGGGAGAATTATTTTCTGTTAAGGCAATCAGGGAAGATAACTAGAGAGATGTCACTTGAAGTAGACATGAGTATAATATGTAAGATATCAACTAGTGGATATGCAAGATGGTGTTCTAAGCCAAAGAACCAGCAAGAGCAACCAAAACCGTATGCACAGCATAGAGGTTAATCAAGGAGAGTGGTTGGTGATCAGGCTTAAAGGCAGGTAGGGATCATTGCAAGTCTCTGAAGCTGTAATAAGTATTTTAACTTCATAGAGTGAACAGTGAGAAGCTACTGAAGATTTTTACTCAATGGAGTGTCAAGAGTCAAATGATTATTAGGAAAATCTTTGTCAGTGAAGATGCCATAGTAGCAGAAGTAGTTGGCAGGGACTGGATTAATCCTTAAGTCCCTGAGAGCAGTGACAGTGGGCTGGAGCAGACATACTGGAGAATCATTTCGGAGATGGCATTGATTAGACCTGTTAAGGGTACTTCAACTCTTAATAAATTGGGAATGTAGAAATTTCTGGTTTGGGGAGGAAAAAGAATTCAGTGATGAACATGTTGAGTTTGAAGTGCCATCGCTACACCCAGCTGTGATGTTCACTCGCTATTGCAGGAACACTGGTAGATAGTCGTAAGAGAAGGCAAGACTGGAACAAACAGCTGCAAGCATCCAGAGGAGGCCTGTTCGGGATGGGAATGCAGAACGAAAGCAAACAGCGGTGAAGGAAGAACTTCTGTTAGGAGGTCGGGGAGGAACAGTCAAGGAAGGAGAAATATGAGAATGTATTGTCATAGAAATAAAGGAAGAGAATATTTAGAAAGGAAGATTGTCAAGAAAATCAGGAGGGATGAGGGTGGGAGAAGGGTCATGAGATTAGAAACTGAGAAGTCAGCGACGATCTCGGACAGAGCACGGGAAATGGGACTGGACAGAAACGCGGTTGCCGAAGATCGTGAGGGCGTAGTGAGTAGGTGGAGACTAGTGAAACCGCATTGTTTTGGAATATCTGGTATTAAAAGATGTAGTTCCAAAGAGTGGCAGGAGCCAAGGAGAATATATTTTTAGGCTGAAAATGTCTTGAGATACATGAGAAGGGGCTGATGGAGAGGAAGAGCTTAGCGATGTAGAGAGCTACGGATAAGCAGTGCTTGGATCTGAGATACGAGGTGTTAATGGGCTCATCAGCATGGGCCCACCCTCTCCCCTTGGCTACAAGGATCCAGCCTCCTCAGACACAGGTCTGTTTCTGGAATGTGCCTCGCTCTCTCCCGTTTCCAGACCTTTGCACCTGCCTCCCCTCCGCCTGGAAGGTACTTTCTCATGATTTTCTCATGGCCACCCTCCTCATCGCTCCGCCCTCCTCAGAGCATCCTTCCCTGACCTCTGTCTAACGTCTTGCCTACCTCTACCATCTTACCTTTTCCCATTGTCTTCATAGCTCGCCACATTGTCTACGGTTATGTTTTAATTTGTTGGCTTGTTTATTTTCTATTTACCAGAATTAAGATGTAAGCTTCATTAGCAGGACCTATCTGTATCTTTCATTTATGCACTGCTAGTGTCTAGAAAACTCAGCACACAGTAGGTGCTCACCTAGTTTATATTAAGCAAAGGAATGACTGGAGCCATGGCTTTTGAGGATCCAGGAAAGGAGAGAATTGGCAAAGATACAGAGGAATTCTGTGACGAGGCTTGAGAAGAGCTCGTACCATCTATATGTGGAGTAAAGCATCACAGTAGTCTGCTCAGAGTGGGGAGTGTCAGGAAACAGCCAGCCTTCAGGCCGAGCAGATGGCCGGGGTGCGGCTTAAGGGAAGTAGGTATAAAGGAATGTTTGCTCAGGTAGAAGTAGTGCTCCCGGGAGAGGAGGGAGCACGGCAGTGTGAGCCTGGAAAAACGGAATGCTCCTGGGTTGAACACGAGTAATACAAGAAGATGTAAGGGGGGTTTAGCACAGTCATTCTATCCGATATGGGTAAAGGCGCCGAAGCGGTCGGTTGGTAAAAGTGTGGGAGTTGCCGGCAGAGGCAGAGTTTGGGGACGGGGCAAGGACACCACGTGGCTGGTGTTATTGTCCTGAATTTGGTTTTTGTTGAGTCGGTGGAATGAACCAACCCAAAGTCCATACGGCAAAATTACAAGTGCCGGGCTCTCAATATGAAGAGTAATTTATATTTTCGATCGATAAATGTTTTTCCTCCACTAGTAAAAGGAGTTTAGCAATTTCCAAATGCAGTGGAGACCTGGACTGTGGGTTCCCTGAAAGCAGTCCTTGTGAAATATTCGTTTCGAAAGCTCAGGATCACGTGTGGTGCCTGGTACACAGGAGGCGTCCAGGAATGTTAAGTGAGTGAATAAAAGAGTGATGAACTGAGAAACTCAGCATAGCCGCCATGAATGGTAATAGGAATAAATAAAAAAATTGTTATTGATTTTTCCAAATTTTATTTCAACCCATTATAAATACTTTAGGGTAGGATAAGATATATTTTTATATTCAAATATTCACTTGATTTTTTTAGTGTTGTAATTTCCTCCATATTACTTACTAAATTAAGTACATAATTTTTTTTCAGATATGGTTTTAATTTTAGTAGATGTTTGATTTCTTACTATAAAAGTTTGAATTAATACTAACAAGCTGGTAGGTAATCCTGTTGCTAGACTGTTTTGTCATTGTGCATGTTACTTGAATTCTTCATGTTGTAACTTATAAAAGGTTTTCTCATGTTTAAATAAATCCGAAAATTAAAATACCTGGTCAGAATTGAGGGATTTAGAAATTAATTTTCTATTAAGTATAAAATTGACATTCGAAGAAGAGAGGAAAATAACACTAGAATAATAAGTAATTTCAATGTGACATTCGCTGTAGTCTGGGCTGTTTCGGTAGCCCGTTCATTGTTAAGGTTAGATAGGAATTCCTAACTCCAGATCTGCCTCGCTCCTGTCAGCGGTGATTCACACCTAGATGATGTCTTCAACAGCTCTGAGTTAAGAAGTATGTGAAATACCTCCACAAGGTCAAAATTCTTGAAATAGAGAATCCAAAAGAATAAATGATTGACGTTTACAAAGTGAAAGCTGCCTTTTTAGTCTTTTAAAATCTTTTCAAACCAAATTGAAAGTCCATAAAATATGAACCTTTGAAACACTGAAGAACATTACTATTTAAATTTTACCATGTTTAAGAAATCTATTCGGCTATTTTTAAAAATCACCTTTCTTGAAATAAAAGATATTTTAGAAAATATGGAAAATAGAGAAGTGTAAAATTTCCTATTACTACCACCTCCCAGAGATAATCAATAGTAATAATTTAACATGTATGTAAAATAGCCACGTCAGCTGACTGAGATCGTACTAAACAAACAGTTGTGTCTTTTGCTTTTTTAAAAGCTATGTTAAGAATATTCCAATATCATTTGAAATTCTTGGAAAATATAGTTTTCATTGTTTCATGGTATTCCATTTTATGGATATAGCATAATTTATTGTATTTTTTTATTTTTCAGCATTTTTAAGAGCAGGGTCAAACGCTTATGATAGATTTGTTATTCACAGTTCATTTTCTGAGAATCGCCAGTTCATATTCTTTGTCAGTTTCTCTTACTATCCTAATATTTTTCTCATCGCCTTATATAAACTCATTTTATATTTAGAATAATAAAACTCTTGGTGGCAAATATTTTTGGTATTTGCCTTTTAATTTTATCATTTGATTTTAATGATGCATCAAAAGTTTTGTTTGTATTTAGTGTAATCTGTCCGTTGTTTCCTTTGAGAGTTCTTTATTGTAAGTAGTAGTTTTAAGCTTCACGATTTGATATTTAAAAACATATGATCACATCAAACATTTTCCACACTGTACTAAGTAAAAAGCTCTTATGAAATTGACATAGCATTTACCAGCTCGGGTTCCTGGGCTATAATTTTAATGGTATCTGAAGGATTATACTGGAATTCTGCCAGCCTGAAGTCATTAAAAGGCTTTGAGCAACAATTCAGCATCTTTTTTAAATTTAAGAAAAGCCCCATATGGCATAATTATTCAAAGCTAAGGTCATAGAAACTACTTAAACCTTTGAAATTTATAATTAAAGGATTAATATTAACTTATGAAGACATTGTCATTTTGGCTTAAAATAGATTTTTAATCTCAATTCTGTCCTTTTTACTTTGATCTTTTCCCTGTCTTTTTCCTTTCTAAAAATATGAAGTTTTGTATTCTTAAAATTTTAAATTAAATGTTATCCTCAGACAGTTTAGATTTGTAAAAATTGCTTGACAAACAACATTCAGTATGGTTTTTACAATATTCCACAAATGTGGATGAACTTTCTTCATCTGGGTGTATAAATACGCTACAGCTTAGTAAAATGGACTATAATGATGTCTCTAAACATAATAATAAATTAATGTACAATAGGAAAAACCTGCACAAATGACAACTTGGGAAACTTTGGGTGTGCACATAATTTGAATGGGATGAATTGGTGTTCATTTTATTAAGGTTTAGAATTTTAAAGCATCTCTGAATGACTTTCATATTTGTAAACCTTTGAATGGTGAAAGGATCTATGTCTTGTCTTATACAAAAGCTAAGACTTTTTTGGTCATTTTTGACAATATGTACTAATCAAAGCAAATATTTTAGTTAAATCAGTTTGTGTATCTTCTTATGTAACAAGAGGAATTGTGTGTTCCTTAGATACTCGGTTTTATGTCAATCCCCAGCTCTCTCCTACTTTTTCTGATTCTGATGTGAGGCACCTGTTTCACAGTGATTTCGTTAAATGCTGGAATGATGTCTGGGGTGCTTGTTGATTAAGCAGAAGAGCAGAGTATCTGTCATCATTCATGCTTGAATATTTACATTGTCAAGGTTTTACCCTCTTTACCTGAGTGGGCCAGCAAAGCTCAATGCCAGGGTGGAGCCTCAGACACAGTAGATGGAAAAACTCTGCTCCCTGCTGAGTGGCGTCTGCTATTTCCCAGAGACCCCTTCGCCGTTTCTCCCTCCGCCTCTGCTGCATATTAAAGAGCACTCCTGTTTTCTGACAGTCTGGGAGGGCGAATCAATAGCTTAACTTCCAAGTCTGGTTTTCCTAGGCTAGAGAACTGTTTTACTTGGAGAAAATTAAAAGGCAGTATATTTTATGTTAAGATTCTTTCAGACTAAAATTTAGAATTATAAATGAATCATTGCCTATTTTTAAAGTAAACATTTAAAGTTTACGAGATTAATCCTACCTGTCGTTCTGTAGCCTAACTTTCTAATATTCTAAACGTTATATGCAGAAGTGCTGCCATTCACCAGAAGCTGTTGGTTTTATCCTTTTGGACTTTAAGTGAAAACATTTCTCCCTAGAATAAAGGAAGAATCTCTTAAGTCAGTGCAACAAAAGGCAGTCATTTGACTTGAGAAGTTATTGAAACTAAAAGTTTTATTTGCCATCTTCGGAGACTGATATCAAAACAGAATTGAGAACAAGTAAAATATGCAGGTGTTTGTCCTCAAAAGCATTTGTGTGTGTGTTCATTCTGGTTTTCGTGGAGTTTCGGGATGTGTGTGTGTTTAAGATTAGTACTAATAATTGTATGCTCTTTTTGATACTTTTCAGCTTCATGGCCATATTTATAGGAATGTTATTGGACAGTGCATCTTTTTTCCATAACACTGAAGAAAATAAAATAAATATATATTTCAGTATTATCTTCATCCATTTTGAAACGATTACAAGTAAGAACAGAAATAATAATTCATAGCACTCTCTTGATAGATTACCATAAATAGGGTGCTTATACATCCTAATTTGCCTGGGAAAGTCCCAGTTTGCTCCTGTCGTCCAGGTAGCCCGTATGAGTTAGCATTTCCCCCAATTTCTTTCACTCTTAAGCATGTGCTGGCTTGCATGCTAAGTTATATGATTATCCTAACTATGAGGTACTTTCTGTGTAGAGGAGACACCTTTCCCTCTTATATCTCTTATGACTAAATTATTGGACATTATAGTGCTGACTACATGTTTTAAATGAGTGCCTTTTTAACAGTAATACTGAACTAAGGCTATAGAGAACCAGACTCTAATTATTTACCATTCTTACTAGCCTTTACTGATTTTTTTTTCACACTATGCAAACATTTCAGTAGTGTTTTACGCCCTTGAAACAAAAGTATTTTCCATTTATTAGAAGGCTCAAGGAAGCTGGCGCGTGGGGACAGACCCTCCCTATCCACACCTCCTTCGTTCAGAGCGTTTCTGTGAGGGGAGAGCAGAGGGTGAGCTGACGCCCTAGGTGCTGGGTGTCGAGGGCCTGAGTTTGCAGAGGGGTCAGAGGCAGGGGAAGAGCACTGGGCCGAGAGTCAGGTCTTGTTCCAGCCATTGTTCGTAATGAAAGAGAAGCAGTTATTCCATGTGGAATACGTTTTCTTGATTCAGTATGATGAGAATCAACAAAATTTAACTCAATTAAACATATTATGGGATACAGTAAAAAACAAAGTAAGTGACCAGAAAAAGTGCCATTGACTTAAATAAACCTCTTCATTCTCACAAGCAATCAAGGAAATACTAATTAAGACACTATTTTTCACGTATTAAATACACAAATTATTTTAAATAATAGCAAGTATTATTTTTAATTAACAATACCAAATACTAAGGATGGATAGTATTTGGTAAGGACGAATAAATGCCCTAATATACTGTTAGTGGGAATGTCAATTGGTCCAACTTTCCTGAAAGCCTTTGGTAATCTATATTATGGACTTTTAAAATATTTAGCATAACATTGATATCAAAACCCAATATCAGGTTAAAATCAGATTTAAAAAATCAGATTAAAAAAATCAGATTAAAAAATTAAAGCATCTCTGAATGACTTTAAAATCAGATTAAAATCAGATTAAAAATCAGATTAACCTTACTTATGAATATTATAAAAATTTCAAATAAAATATTAGGCAGAAGAATCCAGTAGCACATTTAAAACATCATCCTCTGTGACCACATGGGTTTTATGCCAGGAGTGCAAAGCGATTTGGTATCAGGAATGCTATTAGTATGATTCAATATATTGATAAATCAACAGAAAAAAATTGTGGTCTTCTCCATATCACCAGGGTGAGCCTAAGCTGCTATAAAAAAAAGAACCACAAAATACAGTGGATAAATGACATTGGGAAGTTTATTTCTCTCTCTTATAACAGCCCAGAGGCTTTAAGGTGGCCCGCTGTGGGAGCAGTAGGTCATTTAGGAGCTCAGGCTGGCTGGCGGGTGCCTGTGTCGTCTTCAACGCAGAGCTTCCCTCTGTGCATTAAAGGCTGCTGTTGCCGTTGTCACCATTTCCCATCCAGCAGGAAGGGGGAGAAGACGATGAGGACAAGTGATTTCCTCTTCAGTTGCACACACCTTTCTTACTCACGTTCTGCTGCGGGAACCTTAGTCCAAGGGCCTCACTGGGGGAGCGGGGACTTGTTAGCATGCGGAGCACTGAACGTTAGGGGAGCTTGTTCATTTAAAAGCAGCAGAAGAGTGCTTGCTGCGGGCGAATCGGCACCATGGCCCACCCTCAGTGCCTTCAGCATTTGAGGTCTGTATCGTGTGTGGCAGTCCTAGACTCTTGTGCAGCCATGAACAAAATGGAGATATTCCCACCTCCTCAGAGCTTACATTCCAGCAGGAGAGACAGACCAAAAGCACTGAACGTGCTACATAAGTCACTTATGTAGAATTTTTAAAAGTGCCTAAGCGCTATTGAATAAGTCATGATAGAGAAAATTAGGGGAGACTTAGGGGTACCAGGATCTGGTGGCAGCAAGGACCATTTAGATAGTGTGGACAGGGTTGGCCTCAGAGAGGACCAACGGAGGAGTTGGGTTAGCCAGGTAGATATTTGGAGGGAGGAGTTTCTGAGAGAGGGAACAGCCAGTGCAAAGACCCCACGGCAAGAGCATGGCCGGCATGGCTAAGGAACAGCCGAGAAGCCAAAGTGGAGTGGACAAGGGAGAGAGTGGGTAGGAGACAAAGTCTGAGGGATCCGAAGGGTCTTGACCACGTAGGGCCTCTAAGGCTGGTGCACAGACTTGGACTTTAGCTCTGAGTGAGGGGAGGACATTAGGATATTGAGACAAGGAGGAGTATGATCTGACTTAGGCTTGAAAAGATCATTCTGGTTGTGTGAGAACCAAGGTGGGAAACCCCAGAAGGGCATGAAGTAATCGTGTGAGCTCAGAGAGATGCTGCTGGCTTAGGCCAGAATGGCACCGGTGGAGGTGGTCAGATTCTGCATGTGTTTTAAAGTTGGAGCCAACACGGCTTTCTGGTGGATTTGACGAGAGGTGTAAGACCACAAAAAAGGAAGCCACAGACAAGCTTACACAGTGGGGAAAAATGAAGATATTCTAGTTCATTGATCTGTGGGATAGGATTATATGTGATTTTTAAGTTGTATCATTAGGTCTTTTCTAAATGTTTTATACTTTAACCACTTTATAAGCTGAACAATGATGTATAAAAGTCACCACCCAGTTGCATTGCCGTCCTGCCCTAAGTCCGAGGAGGGCATCTTCACCCTGCTGTCCCTTTTGTTGCCACAATAAAAAGTATGTGCTGGCCCTCCAGCCCTGGCGTGACATTAGTTGACCTCAGAAAATAAGCAGTGTGATTGTGATGTCACTAGCCCCTGCTCACCCCTGCCTGAGAGGTTGGAGGTTTCTCTAATACCCTGTCCCCTGGCCCACGTCATCTTTCTATCGGGGTAGGGAAGCTGTGCCCTTATTAGCATCAAAGAGGAGCTTCACCTGGCTGCAGCCTGCTCTCATCTCTGCTTCTGTGACCTTAATGGGGGCCAAAGGAAATGTGGAACACTCTGACTTTAGACTGCTCGTCTCCCATGGAGAGCCAAGTCCCAGGTCTGATAAGAATAAAAGGAGGAAATGGTAATGACCCCAAAACAGAGCAGGCTGATGGTCTGAAGCCCCTGAGGGACACAGGACCATCTGGCGTCAAAGAGAAGAAGGTAAGGCTGAGAAACCTTCCGTGTCCCTGAGACAGGGCTGTATCTAAAAATCTGATCTCATTGTCGGGCTGGATTAGGCATTCGCAAAATAGAGATTTATTTTAGTGGATCAGGGATAATGGAACAAATGAAACTATATCGAACTGAAATTAGAGCCATGCCCTGGGAAACACCCAGGAAGGTGTCTGGAAGTCTGTGGGGAGGGATGGAATCAGGCAGAACCTACTGGACAAGATAGATTATAAACTAATGGCATTTCCCTCCCTTGCTTAAAAACATACAGAGTGCCATTGCCCACAACGAAGCGAAGGTGCCATAGTTCCTGAGCTGTCTAGCTAAGGATTTGCATGATCCTATTTTTTTCTCTTCTACTTGTCCTTGTTTTTCTCATTTATTTTAATTAATTTTTTAGCGCACAATTCAGTGGCATTAAGTACATTGTTGTGCAGCCATTACCACCATCCCTCTCCAGAACTTCTTCCATCTCGCAAAACCTGAACTGTACCCATTAAACACCAGCTCCCTCTTTCCTCCTCCTCCCATCCTTTGGCCACCACCATCCTCCTTTCTAGTCTATGTATGTGACTACTCTAGGGACCTCATTTGAGTGGAATCAAACAATATTTGTCTTTTGGTGACTGGTTTATTTCACTTAGTAGAATGTCTTCAGGGTTTACCTGTGTTGTAGCGTGTGTCAGAATTTCCATTTTTTAAAGGCTGCATAATATTCCACTGTATGTGTATCAGACATGTTGTTTATTCATTCATCCCATCCGTGGACACTTGGGTTGCTGCTATCGTAAGTAATGCTGCTGTGACCATGAGTGTACGATACCTGTTCGAGTTTCTGCTTTCAGTCATTCTGGGGATATACCCAGAAGTGGGATGGCTGGATCATACGGGAATTCTGTTTTTGTTTTTTGAGGAACACGTCCTACTGTTTTCCACGCCGCCGCACCATTTATGTTCCTGTCGGCAGTGCACAGGGGTCCCGACGCCTCCACATCATTGCCAACACGTGTTTTCGGGGTTTTTTTTTGTTTTCATAATGACTATGAAGTGGCATCTTCTACCTTTCCAAACCGTGTCCCCCACCACAGATGCTGTGCTCACTCCAGTGACTCCCTTTTCCACATCACTGTGTCCCCCACCACGGATGCTGTGCTCACTCCAGTGACTCCCTTTTCCACATCTAGGCTGCAGACATCCTCCCCTCAGGGTTCACACGTGTTGTTCTCTCTGCCTGGAAGACCCGATGAACTCATCATCCTCTCAAAACTGTTGTCTGTCCCTGTCTTTCACCTCCTACGCCGACTCAGAAGAAATCGTGCTCTTTCTTGTACTCCTGTCGCTCTTCATTCATTCCTCTTTTTAAAACATTTTTATCCAGATATAATCTACTTACAGATTACGTATAATTCTATAAATTTGACAGACTATCACCACAATCAAGTTAAGGAAGTATTCTGTCACCTCAGATATTCCTCCATACCCTTTGTCGTCAACTCCATTTTTTTCCCTTTGCTGCAACTCTGGTAACCACTCGTCTATTTTCTGTGACTACAGATTTGCCTTTTTTGGAATATATACTAAATGAATCGTTCAGTATGCTGCCTTTTGAGCCTAGTTTCTTT
Organism: Pteropus alecto; assembly: GCF_000325575.1. Classification (NCBI taxonomy): domain Eukaryota; kingdom Metazoa; phylum Chordata; class Mammalia; order Chiroptera; family Pteropodidae; genus Pteropus; species Pteropus alecto. The sequence continues at coordinate 10,287,638 of NW_006436283.1, read as the reverse complement.
TCCTTAGCATAGTGCATCCGAGTCACCCGCGTCGTGTGTGTCAGCAGGCCATTCTTTTTTATTGCTAATAATACTTCATTGCACTGATGTACTAAAGTTTATCCATTCTCTAGTTGGAAATATTTAGGTCGTTAAACATTTATCTAAAGGTTTTATGTGAACATACATTTTTTATTTCGCTTGGGTGAATAGCAAGGAGTAGGATTGCTGAGTTGTATGGTAAATGTATTTTTTAACTGTATAGAATTTTGCCAAACTCTTTTTCCAAAGCAGCTGTTTTGCATTCCCATCAGCAATGTATGCGTTCCATTTGCTCTATATCTTCATCAATGCTTGATATTGTCCAGTTTATAATTTTATTTTAGCCATCCTAATAGGTGTATCCCATCACATACATGCGTATTTCTCTAATAACTAATAATGTGGAGCATCTTTTCATGGGTGTATTTGTCATCTGAATATCTTCCTTGGCAAAATAAATGTTTTTTAATTTTGTATTTTATTTTCTTATTGAATTTTGAGAGTCCTTTATATATTTAGGATATAAGTCCTTTATAAGACACATGATTTGCAAACTCTTTTCACTGTCAGTGGCTTAACTTTTCATTCTTTTATCTTTCAAAAGCAGAGGTTCCTAATTTTTATGAAGTCATATTTATCAGTTTGTTTGTTTATAGATCATGTTTTTGGTGTCACACCTAAGAAATCTTTGCCTAACCTGAGGTAACAAAGATTTTCTTCTCTTATAGACGTTTTCTAGTTTTAAGTTTTATATCTAGGTCTGTGGTCCATTTTGAATCAGTTTTTTTTGTATGTGTGAATGCGCAAGGTATAGATTAAGGTTCAGTTGTTTTGGCACTATTTTTTGAAAAGACTGTCCAATGAATTGCCTTTGCAACTTCGTTGAAAATCAATTTACCACACATGTGTGATATGCAACTGGACTCTATATATTTTGTTCCGTTGAAATATATATTTGTCCTTTTCCAATACCATATTGTTTTGATTATTGTGACTTTTATAGTCAGTCTTGGAGACAGGTAACATGAGTTGTCCAACTTTTTTCTTCCTTTTCAATATGGTTTTGCCTATGGTAGTTCTTATGCTTTTCTTAGACTCCACATAAAGATATCTATACAAAATTCAGCTAGGATGTATTTTTTTAATTGTGTTGAATCTATTTCTCAGTTTGGACAGAATTAAAACCTTGTTTTTTAAAGATTTTTATTAAAATATAGCTAACATACAATATTGTATTAGTTTCAGATGTGCACCATAGTTATTCAACATTTATATACCAAAAGAAGTGATCACCATGATAAGTCCAGCAACCATCTGACAGCATACAACACTATTATAACTTTATTGACTATATTCTCTATGCTGTACACCACCTCCCCATTACTTACTTGTTTTATACCTGGAAGTTCAAACTTCACTTTTATTGTCCCCTTTTTGATTTTTTAATTGCAGTTGACATTCAATATTATTTTATATTAGTTTCAGGTATACAGCATAGTGGTTAGACAATTATATAGTTTACAAAATGATCCCCCTCACTAGTCTGGTACCCACCTGGCACTATACATATTTATTACCATATTATTGACTATATTCTCTATGCTTTACTTCCCCATGACTATTTTGCAACTACCAATTTGTGCTTCTTAATCCTGTCACCTTTTTCACCCCATCTCCCAACCTTCCTTCCATCATCAGCTTGTTCTCTGCATCTATGAGTCTGTTTCTGTTTTGTTTATTTTGTTCTTTAGATTCCACATATAACTGAGATCTTATGGTATTTGTTTTTCAATATCTGACTTATTTCTCACAATACCTTCCAGGTTCATCCATGTTGTCACAGAGGTAAGGTTTCATTCTTTTTTTATGGCCAAGTAATATTCCATTGTACCTATATGCCACATTATCTTTATCCAGTTGTCTATTGGTGGGCACTTAGGTTGCTTTCATGTCTTGACTATTATAAACAATGCTACAGCGAACATAGGGGTGCATATATCTTTTCGAATGAGTGTATTGGTTTTCTTTGGATAAATACCCAGAGTCTTTCAGTTTTTGCTGATTGTTTCCTTTGCTGTGCAAATCCTTTTTAGTTTGATGTAGTCCCATTGGTTTATTTTTTCTTTCGTTTCCCTTGCCCAAAGTGACATATCAGAAAAAATATTACTCAGAGCAATGTCAGAGAGTTTACTGCCTATATTTCCTTCTAGGAGTTTTATGGTTTCGGGTTTTAGGATTAATCTTTAACCCATTTTGAGTTTATTCTTGTATATAGGGTAAGAAAGAATCGAAATCTTAATGATATTGAGTCTTTCAATCCATGAACCTAGACTGTCTTGCCATTTATTTAGGTTTTCTTTAATTTCTTTCATCAGGGTTTATAGTTCTTAGCATATAGATGTTACATTTATTTTTATTAGATTCATACCTAATTATTTTATGTTTTTAACTTCAATTCCCAATTGTTTGTTGTTAATATGTAGAAATAGAACAGGTTTTTTTTTATATTGGTCTTGTATCCTATGACCTTTCTAAACTCACTTATTAGTTCTAGTCACTTTTTTTGTAAATTCTTTGGGATTTGTACATAATCAGTTAAATACCTGTTATTTAATAGTTTTTTTCTATGAGGGATTAATTTTATATTAATAAAGCAGCATTAGTCAACATAGTTTATTTTTGACAGTAATGTATTTTATTACTAGACTGGTGAATTTTAGAAAATAACTTCTCAAAACAAGCGTAGCATATGAAGAATCAAACACATCAGTCAGAGAAAGTGCATACAGGATATGGAAGCAGGAACATTTGTAATTTCCTAGTTTATTTTGTTGTGTCTTATATATTATTTTTTAAAATAACAGTAATATATGTAAACATATAAGAAAGTGATATTTTTAAATACCTCTTTTTAAGATACTATTTATTCTTGACTCTCCATATTAATTATTTTTAAAAATCGAGATGATTTTAAAATGTTTTAAAATAATATAGTTAATGCATATTTTCTAATATTACGTTGAATTGAGAGCCTCTCCTACTTCAGTATTACAAAATTTTGCAAATACAACAATATTGAGATCAGGCTCAAAATATATTTCTTCTATACACGTTAAAAACTTGGTGAAAAAAAGAACTGTTCTTGGTGATATGTCATTCTCAGTGAATGAAGGACCTTTCTTAAAAAAACAATATTTTGAGCTCACAAAGATAACGCCGAAAGTGAAGAAGGAAGCCCCTGCCCCTCCTAAAGCCGAAGCCAAAGCAAAGGCTTTGAAGGCAAAGAAAACAGTGCTGAAAGGCATCCACAGCCACACATAAAAAAGAAGATGCGCACATCACTCACCTTCCGATGGCCCAAGACACTATGGCTCCGAAGACAACCTAAATA
>NW_006436283.1:10243879-10284207 GCF_000325575.1 Pteropus alecto | reverse complement strand
AGAAACAAGCTGGACCACTCCGCCATCATCAAGTTCCCCCTGACTACCGAGTCAGCCATGAAGAAGGCAGACGACAATACATTTGTGTTCATTGTGAATGTCAAGGCCAACAAGCACCGGATCAAACAGGCCATGAAGGAACTCTTTGACATTGACGTGGCCAAAGTCAACACCCTGATCAGGTCTGATGGAGAGAAGGAGGCATATGTTCGGCTGGCTCCCGATTATGATGCTTTGGATGTTGCCAACAAAATTGGGATCATCTAAACTCAGTCTAGCTAGCTAATCTAAATATAAAAAATTTTCACTGTAAAACAAAAACAAAAACAAAAACAAACAATATTTTGATACTTGAGAAGTATTTTTTAAAGTATTAGAATCTCAAATTGTGAGGATTCTTAAAATCTCTTTAACTCCCATATTTTAAATTATATTCCTGTCAAAAATATTTATTTCTTTTGATTGATTTCTTACATATTTAGGGTATATTTTGAACTTTATATTCTGATTCATAACCATTTGCTCGCTATTCTCTCTCTCTCTAATATACACACACACATACATACATATATACACATACATACACACACGTATATATAATAGTAAATGTACACACATACTTATATTCACAATTTAGAGTACACTCATCAATTCCAATAATGGTATGGGCTCTGTCATTGCACTTACAGCTAAAACACCAGTTAAGCAACCAGGTGTAGAGTATTATATAATTTTTTTCTATATTTCAGAATGCATTACAAATTATTGAAAAAAAGAAAGCTACATTTTTAAGTGTGTGCAGATGTGAAGTTTGGCTAGCAGAACTGTTTTTAATATTCATCTGCGGTATTTTCTTGGCAAAGAAAATGAACATTTGTTCCCACTGCGTGAATTTAGCAGATCAGTAGACTCTAAGGAGGCAACCCTGGGTCATGGAAAATATCTCATAAAACATCACTGTCTTTGAATCTTCTTTGCAACAGTTGCTTATGTTATTATACATTTCATATTATTATCGAATGAGAAATTTTAACAGATTTTAAATGAGCATTTAAGAGTTTATAATTTAGGCCTATGTTTCTATTAATTAATGCAATTCTAATGTGGCTTATGGTGTTTGTTCAACCCAGACGACTTTATTAAATTAAAGGAAGTATCATACCTTTCAGAGACTTCCTGAGAATAAGCAATTATTAGAATCGCCATACCTAGATCATAACTAAGGGTTCATTTAGTTCTGTATTTGGTGTCTCATAACACACAGAGAGGACAGGTGAACTTCCAGGTCTCCTGTTGTGGGTGAATGAGGCAACATAGATGTAACGAGCAGAGCATTTACTGTACACTTAGCTCAGTGCTGATCACAGGACGGAATGTAACTTTGTCTCTGCTTTCTGGAAGCTTTTTTATAGTGGTGATAATGAGAAATACAAACATAAAAGGACTTTTAAAATTGTATAACTGTGCATAATAAAACTCTAGATTAGGCTACAATGCTGGGAAATCTGAGAAGGTCTGTAGTCAGCAGAGGCTGTTTTATGGAGGAGGTGGTCCTTGAAATACAATATTTGAACTGGCACTAGATATGAAGAATTTTTCGAGGTGGTCCAAGGGGATAAAATGGGAACCTGAGTGCTTAGGACGAATTGGGGGAATGTCAAACAGTAATTATGAAAACCTACTTATAAAAAATTATAGAAGATGACTTTTTAAAACTTCTTATTTTTAAACTTTTTATTTATACTACTGAAAAGTTTCAAAAATAATGCGTAGCGTTTTCATACACCTTATACCCAGCTTCTGCCATATCAGCATCTTATTATCCATAGTGCAGTCACTGAGACAGGAAATTAACGTTGGTAAAGTGCTTTACACTTACACTGGTAGATAACTACGGACCTTATTTAAATTTCACCAGTTTTCCACCAATCTTCTGTTGTTCCAGGATCCGTTCCAGGATCTCACATTGCATTTAGTCGTCTTATCTTTTCAGTCTCCTTCAACCTATGACAGTTCTTCAGTCTTTTCATATCTTTCATGACTTTGACACTTTTGAATAGTACTAGTTATTTGGTAGAATGTTTTTTCACTTTGGGTTTGTCTAATGTTTTTTCATAATTAGATTGAGGTAATGCATTTCGGGCAAGAATACTATAGAAGCGATATTGTATCTTCTCAATTACATTATATCAAGGGGTACATGATATTGAAATGTCTTATTCCTGGTGAAACTGACATTGATCACTTGGTTAAGGTAATATCTGCCCGGTTTCTCTGCTGTAATGTTATTTTTTTTCTCCTTACAGTATGTAAAATATCTTGAGGAAATATTTTGAGACCTCAAATATCTTATTTATCCACTAATTTTATCATCCATTGGTGAATCTTGCCTACAGAATTATTATTTTTTTAATTTTTATTTTTACTTACAGTTTCTTTGAAGTTTTGGCATTTTCTGGCTTTAAGTAATACAAAGGGTGTTATTTTTTCATTTTTATTTTTTCATATCTTTAGGGGAACAATATATTTGAAGTCAAAGGTGACTTTTTAAATGCAAGGTTTTTTTTATAATAAAGAATCAAACTTAGGGGGAAAATAAAAAAGTAATAAGATAAAGCTAGAGTAAGGTTTGTAAAAAAATAATGCCTGCTGTGAGGATTTGTCTACCTCCTAGAGAGAGACCTCAATGTGACTCTATTTTTCAGGAGCAAATGTAAAGAGAACATAACAGAACACGATTTAGTTCAATAAAAATTTAAAAGTCATTAGTTCAAATTCCTGGAATTGAAATCTTCAGAGAAAATTTTACTAGGGAGTTCTTATGAAGAAGACAGCATGTAATTTGGTTAGCATCCTCAGCAACATTGTCATGGAACATAACACTTTTATAGGTTATTTTCTTAATAGAGTTGTAGTAAGTATTATTTTGACTTTAACTTTCTAAAAACAGAATGACTATTAAAGTGAGATGTCAGTCTGAACTCCGGAAGTCCTTAAGAACTCACAAACTATTAAAAGGTTGTGAAATTATTTGGGGATTGAACAAATTAATGACCAGATGCTATTACTTGAACAAAAATTGAATATCTGCTATTTGAATATTATTGTACTAAATAACCAAAACCTCATTATAATAGTATTTTCTCTAGAGTAGAAATCATTTGATCTCAGATCATCTAAAGGGGATTAAATAGGGATGTCCCAAAATAACCTAGCTATAAGATAGTCTCACAATATTAACTTTAAGGAAAAAGTTGACAGAACTGAGATTTGCCAAGCATTTAACTTATTTGTTACAATTTTACAATTCTTGGGAGATTTCTACTTCAGATTTTGCTTCTGATGATAATTTTATCCACTGGAACTGAATACTGAGAATGCTAGGGAAATAGAGAAAAGATATTCGTATTTAATTTTCTGATTCTAAAGAGCTAAAAAATAGTTAAGATTTTGACATTATCTTTAAATATGTGACTTTTGATCCACAGTGAAGGCTTTGCTGTTTTAACTAAAAGCCTAAGAAACCTTTTCACAATATTTAAATGAATGGCCGTCTCCCTGAGGTACAAAATGTATGTGTGCATTTAGAACAACTTTTAGTGAGGGAAAACTAAATGTGTAATTACTTCTTGCATTGGATATCACATTAGTCTCTGACTCTCTGGATTACTTTGCAAATTGATACATTACCAGTTTAATTCAGTTGAACTTCCTACTTAAGTTAGGCATTTATGGAGTACCTACAGTGTGAACTAGGGAATGTGCTAAGTTTGGCAGATACAAAGAAGAAAAGTTATCACTATTGATCAGAAAATATATTTTGACATAGAGACAGACTTTTTAAAATTACAGATTAGTTTATATCCCATAAAAATAGCCGAGAATAATATAGCTCTAATCTAGTATCAGCCCAAATTAGATAAAGAGCTCACCCATGGTAGGTGGACTGCATTCGGCAGGGTCTGTAGAATTCACATGTTATCTGCATTTATTAGGTTATAACTGAAAATAAAATACTATAAAAGTTCCCAGTCAGTGTGATGTTTTGGCATGACTTTTAACTGCCCTGTACCATCTTTCTAAAATCTGTCTTGTATGGCTAGTGAATTCAACAGTATTTGAAATAAAATACAGATGTGAAGATTTATGTTTGTTTTTTAAATATTTGGCGAGACCTCAGGATAGAACCAAGTAAAAAATGTTCAGTGTTATAAACTCAATCTTTACAATTCAGAAGCTAGAAATAGCTCAGTTTTGATTAAAACTTTTGAAGATAGTCTTAGATTTGTAAAAATCACATGATAAGGACTTATATGAGCATCAGAGATTGATTTTACTTTGATCAGATCTTTAAAAAAAGTTATTTAGGAAACCTTTTTGTAACCCGTTTTTGGTTAAACAGCTATTGGTTATTTCAGCCTCACGTGTCTTCACATCAAGTATTTCAGCCACTGATTTATGATATTTTTAATTACATAATCTTTTGCTTTAGTTCTTATAACTTAGGTGGTTTTATTAACCACCTAAATAAATGAAGAGCATTTGTCAATATGCTGAATATTCATATTTATATTTAATTATAAATATATAACAATCCTCTTTATAATATTTGTAAAATAACCTTTATATCTAAAATTACTTATATATTGTAAATACAGATAAAATTTCACTTATATTTTCTGTTCACACACAAAATATTTTAAGTGAGGTAAGAAAAAAACATAATCCAGGTAACATTTTATTTTTTGCTTTCACAAATACTTATTTGGCAGTCTCTATGTGCAAGTAACTATGCTAACATTTCTGGAAGAAAGAGCTGTAAACAACTGCTTCCACAATTTCTTTACGGAATTACCCTAGGACTATTGAATGAAAGGATAAAAAGTACATTTTAAGCCAGATGACTGCACTGGTGAATTCTATCAATCATTTAGGGAAGAAATAACACCAACTTCCCTCTTTCAGAAAATGTAAGAGGAGAAACAGTCTCCAACCTGTCTTAGGAACTTAGGATGCCAAAACTGGACAAAGATATAGAAAGAAAACTACAGACTACAGACACACTAAAAGTTCTTGACAAACTATTAACCAATCAAATCCAACAATGTATAAAAAGGATAGCACATTATGCTCAAGTGGACTTTATCCCAGGAATGCAAAGTTGGTCCAACATTCAAAAATCAATCAATGTACTTCACCACATTAAAAGACTAAAAAAGAAAAATCATCATGTCATCACAGTAGATGCAGAAAAAGCATCTGACAAAGTTTAACACCCATCCATAATAATAAAGAGCAGATACCAGAAAAAGAACCATCTGTAGGTAAACGTATACCTGATGGTGACAGACTATATCATTTTTCCTTAAGATTGGGAACAAGACAAGAATGTTCACTTTCACCAACCACTTCCACTTTGTGCTGAAGGTCCTGGTCAGTGCACAAAAGGCAAAAAGGGAAAAGAAAAAAAAAGGAAAAGGAAAGAAAGATCAGACAAATCAGAAAGGAAGAAGTACAACTGCATTCAAGTCCTCTACATGAAATAATCAAAAAAAAATCTACAAAAACACCCAACCCTATTAGAACTAATAAGTAAAGTTACCAAGGTCACAAAGTACCAGATCCATATGCAAAATCATTTGTATTTCTATGTTTAGTGTGGCTAAAGGTATTTATTTTCTGAGTTTTTGTTTGCAAATAATTACTGCGTTTACGACCCTTCTTTTCCTTGTCGTTTGCACCCCAACAATTTGATTAGGAAATCCAAGATTTTTTTTAATACAGTCGTTCTTGTTGAAAGTTGACATTGCTAATATCATGAAACACATTAACTATCTTCTCTGTATTTATAGTCAGAAAACACAGATCCTCTGTTTTGCATTTTCTTGTGTTCATATAAATTCTTGAAAATAATCGATGTAAGTTAAAACAGCTGATAAGCATACACAGCATAGCCCTATGGAAGAGGATGTTTACTGTGTGCCTACCATGTGCAGGCCCTTTCACGTACCTTATCTCCCAACCCTTTGAAGTTTGTATTCCTTTAGACTAGCTGGAGATCCTAAGGCTCAGAGGAATTAAGCGGCTCACTCAGAGTTACACAGCTACAAGCTGCAGAACCAAGATTCGAATTCCAGTGTCTTTCTCCAAACCTATGCTAAGAATTGTTTGCTTTCCATGCCATTAACCAGCTAATCTGGCCACCTGGTTCCGTAGGTTACCATGAGCAAAAGATAGAAGCTCCTGCTCCACAAGGAAATTGGTTTTATGAACCAGTTCATGCCAATTGCCGCCCTCTTCATTCCCAGCCAGACTCTGCTTTGGGTCCCTAACTCCTCAGCACCCACACCTTTTGTGCACAAATCTCCTTACCGGTGTTTCTTATTTCTGCCTTGATTAGTCTCCTTGAGTATTTGGTGTTTCAGCTCTTATTTGATCACTTTGGACTTGATCTCAGATCCATTCAACTCGGTGGAATCCTCTTAATATACCTTTTATAGGAGAATTATTGGTCAGCTCCCTAGACAAACAGCAGACCTTTTCTCAGTGTTTCTATATGGAATGACCAGAAGAGGAATCCTTCCATAATGTCCCGCAGTCACCTGGGTTCCGTAGCCTCACAGGAATGTTCTCCCAAGCTTTGTCTTATTTGAAATTTATGTTCTAGATGTTTGCTTTGTGCTTTAATTTGCACTATAGATTTTTACTTTTATATGAATAATTCTTTTTGTTCAATAATAGCTTTAGAAAAGCAATGTCTGCTTTTGCTTTCAGTCTTAAAAATATTAAAAATGAGCTTTTATCCTCTGCAAATTCTAAATTTTAATGCATTTATTTTTTAAAAGTGTTAATTCTTTTTTTAAATTTTACATTGACATCTGTAGAAATCTCTATCTGTTTAAAGAGCAGCGGTTGAAAGTCGCTTTGATTTTCGAAAGCTGCCAGATTATCGATGTCTTTGAGAGATTAGGGATGCTCGTTTGGGAGGTTGCTTTTGTCTAAATAAAGCTAAAATCTTGTTCTATTGTAATATTTCATTGTAATCTAATTGGTTTCTTATGGAGATAATATATAACAGGAACTAAAAATAGTTCAATAAAAAACCTTCAGTTACGAATGGATTGACAGTTGTTTGATGGCTCAGGTGCCCTGTGCAGCTGCCTGAGACTGCCCTGTCGATAGATGTGGAAGTTTTCTCTGTGCTCCGAGGGTCTGTGTTGGGACAATGGCGTATTAAACACTTCTACTCCTTTTTTTAACTGCAAATCATCTACAAGGTGAAAAAGCCATTTTCCCATGTAAATATCCTGGAAAACAAGAAAATGAAATCGAGAGGAATAAGATGTTTTTCAATAAGAGAAAGGTGTTCTTAGTACATATGATTGTGATTGGAAAACAGCAAGGAAAAAAATATCTACTAATGGAGAGAAAACAAGAATAGTTTTACGTATATTTATGTAGTGAAGTGCCACTTGAATTTAGAGTTTTAGACCCAAAATGAGGCATCATGTTATTGCAAAAAATGTATGGCTCTTCATTTAGCTTTCGATTCTAAATAGAACATTGATAAAGAAAAAAATTTTAACTTAATTAAATAATTTTCTTAGAAAATTTAGATGTTGCTTGAAACACTCTCATTCATATGGCTTGACCTTCATCATTGTATCTTGTAACATGATTGAACGAGCATAGAAGGAACAAAGCGTGTCCTAACCCAAATCATACTTGCTCATAGCAAAGATGACATTCAGCGGGTTGACCCATTGCTGAGAATCATTACCACCCACTTGCCTCTTGGTCATTTGAGTTCATCACTCTTCTCCTCAGCTACCTTCTCAAGGTTATGACCTAGAGTTCTTGCGAATCCAGTAACTGTACCACTCTCGAAATCTTGGTTTCGAGCATTCTGTTCTTTCAGCTTCTCCTCAGCCCCCATCTTTCTAACTCATTCAGTTTAGGATCCTCACTCCAAGAGATTCCCCTCCCGCCCCCCATGGGGACTTCCAATCCATTAACATCACCATTTTTCGCTTTCCATCAACTTCCTTGTGCCTTCGTTTCCCCGCTTGGATTTCATGGTCCATCAGTGTAGTCACTTCCTTGAACTACCCTCCACTTCCTTGCCTCTCTGTCCCTCTTCCTTCCTCACTGGCACATTCCCAACTCTGGGTAAACCAGATACTCGCATACTCTACTCTCTTGTATCTGAACAGTTGACATGGTTCAAGAGGAGAGACACTTATGCTAACTGGTGTCGTTTAAACTTAAGGCTGGAAAGCTTAAGTGGGCCCTCCCTGCTGCAACAGTCAGTTTATTTTCCCACTAAGAAAATGCCATACCTCTTTTTCTACTTAAACCTCCAACATTGCCTTTTCATTCCCCACTCTCAGATGATGGCCTCGATTTCACTGGAAAAGTAGAAGCAACAGAAGCGAACCACCTCATCGGCTCCTCCATATCTGTTTTCCAGCTACAACTATACCTGCCCACCTGCCTTCCCTCCTGGAGAGTGCCTGAGCCTCTGTCCCAGGCCCTCACTGTTGCCCTGGGCTCCTCACCCTCGCGGAAGCGCTTTTCTCCTTTAATTAGCCATCTTTACTCTTATATCAACATTTTTCCCTCTACTATATTATTTCCCAAATCATAAAAACATGCTATAATATTTTAAAGAATTCTTTGATGACCCATGCCAAATTATACTGTGGTAACAAATTGACATCAAAATCTCGGTGGCTTAACAAATGTTTACTGTTAAGTTAAACCATACGTTACTGATGTTTTTTTAGGTCTAAGCTGGTTAATTATCAATTTCATGTGATTAACTAATACTTTTGCAGATTGTGGGTCCATTGCTATTCAACAGGAAGACTCCACAGTCTTCATCCCAACGGACCTCTCAGCAGTTTTGACACCGTCGATCACCCCCTCTTTGATAGACTTTACTCACGTTGTCAGTTAGGAGGAAGCTCATGCTCTCTAGGGGTTTCTCCTAACCAGCTGGCTCCTCCTACTCTACCTCCTTCACTGGCCCCGCCTCATCTTCACACCTCTACCTGTTTCTTTACTCAGTCCTTAACTGACCTTGTTTAATCCCACAGCTTTAAATGCCATCGTACACCAACAACTTCCAGTCTGTATCTCTTTTCCTAGTCTCTCCCTGGAGCTCAGGCTTGTGTATCCAGCCCCTCCCTAGACATCTGCCCTGATGTTCTAATAGGCGTCTCACACGTCACACTTCTGCAACAGGACTCTTGATTCTCCTGCAGTCTTCTGCACGTCAGTCCGTAAGATTCAGAGTCGTCCTTGACGGCTTGCTTTCTTTCAACTCCATGCTCCCTATCAGCAAGTCCTACTGATTCTTTCAAAGTATATCCCACATCAGACTGCTTCTCATCATCCCTGCCATCACCGCGCTGGACTAAAGTACCCTCACCTCTTGCCTGGACCATTACAGTGGGTCCAACCTGGTCTCCCTGTTTTCACACTCGTTCTGACTCTTTTCTCCACGCATATTCCCCTGATCAAATGCTGCCAGTGGCTTCTCATTACTGTTAGAACAAATGGAAATTCCTTAACTGTGGTATGTGATCTGGCCCCTGTTCTCCTCTCCACCTTATCTCCTGCTCCTCCCGCCTCAACTTCACAGCTCTGGCCAGAGGCTCGCACCGTTTATAAATGAGCCAGGCTCGTTCCTGCCCAAGGCCTTTCCACTTATGTTTCCCCTTTGTCTGGATTTCCCCCAGATCTCGTATTTCCCAGTGACCAGCTGGTCCCTGCCTAAATATTAGAGTCCTCTATCACTTTCTATCATTGTACCCTCCCCTTTTTCTCCACATCACTTCTTATTTAAGATTTGTTTTTATTTATTTACTAATTTATTATTCACTGTTTTTTCTCTTGTGCCTAGAACCGTGCCTGGCATACAGTAGGCATCTAACAAAAATTTGATGCATTAGTAGATGAATAGATCCATATTTATTGCTTTTTCAACTAGAATGTTCCCATTAGACTGAAAGGATTTCATAAAGAATAATTCTTGGGCCTGTATTTCACCAGCCAGTGAAATTGACACAGACACTTATAGCTTGTTAACAACAGAATAGAACAAAACATTTTTTCTGCTTTTGTATCAAATTTGATTTGATACGAAAGGCAGCTTAAAACTAAAAATAACATAGGACTGGTAAACCTATGAAACAGCATAACTGAAGTATAACTTAAGCAATAAAGGGAACAAAGCAGATTCCATATGGAGATTTTTAAAAGTTTTCATTTTAGGCAGAAGAATGAGAGATTCTATCATCTGATTCTCTGGTACCATGAATGGGTTAATTCAGATTATTTTTTTAGCAAGGTACTTTTCAGAAGAATTTCAAAGAGATAATTTCAAGACAAATAAAAGGAAGTTAAGGAATGCCTCATTTATCAAATATTGTCCAGGAATAAAATGTTCCATGTGTCAGTTTCCAAATAACTGTGTATGTAATCCCTGTGTATGTGCCAAAACTTATACTTTGAAGGTTGTTTCTCTAACATATTCCCTGCTCTTTTAAATAAAAAATTGTGAGGACGTCAATAGCCCTTTCTGACAGCTCAGAGCTGTCACTCAGCGTTTCGGTGCCACAGTAAATGTCCCATGTCATTCTGCTTCTCTCTCCCTTTTATGGTTCTTCTCACTCCTCCCTCTTCGTTCAGTTATCACTTTATTCTGATGGCAACGGCCTTCAATTTGTTAACTGATTTTTTTACACCAATAGCACGAGCGAGGGCCTCAATGCCACCCCTAAGTAATACACATGGGGTAGCCAGAACTCTGACGTCTGTGCTAGTGAGCTGTTGTGGTGGCAGTATAAACAGCAGAGTAACTCGATCCTCATTAAAATGATGGTGCTAACCAGGTGGCTCTTCCTGCCACCACAGAGTTTACTCCTCTGGTGTCTGCCCTTGGCTGGATGGATATGGACCTGACCTGGCCTGGTGACATTTAATGCTCTTCCGTTAACAGAATATTGAAGATATAATTCATATTTAGAATGACCATAGCTACCGATTTCAATGTGTGTTTTCTCAGCATAATTCTTAACACTCCATTCACTCTCAAAAGTTTTCCAATTTCGACAAATTACACATTTACCCTTATACATAATACATTTTAAATAATTCACAAAGTACTATTTTTTTTTCATTCAATCCAGAATGTCACTCCCTGAAATTGGGAAATAAAACTCAGATAAGGGATTTCTTTTATGATGGCATCAGAAATATACTTAATGAAAAATGAAACGTGAACTGAGAAAAATTTTTTCTGATATTCATTTCTCGTAGGGGAAATTTTGGCAGTTTGTATAGTACTCCCAGCATATGTATTGAGTGAACGATGAGATTTATTTATCTACATTTGAAGTAGAAAATACCTAAAATTTGTTTTTTAAAAAAATCTTTATAGATTTAAGGTATAAAACAATGTTATGAGCATAGATTGTACATCTAATTTTAATAATACAGAAAAAAACTTTTACTATTTGTGAATCAAAATACAAAGCTTTCCTTGCGTTAAATTAATTTTTCTTTCGGCTTAGGTAAACCAAAAAAACACATTTTTAGAAATTATAGGTAATTAATCCCAACTCTTTTAAAACATGCTGAGAAGTTATTGAAAGGTGGCAAATTCTTTTGGGTGAGGTTTCGTTTAATGTTTAAGTTCTCTTATCTGTGTTAAGTAAGCATCTGTTCTAAAGAAATATAATCTCAAGATATTAACAGCCATTAGCTTGAGGTTAAACAGGTGTTAAAAACAGAATTAATATTTCTGTCATTGTGAATCTGTCTACATCTAGGCTATATTAATCCATATTTAATACACAGTGGCTTGCCAGATGCAGGGGTGGAGGTGAGAAAGATGGGTGAGCTGTTTTGTTTTATTTTTTAGTTTAAATAAATTGGAAAACAAAAATACTTGAACAAAAAAATCTATAAGTATAAACTATTTATCAATTTATTAAGTATCACGAAGTGTGAGCGTCGTTCTCTCTGACTGTGGCCACAGTTATCCTCTCTGTTCTTCTGGTTCATTCTCCGTGGTCCCGGGGAAGCCACCTTCCCACTGATGGCTCTACCCGTGGGAGTCCCTGCTCACAAACTTCGAATACATCCTACTGCGTCCATGATAAAATCCGAGTTCTTTGGCCTGAGACTCCTGGATTTGGCCAGAATCCTGAATTTTGACCTCTGTGAAGTCTGAGTTGAATGGGAGACAAACAGGAAAGTAGATAAAACCAATAATGAGGGATGTCTGGTGAAGCGGAGAGATCAGTGTATTGGGGCCTTATACTGGGAATATTTGAAGCTTTCTGTCTGAGCTGTCAAGGACAAAGTGTTTTCTGTTGGTGGATATTCCTAAGGATCTCTATTGGCAGCCACAGATTTTATTTCAAATGTGGGGGATAAAAACAAACCTTTTAAGGAAATTGCGCATGGAAAACATTTTCTCTTTATTTTACCTTGAAAGAGAAGAAACACCGTAGAATTGAATACTACATTGTTATATTTAAACTTTGTGAAACCAAGTGGAAGGCAACAGCTTTTTAGTCTATTTTGGGTTAAAAAAATTCATATTATACCTTTGACCAGTCAAGGAAATTTAAAAATTTATTTTCTTCTTGTTTAGTAAGTTATTTAGTTCACATCTATTGTTGTTGCTATTGTTGTTGTTGTTGTTGTTTTTGTTTGTATTTAAATATTCTGAAGGGTTGTGACCATTTTAAAAGATTAAGAATCCACTAAAGCACTCCAGAACAAAGTCTGGTTCATGATGCCCTTGTATATTGTTGTATTTGGTCTTTTTTTTTTTTTTTTTTTTTTTTTGAGCAAATTGAAAACAATAGTTATGTAGTTCATCAGAAAAACACTTCAAGGATTTTAGTAGCCTGAGATTCTAAAGCAATTAACTATATAACCTTTCCAAAAAAGAGACAGTAAAAATTCTTGGAATTTTTTCCAATTTCTCTTCTGAGATTACAGTACTAGAGATGAGTGCTTGAGACAAACGACAGGTATTAAGCATGCCAAGAGGCGGGTTTAGAATGTGAGCAAGGTTATGTGCAAATCTAAATGTAACTGAATAATCAGTAGAACATAGAATAACAGATAATGCCATCCAGGATCTAGGTTTCCTGTGGATTTAGTCTGTGTGAGTCAAATAACCCACACAGGGCACTGGCAACATTGAGTTTCTGAACCTACAAAGCAGGGGATCAGATTGTGATCCATGGCAGATTCAACAGGTGAGATGCATCTCATGGATGCCGTCACAAGGAGTGCTTGAGCCAAGCTTTTCCCAGCAGTGCACTAACCTAGATTAGAATCTTTCATTCAGATGTCTATAAAAAGACATTGAGCTTCAATTGAATTGAAGTTATGCATTTATAGTTTGTCTTTTATAACCAAATATCCTGGAGAAGTGATAAGGAGGTGATTTTTCAGTTGATCGGGGTCATAGACTGACAGCTACCTAAAGATCCAAGGGATAGGAGTCTGGGTAATGGAGAAGCCCAGTGCTGGGAGGTCAGTGAGATTCCAGGGAAACCTGCAGCTGGGCAGACCCAGCTGGCCCACATCACTGAGGCTCCACTTTACACACCACGCAGTCATGTCCATGGACGCTGCACAAGTGAGCCGTAAGCATCTCCCAGTCTCTCCCACTTTGGCCAGGAGCATGAGAAACCCTCAGATCAGTCTTCGGCCTCCCCGCTACCAGAACCACCACGACCCTCTTCAGCAGTGCTCTTGCCTCTGGGTTCTCAGCGTCCAGAACAATGCGCTTTCAATGTGAAGATCTTCACAGCTGGAGAGAAGAGGCGACCAGCATGAGTACAGGAACCCACTCTCACTTGGGCCTAAAAGATGACTTAATTTTTTGTGAACTTATTCACTAGAGTCAGTGAAGTAAGTCAATGAGTCTTCC
Source organism: Pteropus alecto (assembly GCF_000325575.1). Classification (NCBI taxonomy): domain Eukaryota; kingdom Metazoa; phylum Chordata; class Mammalia; order Chiroptera; family Pteropodidae; genus Pteropus; species Pteropus alecto. The sequence goes on along the minus strand of NW_006436283.1, from coordinate 10,270,244 downwards.
TTGAACGGGCTATTCCTAAACTATCCTTCCTTGAACGGGCTATTCCTAAACTATCCTTCCCAAGCTATTCCGGTTTATGGTGTGAAGCCACTGGAAATTTTTTAAGCAAAGATATTTCAAGACTGGAAACATGAGCCCAGGGCAACAAGATGATAACACTGGGAATCAAGTGCAGAAAAACAGGCAGGTCGTTTGGACAAAGGAAAATCATAAGCCGACCTTGTAGATGGGATAAACTATTATGACAGCCTGAGATCAGCTGAAAATTAATAGACTTTTAGAGCAGACAAGAGTGAGCCGGCAGACAGACACTAACCAATGAGCCAGGCTTGGTTGTTGGCACCAGGTACCAGAAGAGACAGCTAAGTCCGGAAGCTAATGTTGCAATCAGTGGGCACCTCACCTGTCTCTCAGCAGATGGGTGTCAAAACAGTTGTGTCTGGGCTCGGGTGGTGAGTATATGAGGCCACATGTTATATTGCTCCAGCAGAACCAGTCACTCATGATGGGAGCCAAGGAACATGTGGAACAGAAGGCTCTGAAGTCACTGGTGCTGATCGTCATTTGTAATATCCAGATGAGAATCATGGTACACATCGAGGTGACCATCTTAAGATGTTGTCAACATGGCGACTAAAACAATATTAAAGTTCTATACAGTTTTATACTTTTCTACTTTAATTGGCATTTTCGTACTATATAAGGTTTTGGGTTTTTTAAGTATGGTTCACATACAGTATTACGTGAGGTTCAGATGTACAGTGTAGTTATTCAACATTTATATACTTACAAAGTGATAACAATAAGTCTAGTAACCTGTCTTTGCGGATTTTTAATTACGGTTTAGTATATGATTTCTACATAGAAGAAATTGAAATGTTAATATTCCTTAAGTATTGTTGGCCAGTTTTTAACATGATAATAAATGTGCGCAAAATAAAAATACCGTAGCATCTAGAATTTGTGTGTTCTCCTTCTTGCAATGTTATCCTACTTCCAAGAGCTCCTGGATCATTCTTTCAGCTCAGCTCAGCAGGCAGCAGTGGTGGCTTTTGCACAAAGCACTGTGCTAAACTCTGTAAGGGAGATTTCAAGCAGAGTCTTGTGTTCTGGGTATGCATAGTCCAGCGAAGGAAGACAGACATATATACGTAACTCTGCTGCCAGACAAACTTGTATAGATGCCATCATGGCAGCCATGGTGCTTTTGTAAGCAAGGGGAGAAGCAGAATGAGTGATTCTCAGTGTGGGGATCTGGGGAAGCTTCTTGGAAGAGATGTGATTTTAACAGGTTCTTCTAGAAAGTGTTGGAAAAATGACAAAGGCTTTCTAACTGGGGGCAGCTTGAACAAAGGACTATTTCAAGGGTCAGGACACTTTTAGAGGGTGGACACAGTGTAGCAAACTCCAGATGGAAGGGGTAAGAGCTAATTACCCAAGTGTGAAAGGCACTGAATGTCTGACTCAGTTGTTTGAGCCCTTCTTGTTTGTGTATTATGAGCCATTGAAGGTTTTTGAGTGGAGTAAGGTGATAGTTTTTAAGGAGATAATTCTGATATAGCAACCGGAGGTGGTCTGAGCTTTTGGAGTTTGAATCCCCACTTCACAGCCTGGTAATTTAGAACGAATTGTTTACTCTAAGAGCCTCATGTTAAATATTTGTAAAATGGCAATAATACCTCTCTTGCAGTGTTAAGTGAAGTAATTACGTAAAACCCTGCGCACATAGTAAGAATTCACTAACTATTCCTTTTAGACAGAGTAAACAACTCTTAAGGATCTAAGTAGTCTAGGGAGAGAGTCAAGAGTGTGCTGTGAGCCTCAGAGCGAGATTGATCCAGCTGCAAATCCCAGCTCTCATTCTTAGCTTGTATGGCTTGTATGTTGATTAAATGGGAGAACATGTGTTAAGGGGTTTTATATGTCTGGTACTAAGGAAATGTGGAATTTTTCCTGAAAACCTACCTTGTGCCAGGTACTGTTGCATGCACCTGTAATACATCAGTGAATAAAACAGACTAAAGTCCCTACCTTGTGGACCTCACTTGTAAAGGGTCACTGTTGTTAGTTATTGGAAGGGAACACTGACCAAAGATGACTGCAGCTGTCTTGGGAAGTGACATGGAAGTTTGCTAGGGCAGTAGAGAGATAGAGGTGAGAGCCACAGGTATGATATCTGACTGGGTGTTGGTAGAAAGCAGAGGGTCGAAGAGGACATCTAAGATCATCATACCATCAACCAAGAGAGGGAGCACAGAGGAAAAGTATATTCGACCATTCTTTTTGTTTCGTCAAGATCAGTTATTTGGCATAACCATTGTAGCAAGCCTTGGAAAGGATAGAGATCAAACTGAAGGAAGAAGAGAAACATAATGAAGTTAAAAGGATTATTGGCCAATAGTCCAAGATTATCTTTCCCAGCAGCACTTTTCCAGGAATACACAAGTGGCATTTTTCTACAGAGCAATTGTTAGAACTTAAGAATTTATTAACAAGCCCAGAGGGTAGAGATTTATCTCAGTTTTACATCCAGTTTCCTTGAAGGATGGCTTAAGTCAGAATAAAGAAATGGAAATAAATGTGTCTAGGTTTTAAAATATTTAGCGAATCAGATGAGCTTGCCACCTGCTGCTTAAGGACAAAAAAAAAAAGGAAGAAAAAAATGAATATATGAGATGGCGTTTAAGTTCTTGCAAGAGTTGAGAAATGCATTTTTAAAATCACCTGTGTGGAAATTTTATATGATAAACCTAAAATTCTGATGCACCGATAGGTTCTGAGGCCACGGACTGAAGTAGGGGCTCCATAAATGCATTTCCATTGATTTGCAAGAGTATCTTCTCGAAGTTTAGAAATGGGCTTTTCAAGGAGTGAGAATGGACATAATTTGGGCTCTATACAAGGCCATTGGGGTTATGTAAGAGCCGACCCTTCCATTCAGAGGGCCTGGACATACAGGTAGGGTGTGGGGCAGGGGCCTCTCTGCTGGGAACCCATTCAATTTTCATTCTTGTGCCTAATATAAAGGTCAAGTCAGTTATTTTTTTAATTGTGTATTCTCTAGAATTAGATCGAATATAGGAACTTCTATTGGCTTTTTGTCTATTTTACATCAACCAGACATGGAATCACACTTATATTAAGAAAACTACTACAATTCCTACATCAGTCTTGAGGGTCTTTGAAATTTCAGGTTGAAAGAGATGTAAAGTCTACATAGTCTGACATTTTCTTCCTGGCTGCAGACTCGTGTTTGGGGAGAGGAAATTTCAGAGAAATTCACTTCTAGCAACTCTAAAAAGAGATCTTGAATTTACGCGATTTTGATAATTCTATGTGTAGTGCCTAGTTATCTAATTTATGCATTTTCTATATCATTATCAAATATAAAAATTTTTAGTCTCGATTCCCATGTTTGTGTTACTTATTTCAAATTCAATGGAGATATTTAGTCCTTTTCTTTGAGAAAGGAACATTAGTATGTGACTAGTCCCACATTGTTTTAATGAGAACAAAAACAAAATGTTCCAAAATTACTTGCTTGAGGCTACAAAGCACGTTTAAGCAATAAAAATACATGAGAAAAAAAGAATTGTTTTGAAGTTCTTATGATCAGCTTATATAGGTTTCATTGTAAACTGATACTAAAGAGCCCCCATTATGATCTGTATATTTTGGTGCCAAGAGGTTTTTTTCTTATGCTAAATTATTAAGTTCTGTGAGCTGCTGGGCTGTCATATAGAGATATAGTAAATCACATTATATTTTGTCATGGATTACACAGAGCAATAAATTTGGAAATAAAGATCAAAGTAGCTCCACAATCACATCTGAGTGTAGGAGGGATGTTTAACTTGTAGAAAACTGATTTAGGTGAAGCTGCTGCAGTTCTCGCATGAATCTGAAGTGAATTTGATATTTGCTTGAAAACGATTGAGGATCAAATCCCAAAATGACTTTCCATTTTTGTATTTAGTTCAGAGAAGTTAATTCTAACGTCTCGCTGTATGACTTGAATTAGATAAATAATTACATGCCAGGAGTAATAGACTCAGTGAAAACTGTATGTATTTTCATTACTTTTATAGTTAAATGATATACTCCATTCTATACTTATTTGGCATTTTGGGGGACTTCATAATTAGTTAAATACTCTTGTAGTCATATTCTCTGACTCCTTGGAGCTGACTGCTTTTTACACATTTAAAACCATTAAAAGTAAGCCAGCTTAAGATCACTAAGCAACCTTGATTATTTAGATCTTGATGCGTATTATCTTTGTTTTGTGTTAGTTACCATAGAAATTATTTCAGGGTTTCCAAAGTTGATGATATTCATTTATTTAAAACAGCCAATCTCAACTTGTTGGGCTCTTTTCACAGAAGAATCACAGTAGATATGAGATAATATAGCAGAAATTATGTGCTTTATAAATTGTTGTTCTAATACTTTTATTTAAGAAAATGCTCTTAGTCATATACTCGGTCAGTTAGCGCTGTGGTTCCCAAATTGGGCTGATTGATCATCCGAAGCAGCAGAGAGCTTTAAATGCAGATTTCTGCACCACAAAATCCTGGCCATTCTGGTTCATCAGTTGTTAGAATCTCAAGTAACATTTTTCGCTTTCACTCTGGTGTCCCTTCTCCTGCTTTCTCCTTTTGTTGAGATCCTGTTTGGGGAAATATTTTTCAATGTGATAGCTCATTAACAGACATTTGGGCTTTGCAAAATCATTTCTCGGGATTTTGGTTTTCTATTTTAGTTTCAGTCTTCTGTTGTCATCCTTTTATTGATTTTTTTCTCTAGCGAATTCTAAAGGATTTACACTAATTCTATAGCAAAGTGATCAGTGATCAGTGATCAGACATCAGACATAAACAGCACCCCCCCCTTCAAATCATTTGAAGATTAAGACCTCCCCATTCCAAATGGAGTCAGAATAACGAGTTATTGGGATATAGATATGATGGCCTGTCGTGCTGGTTTTGGTCTGAAAGTAAGTAAAAGGCCAGTTGGTGAGTGTGTGCATCAAGTATATCCCCAAGGGGAAGCGTTAGACTAAGATGGAGTACGTAACAGGGATACTGCAAAAGTCTAGTCTGAAGAAACTGAATAGGCTGAGGAACTTAGCGTCTATAATAGGGGCTGGGGAACAGCCTTCAGAAGATCATGGAGATTCTATTTGCAGGCCCCAAGCTCTTTTAACAGGCTTTTTCTTGTGCCCTCTGATAATGCTATGATGCCTCCTAAGTCCAAGCCTCCTAGATTGGAGCCACTTTTTTAGAGCATCACCAGGAAAAACCAAAAGCAAGTAGAGCTTTCAGAGAATGACCTGAGCCCACGTGTTTGCTATACTTCCGTGCAAGGGATCACAGGAGCTGAGGACTAGAGAGGTTAACACTGCAGAGAAACGGGTTCAAGATTTTGTCCCGCTGCTCCAGGCTTACTCGGGCTAGTTGCTGACGTGAGTTGATGTGATCATATTTACATTTTAGATAGAACACCAGTTTAAAGGAGGTGGATATATATCAGATGGCCCCATAACGAGTTATTGGGATATAGATATGATGGCCTGTTGTGCTGGTTTTGGTCTGAAAGTAAGCTAGGAAGGCTGTTGTAAAAATTCAAGAGTCTGGGAAGGTTATATATTTCTAAGAATTTGTCCATTTCTTCTAGGTTATTGAATTTAGTGGTGTATATAGCCTTTCATATTATTCTTGTATAATCTTTGGTATTTCTGTGCTGTCCATTTTAACTTCTCTTTTATTTCTGATTTTATTTGTTTGAGTCTTTTTTTTTTCCCTTAGTGAATCTAGCCAGAAGTTTGTCAATTTTATTTATCTTTTCAAAGAACCAGCTCTTTATTAACTTTTTCTATTGTCTTTTTGTTTTCTATGTCATTTAATTCCGCTCTAATTTTTATTATGTCCTTCCTTCTACTGATTTTGGCCTTCATCTTTTCTTCTTTATCTAGTTCTTTAGAGCAGTGGTCCCCAACTTTTTTGGCACCAGAGACCGGTGCTCCTATGAGAATCTAATGCCTGATGATCTGAGGTGGAGCTAAGGCAATGATGCTAGAGCTGGGGATTGACTGCAAATACAGGTGAAGCTTCCCTTGCTGGCCCGCTACTCACCTCCTGCTGTGCGACCCGGTTCCTAACAGGCCACAGACCAGTACTTGTCTGCTGCTCCGGGGTTAGGGACCCTTGCTTTAGAGTATAATGTTAGATTTTTCATTTGAGATTTTAATTTTAAAAATTAATGCTATAAACTCCCCTCTTAGTACTGCATTTGCAGCATCCCAAAAATTTGGATATGTTGCATTGTCATTTTCATTTTTCTGTGTATCTTTTGACCTCTTATTCTTCTTTGATCAAATAGTCGTTCAGTAATGTGTTTTTTAATCTCTGTATATTTGTGATTTTTCCAGCTTTCTTCTTGTAGTTAATTTCCAGTTTTATACCATTTTGGTCGGAAAATATGCTTGGTATGATTTCAGTCTTAAATTTCTTGAGACTAATTTTGTGCCCCCAACATATGGTCTATCCTTGAGAATGTTGCTTGTGCACTTGAGAAGAATGTATATTCCGTCATTTGGGATCGAAAGCTCTACAAATATCACTTATGTCAGTTCGGTTTAATGTGTCATTTGAGGCCAATAATTCCTAATTGACTTTCTGTTTGGATGATCTATCCATTGCTGTCAATGGGGTATTCAGATGAAATATTAACATTTTCAACAATATGGGTGGATCTTGAGAATACCATGCTAAGTGAAATAAGTCAGATGGAAAAGGATAAAATCCATATGATTTCACTCATTTATGGGATATAAAACAAAAAGCAACAAACAAAACAAACGAACTCATAGACACAGACAACAGTATGATGGTTACCAGAAGGAAAAGGGGTGGAGGGAGGATGAAGAGGGTGACGGAGTCATATATGGTGATGGAAGGAGACTAGACTTTGGGTGGCAAGCACACAACGGAATATATAGAGATGGTATTTTGTAAAATTGTACACATGAAACTTATATAATGTTATTAACCAGTGTTACCCCAATAAATTTAATTTTTAAAAAAATCAGGAAAGAAAAGTCGAGGACCTAGAAGTAAAAATTGGCAGGACTGTCAAGGGTGAGGGGGAAGGATTCTAAGAAATTCTTCTCAATTTCCAATTTGGGTGACTAAATGAAAGTGCCATTAACAAGAGGAGGAACAGATTTGGAGAAAAATGATGGGGTTCATTTGGGACAGTTAGCTGAGTGCCTAAGAGATATCTCAGAGAGCGCAGGTCCCATATGAGTCTGATCTGGATGCAAGGGATGTCGAAGCTAGAGATAAAGAGTTGGAAGTCATGTCAACAAAAAGGCGATTTAAAACCATGAGTGGATTTTTAAAAGGATATAGGAAGAACAGATGGCATGGGGCAATTCTTATTTAAAGTCAGCTAGAGATCAATAAACGATTGTCAGAGAAGCACCTGGAGAACCAGAAGAGAATAATGTCATGGATGCCAAGGGAGTAGGAAGTTTTAATAAAAAGTAATTTAGCAAAAGCAAAATTTAATCTTTTGAAAAACTAGTAAAATACAAACTTTCTGAAAGACTAATCAGAAAAATAGGGAGAAGGCATAAATAGATAAGGGAGGAAATGGAGAAAATGGCTACTGATCCATTAAAGATTGAAAAGATTAATAGTATAATAAATGCCAATAAAGTTGAAAATCTGGATAAAATAGGAAAAGTTTTAGAAAATGTGATTGAGGAAATAGAAAACTCTAATAGTTCTACAGGTGTTAAATAGAACATTTAGTTTTAAGTATTTCATCAATGAAAACATCAGACCCGAATGAGTTTATGCTCAAGTTCTTATCCAACTTTCAAGGAACAGATGATTTCAATAATATATAAAATCTATCAGAAGAAAACGAGGGGAGTATTCTCCAGTCCATTCAAGGCCAGTATAATTTTGATATGAAAATCAGGGGCAGTAAAAATAAAATTACATACCAGTCTCATATTTACTGTTAAGTGTAAACTTTCTAACAAAAAAGTAGAAATAGAATCTAGCAATATATAAAAAATGATTGTGACAAAGCGGATCTAATGCATGAATTCAAGGGTAATTTATTGTTAGCAACCCATCAATATAAATCCACTGCATTACCAGATAAAAGGGGAGAGAATGCATATGATCATCTCAGATGAAGAAAAGAAACTCAGTCATTAGTCATTAAGGAAATGCAAATCAAAACAACAACAACATACCACTTCATATCCACTCAGATGGCTATAATCAAAAAGATGAAAATAACAAGTTTTAGCAAGGATGTGGAGAAATTAGAACCCTCGCACTTTGATGGTGGGAATGAAGAATGGTGCAGTCACTTTGGAAGATCGTTTGGTAGTTCCTCAAAAAGTTTAACGTACAGTTACCTTATGACCTAGCTATTCCAGTCCTAAGTATATGCCCATGAAAATGGAAAGCATATTTCCAAAAGAAACTTGTACAAGAATGTTTGCAGCAGTATTATTCATTGTAACTAGAAAGTACAAACAACACAAATATTCAAACAACTGATGAATGGATAAACAAAATGTGGTACATCTACATAATGAAATATTATTTGACAATGAAAAGTAATGAAGTATCGATGCATGCCACAACAGAGGTGAAATTTGAAAATGTGCTAAGTGAAAGAAGTCAGTCACAAAAGACCACATGTTCCATGACTCCATTTATATGAAATGTCCAGCATAGAAAATCCATAGAGACAAAGTCAATTAGTGGCTGCCAGCGACTTGTGGAGGAGAAAATGGGAAGTAACTAACAAGTGTGGGGTTTCTTTCTGAGGTGATGAAAATGTTCTGGAATTCGATAGTACTGATAGATATATAGCTCTATAAATACACTAAAACCCACTGAATCGTAAAGATTAAAGGTGTAAAGTTTATGATATGTGAATTATATCTTAATAAAGCCTTTATTAAAAATAGGAAGTCTGACAATGCTAAGTATTACTGAAAATGTGGAACAGAAAAAACTCTTAGATACTGTGGTGAGAACATAAGATGTCGGCGGCGTTATACTGTGAAGTTGAATGTTTGATTTATGAACCATCAATTCAACTCCTTAGCACATGCCTTAGAAACTCACAAATATGCACCAGAAGACATGTACAGGAATGTTCACAGCTGCATGGCTCATAGTGAAAAACACTTGAAAAGTTCAGATGCCCAGTAAAAGAAAAATGAATGATTTTGATCTGTTCACACAATTGAATATTCTAAAGCAGTAAAAATGAAGAAAATACAATGTCAAATGAAGCATAAATAAATTTTAGAGATAGTGGTGTGTGAGAAACAGACATTTCAGGAAATTACATAGAGCATGATTATGTTTGTAAAAAGCTAAAAAAAAAAGGTAAACCTAAATCATCTGTTAGAGGTACTTATACATAAGATAATTTTTAAGCAAAGCAATAAATAAAATTTAAGAGAGTGGTTTATTTAGGGAGGAGGCAAGCAAGCGATGGAGTGGGGTGGGAGGAAGCACCGACGTTTCAATGCTGTATATTAATTCGTCTGGTTATTTTAGGAGGGTCCTTTATCATGTTTTTTAAACACACAAAATATTATGTTTCTTTTGTATGTGTCAATTATATAATTTAAACATTTACAAATAAAAATTATTAGCAATGGCACAAGCAGCAGAGTACCCAGGCTTTGAGACATGTCTGGATGAAAATTGCTCCCCTACTAAAGAATCTGAGGTAAATAGTTATCGTCATGGGTTCAAAGTGGAAGAATGAGCAAGAAGGAATAACTAGAATTGACTGCAAGAGATGGACTTTGATAGCTAACTTTTCTAAAGGCCTGATCCTATCTATAGTTTTGTAAGCTCAGCTGTAGTGAAGTAACTTCTCTCTTGCTTCTACTTATTCATGCCTCAGACCTCAGCATTACTCAGCTAGTTCACCTCCAAGGTCTCAGGCTGTCAGGCTCTCCTTTTGATCACTCTTGCCTTACGTTTTGTTTTCCCGTCCCTCACGCTTAGAGAACCTGGCCTTTGTCCTCATTCCAGTGCTTGCTCACCACTCTCCGATCCCTTGCCATCTTGAACTTCTCCCATTCCCATCTTGCCAAAGCTCAGTTCCATTTCATCTTTGTTGTCCACTTTATCTGCAAGTCGTAAAATAATGCCCAGGAAAATGAAAAAAATTGCCCATGGTCACACCACCCAGGTTTAACTTCAAAGCTCGTGCTGTTAACCACTGCACTCAACTGCTAACCATTTGGCATAATCGCTGGAATAGTCAAAGCGACTTGAATTAATGAAGAACATGGTTGGAGTGGGTTTGAGGGTCTGGGTGATGAGAAATTCAGCTGCACAGCAGCAAAAGTAACTGAAGACCCTATGTTTGCAGACAAAGTGGGAAAGGACATATTTTATATAGGCATCGTGCTCACTGTTGTCACATGTTTTGAATATTATTTTTCAGTGAATTGGTATAGTAATTCTATCTCACTATGGACGATCCTGGAAAACTAGATAAGCTCTCGGACATTTTTAATTAGGAAGAGCTAATGACTAAATCTCTAAAGAATGTCCTCTCAACACCTATTCCAAACTTCCAAATTACCCAATAGAGGAAATAGAACTTTTGTTAATTATTGAGATTACTACTTTATATTGAACTCCCTACAAATCTAACATAGCAACTTCCTGGAATGCATTATTTCATGACATTTTTCTTTATACAAATGAGCCAAAACATAGAAATTTTTCAAAAATAATTAGTAAAATATTAATGTGATTTATGAGTATGCCAAATGAGAACATCTAACTCCTAAATTCAAAACTTAACTTGAGATAATTTATTACTTGACCAATAATTTAGTTATACCATTTGACCATTGGAAAATGTCAATATTTTTTGGCGTCTGAAGTCGAATATTTGAAATGGATCTTCTATTTGCTACTATACCAACAAATGTGCCACTCATATGTAAATATATTAAGTATATTTAAAGTTATATATGTTAAAATTTGTTAAATACAGTATTCATTTTCTTTTTGTCAAATCATGCAATATTAGATTTTGGTGTAAAGCATAACAGTAACAAAAACATAAAATTATTATAGAAAGTAGAGATTCTTAAAAAAATTTATTGACCCCATTTACATTTGGTCTTTGATGATAAGGTTTTTTTTTTTGCACATCAGAGAATAGTTGCTTCTTCCCTTGAGCAAACTAAAGTGTTTTTTTCCTCCATCATTCTCTTCAAGTTTATATTTCTGCTTGAGTAATAAATGAGTTTCAGTTTCTGTGGCCTCTGCTTCAGTGCTTCTCTGAGGGTGAGCTTTGGAAATATGATTAGATCTTAATTCTTTAACTAGTTCCATAAGCTTGTTTCACAGTTTGCTTTCTTATTCAGCGAGTGGGGTGGAAATTCATGTAAATCTTCTGTGATCATTTATGGGTGTTAGCCATGTAAATGTATATGTCGCAATGGTGAGAAAATTACTCCTTGTGAATTACAGTAAGAGCATAAAATCAACTGTCCTGTGTTATTTTTTAGGTTATCTGCCATTAAATACACATTATTTTAGTCCACAGTGTTGACCACAGTTATTCATTCTGTGTGAACAGAGAATGTATCTAATACTGATTCAGCATTTTCAGAAACAGGGCCAAATTTAGGAATATGGGCACTTTTTCTGAGAATGGATTTACTAGTATTTACTAGTACTAGATACTCAGTAAATACTAGTATTTACTAGTACTAGATACTCAGTAAATACTGCTATTGATAATGATACTACAGCCCCTTTCCTAAACTGTCTAGTTTCTTCCTTTTTTAATAGAGAATGTAGCTTCTCTCCAGCGTTTTTACAAAATAACCAAGCAGTAAAAAAAAAAAAAACACACTTGAGAGTTTCTAATTATTAGATTCTGGTCCTGGGTAAAGCAACTATGTAAAATGACTCAATCAGTTTTCCAGAAATGAATTAAAGCTGAAGAGTCACTAAATAGGAAGCACTGACATTTACAGATGTTTTGCTATTTATACTAGTTTGCCATTTTCTCAAGTCGGGTTTGATTTTTTTGGGTTTTTTTGGTTTGTTTGTTTTGTCTTTTTTTTAATTTTCAAGGTTTTGTTTATTTCAGTTCAAGTTGAAATTTATACATAATGGTAGAAAAGAATTAAAGAATTCTTTAAAGTACCCTTTCCTGTAATAATTGTATGAAACTGAGAACTTATCCTTGACTCAAATATTCAAAAGTCTTAGGATGCAACTTAAGGAACTTTATCTTATTCATAGCTGTATCCTGACCTGGCACGTAGAGCTAGGATCTGAGCCAAGTACCACGAAAGTCTTACCCTCACCCTTAATAGTGATATACCAGAAAAGGGCACAAATCTCAGGTCATAAATTTAGAAGTGCTTATTTTACTATAATCTCAATTTCTGTTTTGAGTCACCATTTGGCTGTGTGGCAAAAATTTCGTACTTCAGTCACCTCAGACCTCAGTCACTCTCCCCCTTCCCAAGGACAGCACGTAGGCCCGGGGGCTCTGCCGTGCCATGGTGTGGGATGAAGCATGGGGTCCTGTTCCTGGGCACCACCCGTCCACCCAGGCATCCACTGAGACATCTGTTGTCCCCACTGATCTCTGGTAGTCAGTGGATCCGGGTCACTTCTCTGTGATCCCTCCTTCCTCTATGGGAGCCTCTGAGACCTTCCATTCTCTTTGCTGCGTCCACACTGTTCTCAGACACCCAGGAAGTTTTACATTCTTCTTGCCCATGGTCAGGGAGAGGTGTGAGTGCACAGGGAACTGGGTATAGCAGCCTTGCTGACCTGCTTACACACACACACACACACACACACACACACACACACAGCCCATTTCTGCTTTGGGTGCAGTGTATACAACAGTGTGGCTAAGAACGCTGGGTCAGACAGCCCCTCGCTCCCTCTGGCGTGCGGCACAGGCCGCCCTGGCCTTCCACTAGCCCTGCCTGTGTGGTGTGTCCGTGCTTTCCCCATCCCTCAGGCCCAGCCCAGAGAGTCAGGCCAGAAACAGAGCCTTTTCTCAGGAACAGACTCATAGACAAGCATTTTCCCTTCACTTCAGACTGTGTCTCATTCCCCCAATCTGGAGAATCATTTCTAGTCTGGAGCCGGGGAGAAAGTGAGGGGAGCAGGCAGAGTAAAACCCACTTTGATTGACTTTTATGCCCCGATCCCATCAGCCCAGGTTATGATCAAAGGCCAAAAATTACCTCTTCTGTTTTCTGGGCACCTTTGCTGTGTCGTCCTTCCTGAGAGGCATAGAGGTGGACACCAAGCTGGTGAGGGTCGAGGGGTGGACGAAGATACCAGGTTGGAAACTTCAGAAATCTTCTGATACATGAAAATATATTATTGCACATAAAAATCACTAAAACGTCAACATTGTTACTCTGGATGATAGATTACAGGAAATATTATATGTATTATATACATGTAGTTTCCTATACTAAGCATGTATATAATTTTTAAAAACAGCTTTATTGTTATAAAATTTACAAACCATAAAATTCTTGTTTAAGAGTATGGTTAATGAGTTTTTAATAAACTTACAGAATTGTCAACCATCACCACACTCTGTATTTACTTTTATAATAAAAAAATATTGAATAATATTAAAATGGCCTCTTTATGCAGTAAGGTCATTGATGAGTCGAATGGAGGGAACAGTGTCACATTGAGGAAAAAAGAATGGTTAGTCACCACGCTTCTCAATAAATATGTCTTGAACTAACGAGTAATTGAAATGGAAGTAGAGGGTAGAGATTCCTTTTTGAGAAATGTGGCTGTGAAGGAAGAAAAGGTAGCTTGGTGCCTCAAATATACCATGCTCCTTCAAGATTTTGTCCACATTATTCTCGTCACCTGGAATTTTCTTCTCTTTCCTTTTTCAGTTAATTCTTATTCATCTCTAGCAGATAACCTTGAGCACATTTTTTAACCTTCCCATCTCTCAGTTTTACTGTCTATAAATTAGGATAATAATCTTGCCTATCTCAGAGTTTTTAAGAGAGATATGTCTAAAGCACTTAAAGAATATTTGTCAGAGTAAGTGCAAAATAAATATTAGTAGTTTTGTTGCTGTCATGATCATCATCATCATTATCATCATCATCATTATCCTTTAATATTCATCTCCTTCAAAAGCCTCTAATGTGAGGTATCTCATAGTTTTTCCCTAATAACACCCTGTGCATAGCTCTTTCATGACGCTTATGCTGTATATTATGTATTTACTTATCTGTCTCCTCCCCAACTATTTTAAATCTTTACCTCTGTAAATATGCAGTGCCCAACACAGAGGACGTACTCAAAGTAAATATTTGTGAAACCATCACAGGGATATAGGAGGATTTCAGGGAGGGCTGTGTGCGTGCGTGCATGCATGTGTGCGTGTGTGTGTTTGAAAAACTAGCCTCTTTGTAATGGAAAGGAGTCAGTGTAGGAAAAAACAGTGGTGATATGAAAGGAAGGAAGACTGGGGAGAACTAATGGCGTTCGGGCTTTTGATGGTGGGACTCACGTTGTGGTGAAGGAACTTTACTCCATTAACCAGTTATCATGATGTATTTTCTGGAAGACTTTATGTGGAGCTGATATTATTTCTTCCTTAGATGTTTGATAGAATTCACTAGTGAAACCACTTGGGCTTGAATATAGAAGGGGGTGTGTGTGTGTGTGTGTGTGTGTGTGTGTGTGAATACAGTGGGATGGATATAGGACTCTGAATTTTCTATTTCTTGAGTTGCTTTTGATAATTCATATCATGTAAAAGATTTATATATTTTGCCTAAATTGTCAAAAAAAATTGATAACGTATTGTTCATAACATTTCCTTATTGCTCTATTAATGTCTGACGGATTTGATATTGATGCCCCTTCTCTCTCATTCCTGATATTGGTAATTTATGTCTTCTCTGTTGTTTCTCAGTTTTATTTATCTCTTCTCAAAGAACCAGCTTTGGTTTCATTGATGTTCTCTATTGTTTTTCCGTTTCCTATTTTATTGATTTCTACTGTTATGTTTATTATTTTCTCTGCTTACTTTTTTTAAAAAAAAATGCTATTCTCTTTCGAGCTTCTTCAGGGGAAGCTTATATCATTTATTTTAGATCTTCCTTCATTAACTTAAAAATATCTTCTAATTGCCTCTGTGATTTCTTCTTTGACTCATGGGAATTAGGTGTATATTTTTTATTTTCCAAATATTTGGGGATTATGAGATACCTTTTTGTTATGGATCTCTAATTTTATTTTCACCAGAGAATGTAGTGTGTATGATTTCAATCCTTTTAAAGTTTATTGATATTTGTTGTATGTCTCATAATATAGTTTCTCTTGATTAATGGTAGGGCTGGTTGCCAGTGTTTTTCAGATCATCTGTTTCTTCACTAGTTTTCTATATACTTTCCTGTCAGTTCCTGAGAGAGAAGGGTTGAAATCTCCTCTATTATAATTTGTGGATTTGCCTGTTTCTCTTTTCAGTTCTGTCACTCTTTGCCTCATTTATTTTGAAGCTCTTGAAGTTAGGTAATACACATTAGGATGGCTGTATCATTCTTATGCATTAAATTATTTCCCATTAGGAAATATCCCTCTTTTTCTTCTGTTAAGCTTCTTTGTTCCCAAATCTACTTTTATATTAGCATACTGTCATATTCACTCATGTTTTCTTCTGCGGCGCTGAATCTCTTGTTGATCCCATCCAGTGAAACTTTTCATTCAGATAATATATTACTGTGCTCTGGGCTATTTAGTTTTTATTTTTTATTTCTCTCATTATGTTCATGTTTTTGTTTAAATATTTGGGTTCACCATCTCTGTCATTTCTAGGTCTAACTCTATTGACTGATTTTTCTCCTGCTTACGGCTCACATAGTCCTGCTTTTTCTCATATCTCGTTATTTTTTATTGGATGCCGGACATTGTGAATTTTATGTTGTTGAATGCTGAATTTTCTTCACTTCTTTTGAAAAATATTGAACTTTGTTTAAGAACCAGTTACTTGTTTGATCCATTTGAGACTTAATCTTCAAACTTTGTTAGAGCAGATTTAAAGTTGACTTTAAGGCTAGTCTAACCCCGTAACTAAAGCGTGACGTTCTGTGATGACTCCATTCTGATTGGTCAGAACTCAGATATCTCTCAGCTTTGTGTGAGCTTTGGAAAGTACTTATCTTAAAACTCACCTGCCACTTTTTACTTCGTCCTACAGAACTTAACCCTATATGTGCACAGCTTAGTGTCAGCAACAGTCTCAAGGGAATGCCGGGACTTCTAGGGACTTCTGTGCGCTCCCTCCCGTCTGGTGCCTTGCCCCCCCAGATTCCAGCTGCCCCCATCTTCCCAGCCTCTGGTCTTCATCTCCTCAGTTCACACTACCGCTGTGCTGTGCTTCAACTCCCTTTCTCTATGTTCGGACCCAGAATGTGCCTCCAGAAAGGAAGGGGCGGTTGTAGAGCCTACTTCACTTTTTCCTTTCTCTTCACGGGGCGACAGTCCTGTGCTTCTTGTTTCCCAACAGCCTAATCCTAAAAGTTTTTCTTATATTTTGTCTAGTTTTCTAGCTGTTTACTGTAGCAGATTAAATATGGTTCCAGTTACTCCATCATGGCTCAAGCGGAAATCATGAATTTTATTTATGCTTCACAAATTTGTACCTATTTATTAGGAGGTAAAATATAGAGATTTTCAAGTTTGAAAGTTCTGTAAATATTTCAGATTAAATTAAATATAAATATCGGTTGTGAATTCTCTGAATACTTCTGTTGTAGGGTTGTGACAGTTATGTATTAACATCTGGCACCAACTTGTGTTAACTGTAGTCAGTGTTTGAAGACGCTTCAAATAGATGCCTACAAAGCTTCTGAGTAGAAAATACTGCTAGAAAATAATAATTTGAACTTTATGCTACATTTCAAGAAACTTGGAAGCATGCTTTTTTTAATCCTAAAAACAAGTATTTTATTCAGAAACATATGCTATTACATTTTAAAGAAAATTATCTTTATTAGATCTGGGCTTGCCTTAAATGTAAGTATTCTAGAGGAGTCTCCTAATTTTCTTCCAAATCACCTTCCTGGAAATCATGAATGTCTGAATTTTCACTGTTAGTGATAGGAAATGGAAAATCAAGGAATGAAGAACTTTTTTTTGAGTTAAGGCACAATGCAAAGTACCCTGTGAGAATAGGGTAGCATTTTAAGGTGAATAACAGCCGTTGACACCTTTGTGACAATTAGTTGGTTTGTTGCTTTCCAGTTGGGTTTTAAACCCAAGATTTTGACAAGAATTATATAGAGAGAGTGGACCAACCCAGTGGGCTCTTTCACAGGGAAGAACGACCTGAGGAAGAGGCCGTAGGAGAGCAGAGGGACCTCAGTGCTTGGTGGAGGGCACAGAGCAGGCCCAAGAATAAGCAGGAACAGTGAGAAAGAGCCAGACATTGAAACAGCAGCAGCAACAAAACAACTTTGGTCACTTCAAAATTATTATTTTTTGCCTCATCTGTTATTCTGTATCTGTTCAGGCCATGCTGCAGACGATTGTTTGAAAATTGTATTTCTCTACAGTAATGATAGTTATGAAAATAAGTCTTGGGTTGAAATACCTAATCCTAACTTAGTTTTTTGTATGGAAATAAAATGTACCATCAGTGCCATCCTGAGAAGAAATTCATTCAAAAAAGCGTTTTGGGGACAGTTTGCATGATAAATTAGCTATTAAGTTTCAACCATGCAAAATCAGAACCGTTTAGATTTATCTAAGAAGTTCATAAATTTGGGCAGCTTTGACTTAGGTTCAAATACATAGTAAAAACCTTGAAGGTTGATAAATTAATTTTATTTCTTCGATTACTCTCATTATTCTCCAGAGTATTGGTTTTGCCCCATGTAGCTACTATCAGTTCTAGAAGTTTTCATATCACCAGCTGGTCTCACTTTAAATTCAGTGCTGGTAACTTCAAGTGGACTGTAGTTCTTCCTGGAGTCCTGGGACTCACAGTATATTCCTCAGTCCCTTCCCAGTTTCCTAGATGCCTGTTCATATCCTTCCCTCACACCTCAAATCTCCCAACAGCCTCTTCTGCCATCCTCAGGCTTACCTGATGAATCTTTCCTTCTACTCCACGGGGAAGATGGGAAGTTGCCACCACTGTGCCTGGGGATGATTTACCCGCACTTTCCATCAGAGGCCATCTCTTCCTCCCCATGTGCTCTAGATCCCACGCCTCGCCTTCACTCAGGGGCATCTGTCAGTAAATCTCTGGCATCATCTGATTTCCCTTGCACGGTCAGATCTTTCCCATAAGCCTACACTCATGCTCTTATTTCTCTCAGCTCACAGAAGAAAACAACCAAACAAATCAGCCTTTTCTTCACCTATTTCCCCTGAAATCTCCAGCCCGTTTCTCTCCTTCCCTTTGTAACAAAACTCTGAACAAATTGTTTGTATCTGCTCCAATTCCTCTCCTCACCCTTGAGCTCCCTCTAATCTGTCTTTCATCCTCATCCACTACACCAAAATTGCTTTTATCCCAATGACCAATGTCCTCCACATGCTTAAGCCATGTGGTTATTCCTCAGTCCTCACGTTACATGACCTCTCTGCAGCATTTGCCACAGTCTAATAGTCCTTGGAACATTTTCTTTACTTGGCTTCAGGATTCCTGGATTTCTTATCTCTCTGGCCATTGTCTGCTTTCTTCCTCATCTCCAGCCTCTTCGCATGTGCAGGCCCAGGGCTCAGTAACTTAGACTTCTCTTTTTATATACACTGTTGCCTTGTAGCATAGTTCTGTATGCCATTTATATACTGACGTCTGTATTTATGCTTCTGCCTTAGACCAGTCCCCAAAACTCCAGACTCTAATACCTACATTCTCACTTCAGCACCAGATGTCCAGTAGGCATCTCCAAGCTTAATGTGTCCAAAACTGATCTTGATGATCTCCCCAAACCTGTTCCACCATAGTGTTTCTGATGTAAGGTAATGATGACAGCCCCATTCTTCAGTTGCTTGGGACAAAAATCTTGAAGTTATCCTTGATTCATTTCTTTTCATCATATAGCATATCTAATTGATTCCACTTTCAAATCTCCCTCAGAATCCAACCACTTCTCACCACCTCCTCTGTTACCATCCTGGATTTTTAGTGAGATTCTAAAAATCTCAGATGGCTTCTCTACCTGATTCTTGCCCCAAACAAGAGCTAAGTAATCTGATGAATACTTGTATTAACTCATGTCACTCTTATACGAAAACTCTTCAGTGACTCTTCATTTCACTCATCTTAAAAACCACATTCCCCAGTTGCTTCCAACACCATGCAGGGTCTAGCCCCTTGAGCTCTCTTAGACCTCGTCTTGTCCAAGGGAGACATTGCTCACTGATCCAAATACACTGGCCACCGCTCTGTGCCTTGAGCGTGCCATGCGTACCTCTGCCTCAGGGCCTTTGTGTTGGCTGTCTCTCTCTGCCCGGAGTTCACCATGGATCCCTTGTCTCCTGCAGGTCCTTGCTTACATGTCATCCTCTCAATGAGTCCTTCCCTAACTTGCACATTGAAAACATTATAAACTGCCCCCTACTTTTCATCACTTCTTATCGCTCTCCTGCTTTGTCTTCTCTGTAGCCCTTATACCATCTAACATATTATTACTTTTATAAGTTATTTTGGTTACTGTCTAGGATAGATGTTCCATAAAGGCAGGGAGAGGCTTTGTCTTTTTTGTTCACTGGCCTAGTCCTGATTGCCTGGAATGGATGAATGAATTGGATAGTTAGCTGTGAAGGAACTTATTTGAGTTTGTAGGGTTCTGGCCTGGCTAGCATAGACGCATGAAGAGAATCTGCAGCTGAGACACAGGCTGTCCCTGCCCTAAACAGCATCTCTGACTCCAACTTTTTTAGAGAAAAGCAACTTAATCTTTATGACATTACAATTTTTATATTTCCTAGTGAGTAAATATTTTTAAAGCACTTAACAACAGTGCCTGGAATATCGTAAGAGCTCTGTAAGTGTTTATTAGATCAGCATTGAATACTTTATCAAGCATTTTGTGATTTAAAAAATATTGGCAGAATGCGAACCAAGACAAAGAGAACTTCAAGAGGTTCAGAGTGGCCTTAATTC
The DNA here is from genome assembly GCF_000325575.1 of Pteropus alecto. Taxonomy (NCBI): domain Eukaryota; kingdom Metazoa; phylum Chordata; class Mammalia; order Chiroptera; family Pteropodidae; genus Pteropus; species Pteropus alecto. The sequence goes on along the minus strand of NW_006436283.1, from coordinate 10,250,024 downwards.
TGTAATGGAGAATGGCTTCGTTAATTATAGAGCTGGAATGTAGTCTGATGGCTTACCAGAAAGAATAACAATAGTCGTATACCTTCTCTATTCTCAAAAAACAGAACTGCCCAGTGTACTCAGTGGGATTATACATAACAGAGAGATTTATGAAATAAACTCTAAGGAATCGCTTTTGAACTTAAAACACATGACTGTTGTGTTAGCTCAGGTTGTGTGACTAAGCAACCATAAACTAGATGGCCTATCAAGAACCGAAATGTATTTCTGACAGTCTGGAGGCCGGAAGTCTGAGGTCAGGTGCCGGTATAGTCAGTCCCGGCGGGAGACCTCTTCCCATGGCAGGCTGAGTCTCCTCGTCACATCCTCACATGGCAGAAAGGTCTCTGGCCTCTCCCGCCAAGGGCACTAATCCCATTCATTCGGGCTCCACCCCATGACCCAACTGGCTCCCAGAGGTCTTAACCTCTACGAACCACACATTGGGGTTAGGGTTTCAATGTACGATTTGTTCCCTAGCCACCCCTGCCCCCACCCTTGATTTGCTCTCTGGAAAGATGGAATGAGAGAGACCCAGGTATGGCTGAGGGCAAAAATGAAAACGGGATTGTGCAAGAGTCAGTATCCTGAACACCTGTGTGCCCTTCTGGAAGCCTTGGAAGCCAGATCTGTGCTGCCAGGCAGTAACATGGGGGTCGCAGCTCTGGGCAAGATAGTCCAGGAAGAACGTTTGGTCACATACTGACATGGGAAAGTCCAGGCACCTCTGTGACCCCATGATGATGTCTGTCTATCACTAAGCCTGCACATTTTAGAGGGCCTCACTTTAAAACAGAAAACCATAGGTTACCAGACAATTGAGGAAACTATCTAAAGTAAAAAACAGAGACCAAACCAGGCTGGCAAAACAAATAAATAAAAGGAACCCAGAGAAAACACAGATACTCATCAGATCAGACAAAAAAAATAATATGTGTGTATGTGTAGATACAGACATAGATGTTTAAAGGTGTATATGAAATTAATAACCTCAGGAGAAATAGAGACTATATTGAGACACATCATGCGATATGCTCTGGCGGGTGAAGCACCCATGCTCTGCTGTTCAGGATTGAGTCCTGGCTCCAGCACTTCCAGCTGTGTGATGCCGGGCAAGTTACTTAACCTCTCTGTGCCTCAAGTTCCCCATCTGTAAAAAAAGGGAGCGGTGATGCTGTTCAGAGCATCAACAACAACAACAACACTCTTGGAAGTTCCAAATAGTATGGCAGAATTTTTAAAGGATCCAATAGAAAGTTTAAAATTAAAAGTTGAGAAATCTCTATAAAAGATAAAGAAGACAAAGAAATCGAAAATAGAAACAAGAAAATAGAAACAATAAGAAAAAGCCTGAGAGGTCCAGCCACCAGAGCTTCAGAGAGACAACAGAAACGAGGGAGAGACACAGGGAGAAGAAGAAAGGAAATCACGAGAGTAGTGACCAGAACCTCTGGAGGTGAAGGACATGAGCTCCGGTCAAAAGGGCCCACTTAGTGCCTGCACAGTGGGGGATAAAAAAGGCCCCGTCCAGGGCATGTCACTGTGACACTTACAAACACTAAGAGTAAAGGGAAGATCCCAAAAGCTTCGAGAGAGCGGGAAAGCAGGTTCCATACAAAGGATTGGGACTCGAGTGGCAAAGGACATAATCGAGTTCTAAGTAATGCACACTTACTCTGGCAAGGCCACCCTACCTCCAGGACTTAAAAAATGTTTCATTTAGATATATTTGTCACTTCGAAAAATAGTTCTGTGTGTTAGGCAGAATGGGGGCTCAACTCCGCTCAATGAATCCAAAATTCTCCTGTCTGCCTCTGCCCAGGAGAATGTATTTATTTTTTCTCTTTAAACTAAGGGAATGAGTATTACATTTTCCTCCTCCTCCAAGTCCCTCTCCCCCTCTTTCTTTTCCTTTTTCTTCTCCTTTCTTTCCTCTCCCTTTCCTCACTTTACCTCCTGAGTCTTCACACTCTTGCTGTGTCTGTTTCTGTCTCTCCTCCTCCTTTTCTCTCTCTCTCCACAGAAGTCTGTGTTTGTCTAATAATTGGCAGGAGAGGTCTTTTTTTTTTCTTTTTCTCTTTGCTTTTTAAGTGATGAATAGTTGGCATTAGATCAAAGACGAGCCCTGTGGTTTTCTGGCTTCTCCAGAAGGGCGGAGCAGCTGGCACCCGTCCCAGCTGCCTGGTGAGAGGCATGTGGAAGAGATACCAAGCTCACAGGTCCCTGTGTGTGTGTGTGTGTTCACATATGTGTGTTTTTCAGGCCAACAGCAGGCTGAAGCAGATTGAGAAGGAATATACTCAGAAGCTTGCCAAATCTTCTCAGGTAAGAACGCTAGAAGAAAAAAAGCCAAACCAAAACAAACAACAAAGAAACCTGCTCATAGAAGCATTTGTACTTTAGAGTTAAACTTAATTCTCTTCGGTGTCTCCTGGATTAGTATCATATTTTTGATGGGTATATGGATAAATAATATATGCTTTTAATATTTATTTAAAAAATTTTAAATTCGGCATATTGAACCATTTAAACACACACGCACACAATCGAATGTTGTAAAACTAGCCTGTGCACTTGAACAAGCCCAGGCTGCTGCGTATTTCACAAGGGCGGGGGATGCACACCTACGTTTGTGACAGCAGCTCGATACCATCTGTGCTTTTTTGCAATATTCCATTTTGCTAAGTCTAAAGACTGCTGCTCAGCAACAAAACTCAAAATGACAAATATTCTGTGTTAAATTAGCTCAATCATTGACTCTTTTTGGGAAAAAGAAGAATTATAAGTGCCTATACCCATATCTTGCTGTACGTCATTACTAGTGTAGGTTTAATACAAAAATGACCGATAATTGGGTGCTTGTCTCTACTTGAACTGATGCTCAGAGTGCTTTTCCTGCACTATAAGTTGTTATTTTGATCCTATAGTATCATCTAGGGAATCTCAAACATTCCTTAGTTGTACGAGTAATTCTAAATAAATACTAATTTTCATTTTTACAGATGGATAGATTAAGCCAGTTCATTTTGTGGGCATCATAACTAATGACTTTAAAAATCAGCTATTCTTAATATTTTTGCATGTAACTAATGACTTTAAAAATCAGCTATTCTTAATATTTTTGATTTGAGGTACTAAACTGAAATTTATGTACCGTTTCATGAGTTACCACACAGTGGTAGTAACAGCAACACAACAAAACGATAATAAAATCAAGAATTTTATGAGGCACTAACTATACTGACTCATTCAGTCTTCTTCATTCATAATAACTCTGGGGTTAGAAACTATTATTGGCTCCATTTTTCCAGTTGAGGAAACTAAGACTCGGAAAAATGAGGTCACACAAGTTAGCAAATGACTAAGCCAGGACCCAACCTGGCTCTGACTTTGAAATGAAAGCTCTTAACCTTGACACCCCAAGCCTGGCCCAGTCCCTCACATTTTTAATATGGCAAAACTTCGGTCATAATAATCATGGAATTTCTTAGAATATACAATTATTTCTAAAATGTGCATATGTTATATAATTCACCTCCCATTAGAAAAGCAAAATGTGTTTATTTGAAAGATGATCGCCTTGACTGCCATTATTTTAGACCTTCCTTGAGGAAGACACGTGGGGAATATCCTTTTTTACTCACTGAGGAAGATTCTTATAATCAAGAGAAATCTTATTTCTCCAAAAGTTAAAGTTTAAACTAAAACATGAAAACTCCACAGCTGGCATACCCTTACTCCCTGCTTATTTTGCTTTATGTGAAATGGGGCGGCAGACCGAAAGTGAGATATAAGATAGCCAACAATGCTTAAATAATGAGCGTAAACATGAGTATTTACGTTTATCTAAAGGAATGCATGAGGAAGCCCGATTAGTTCATATTAAGGCAAATTAAATATAAGTTAGTGTAGAAGAAAGCCTAAGCTTTGAAGTCCTGCAGACCCGAATTTGAATACCAACCCAGCCACTTACATGACCTGCCCTCTCTGGAATTCAGTTTCTTCATTTGTAAAATGGGGGAATGAGACTTAGGATAGTCATAGGATAGTTTTAAGGGTTAAGTAACACAGTGCCAAAAAGGTGCTTAGCCTAGTACCTAATAAAGTATTTAATAACTGTTAACGCTTATAATAGTCGTATTAAAATTGCAATAGAGGAAGGAAAGGAGGGAGTGAAGGATAAAAAAAGGTATGGCATGAGCAAGAAATTCTTTATTTTTATTTCTTGTTGGGTGTTTAAGAATTGATAAAAATCTCCCTCCAAAATTTGGCGAGGCATAGGGTTGCTAAATATTTTTACAAGTAAGGACATGAAGAGGAAGAGGAGGAGAAGGAAGAAAAACCAATTAGTAACAACTATCACGTACTAGTACCATCATTTCATAAATGAAAGAACAGTGCAATGGCAGAAAAGAAAATAAAACCTTAGAAAGGATAAAACATAGTTCATTCTTCTCATAAAAGGTAGGATGACAACCTTACATTGATAATATTTTGTTTGCCTACCTCTAAATATGAGAAACCTCGGTTGACAATCCAGTCAGTTCAGATAAACAAATTATTTAAAAATGAACATTATAAAACAGAACCATGGATTGAATTTTCTGTTTTCCAGTTAGAGTTTGCTGGAATCTCTAACTCATATCTAAGCTGAGGAGAATGCCAGAAGCAAAGTTTCTTAACTGTTTATTAGATTTTTTAAAATTCTCTCTCAAAAAAAAAATTAATAAGACAAATGCATTAGTAATGAACGCATATGGTGCCCAGGAGACCATCAGGTTAAATTTGGAAAATATTTTAAATATTTTTCTCCCTTAAAGGAAGTTACTTGATCTTTAAGATGTTATCAAGTTTTTAGGACCTAATAGACCATGTACACCAAACCCTTGATGTACCCAGGACCGTGACCCTTCTGGGATTCTCTGCGTTCGCCAGGATGGCAATGTTTGCGTCATCTCTGGGCACACTCCCGAATATTATTGTATCAGAATCACATGTTTATTCTTCTTACGTTAATATTACATACTCACCTTCCCTTTTCAATTTTAATGCACTTTTCCCCACTCAACTGACTCACTTGGTAGCCATTTGTCAAAGAAATATTGCAGATCGCAGGAGCGTAGGCAGTCGTGGAGAAGACCAACGCTGGACCGCCAGCAGAGCCCACCCACTGCCAGGGGACCGGCCTCCCCATCGCCCCACGCTGGCTCCCACATACAGATACAGATTAGTGTCTGGGTGTGTTCACGTGCCCCCCACGCCCTCCAGGGGGCCACCCAGAGTGCCAAAGCTGCCGAGAAGCCACTCTCGCACTTATGCAGCCGTGTTCATGGACCTTCCCAAGTACTCCTTGTCTTGTCTGTTGTAGTTTACAGAAGAGCTTTTCAAAAATCTCAATCTATGCCATGATCTGGAAAATCCATAGAGTGAGTTAAAGGTGAAATCTCAACCTCTGTTTAGAATCCTCTTATTTTTAAGACCTAATAAGACCACTGACATTTATGCAAAGTATTAATTGCTTAACAATAATTAGTACTGTCGTTTTTGTGAGTTAGGTTGCTTACAGCATCAGCCCAAAATAGCTCTCTCCTTTTGCTTTCCAAAATATTGATTTTTTAATATTCTTGTGGAAATGTTCTAATCCATTTCTTTCTCTGAAGCTAATACAGGGTACACATTAGTCGAATTTTGTTTTGTGGTTTTTAATTATGATTCAGTGAAAACGAGTGGGGTTTGATTATGATTATATAGATTCGTTCTCATTTTTCTTAGAGACTTTTAACATTATTATTCTGAGAAAAGACTAGATTATCTCAATATCATATTTTTAAATTTGTTAAATTTACTATGATTATAGTTCCACTATAAACATTTATTGAGTCCCAGTAACATGCCCTGAGCTAAGGTGAAAATTGTCTATTGTCTTATACTCTGTGTATACAACCAGCTGGTTTGTTCCTTACCTAAAGCATCTTCATCTAGTTAGTGTGATTATTTCTCAGTCTTAAAGTAAATCTCAAATCTGTTTTGAAAAATTATTCGTGTTTTAGCCACATCTGTTATCTCCATCTTATCTGTCATCTGTCAACCAGTTTATCTATTTATC
>NW_006436283.1:10241795-10243831 GCF_000325575.1 Pteropus alecto | reverse complement strand
TCATAAGTTTTTAAAATAACTGTTCAAAAATAGTGTCATTATTCCCCCAAAAGAATCTCATTATTCCCCCAAAGAATGTAAGGTTTCATTTTCCACAGAAAAGCAAGCATGCTGTCCTCAGAACATCCTGGACTTTGCTTGTAGTTCCTTCCAAAACCTGCATTTATTTTATTTTTTTTTTGATGTATTCTTGTCATAAATCTTCTGAAAATGAGAGATCCCTGTTTCATAACCTTGTGGTCATTTGAAGAACCTCTATTTTTATCAGTCAATTATAAAGGTAATCCAAATCTTACTATTTTTTAAAGAAACAAAATTACTTTGTACTTTAAAAATGTGATTGCGGTGGTAGATCTGTGAACCTAGACATGTGATAAAATTGCATAGAACTAACACACACATGTGCACGCACGCGTGCGCGCACACACACACACACATATACACAATGAGCACATTATAGAATTAAACTCACCACTTCTCCAAAATTGTGGTTCACTCAACTTGAAACACTGCAATAGTCATTGAAGGAGTAAGTTATTTTTACTATCTGGCCCCACGTTCTTATAAAATACCAGTCTTAAGTTTCATGTCGGGCCAAGGAAATCTGGCTCCTCCTTATCTCTGGCTCCTCCAGCTCCGTGACTGTGAGGAGCTGACTATTCTGTCCCCGGGTTTTTGACATTTTCTGTAAGAATTTAACCTTCCCTGTTTCATTAGAAGTGCGATGAGAATTAATGGAATTATGCCAGAATGGAAACATTTCATCAAAATTCAAAAAACAGATGAAAACATCTTCATTCTCAGTAAACGAATTCCTCTACCGATAGCGGAAGATTCAAGTTTGCATGCAAAAATATTAACGTACTCCTATTAAATATTTTGTTATTTATTTCTCAGTTGTCTTAATAGTTAATTATTTACAAATTCTAAATGCTAAACTTTGCTAGTGAGTTTGCTCACTTCTAAAAGCATAAATACTCCATACTTCATTGTAAATATGTTATTATTAATGTCAAGTCCTAATATTTTATAGGACTTGGCTTCTGAGAGACTCCAGAACGTTTTTATTTATTGCCTTATAATGCTGCAATCTAGTTTTGTCATCAGATAATAATTGGAAAAACTGAGCTTCGAGGAAGATAAATAACTTGTCCCCTATTTCTCACCGACTACCCCTGCCCGTAGAACCATCAGAATTATGTTCCACCCCAGGAGTCAGGGTCTTCAATTAGAAGAAACAGCCTTTTCCTGCTTTTAAAAAAGTCATCACTATTAAATTTGAAACGAAGTAGATGCAGCCAAGTCAAAGAGCAGCAATGCCAGTGAGCCCGTTAATGCAAAGGTCTGTCATCACGTGATCACTTGGAGAACTGGGAGGAAACCGCGTTGTGGAGAGAACCAGTTCTCGAATGTAGAGAATACTACAGGAGGCTCTGAAATGACACTGTGTGGACCCAAACAAACTTTCATGGATATATCTCACTTAGGAAGAAAGCAACCTATTTGGAACTATGTCATAATAAACTTCTCTTCGATACCAAAACTTATTAAAAGAGAAACGAAGTAGGCTAGTTAAAAGAATCAGTTAGTGCAGCGTTTAATCTGACTGCATGGTTCAAATCCTGCCTTTCTCCTTGGCTGGATGTCGTCTTCAACAATGTGAAATATGTGACTTCTTTCTATGCCTCTGTTTCCCCATGAATAAAAGGTGGGCCATATTAATGCTGGTCCCCCAGTAGTAGATGACATAGGAGCTTAAAGTGTTTAGCACAAAGCACAAACATTAGTGAATACTCAAAAATTACTGTGCATAATTAGGTAACTATGAAGAAAATAACTCTGTTCCTTATTTTCTTTGGTTATGATAGTTCAAAGTATGAATGGCAAAAATAGCTTTTTCATTCTAATAAGTATATTTTTCAGTAAAATAAATCTGATGCATTTCATATTTTTGTGATCACAGATGTTCTTTCTTCTGATGAGTAAATATTGTGGAATGTTGGAGTGGAAATGTCTTCCAAATATATTTTGTTCAG
>NW_006436283.1:10237603-10241653 GCF_000325575.1 Pteropus alecto | reverse complement strand
CAGTTGTTCACCGTTCACAGTTTTATTATAGTCTTTTATTATGTGGAATTTCATACGTTATAGTGTGTGATATGTTAATTGAAAATATTTAGTTTGTGGAATAGAGTTTTGCCAAATCCATTCTTTCGTTAAGCATAAATACATATAAAATAGATGCCTCTCACTGAAGAATGTGAAGTTATAGCATGCTGTTTTCATTTTAGATCATAGCAGAACTTCAGACAACCATTTCCTCCCTGAAAGAGGAGAGCAGCCGGCAGCAGCTTGCTGCAGATAGGCGGCTGCAGGATGTTATACAGAAGTTTGAAGATGAGAAGAAGCAGCTGATTAGAGATAATGACCGAGCAATCAAGGTAATCTGAAGACTTCAGTAACCAGTGGTACCAGCTGCTTTAATGTAATTAAAAGGAGGGCAGAAATCCCAGCAGTGGGCAGATGAATGCAGGTATCTGGCTTGTTCACACAGCCCGCAGTAATTCCATTCACTGGACTCCACCTTTGATGTATCCAGTGACTCAGGCCGACTTCCCTCTAAGAGATCACATGCCAGCATAAAAAGTCACTTTGGCAAGCCCAGTCCATTCACATTGAACAAATATTTGAAAAATACCGTGTCCTCTCTCTTGAGAACCACTTTGGAACTGTCTCTTGAAATTAGAAATGACTGTTTTAGCCCAGGACTGCTGGCTAATAAATTCAGAAGTCAGCTTTCAATTTACATTCTATTCTTTGCCCACATCCTTTCATTATGTATTCGCATAATGAGAAATAACCTGTTTGAGGTTTGGAATGCCAACCATTTGATGTGCTTTGACATCCTACCGGGTGGATGAGTTGCTGCTGAGAACCTAGCTTGTTTCCAAATGGCTTCAGAGGATCACACCTTTAATAGCAACAGAAAATTCCCTGGGCCCTGAGTCTTTAGGTGATAGGAAGTTAGATCTCAAAGTGGTTTTTTCTTGGCTTCATAGCAGTAACTATTATTGTAAGTGTCTACATCATGCTGTGTTTAATCTGTGAGGATAAGCATCTGGAAACCTTTATAAATAAGATTTAAAAGAGAACAAAAAAATTTTTTAAGGAATTCCCAGCAGAAGATTATTTTTCAGTGATTGCACTTTGTTCTAATAATGCTCAAAGCATTTAGAGTAATCACACAAAGCAAAGAAAAGTAAAAGAAACATTTGGGTTTTGTCATTGCCCCTTTCTGCCTAACCCCTCTGTCTTTCTTTTCTATAGCCTATCATAGGCAATCTGAGTAATTTAGGGGAAAGTTAGTGTTAATGTAAGTTGCTTTTTTATATATACCCTATAAGCCTGGACAACACAATAGAATAAAAAGCCTTAAGATATAGAAGAAACCTTGGAGGCCATAATATTCAGCCTCCTCACTTTAAAGGACAGGACTCATTTTATTTGGTTATTAATGACATTTTCTGTATATATTTTCATCTTTGATCCCCTCCCCCCACATGTGATATGAGCCAAAGACGTTTCCTTTTTATATTCTGGTAATTTAAAGAAATCTTTGAAGCTCTTTCCATTTATAAATGCACAGGAAGTACTCAATGAACTGAACCGTATTAACTGTTTCGCTTTGTATGAACTAAGTTGAATACTCTGTGTAAATTATTTTAGTTATATGAAACTTTCATTTAAGTGAATTTCTTTTCCAGTGATGTCCAAATACCAAGTGGTAGGTAATTTCAAAATTTTAAATAAATAATTGAATCCCACTATAAGCAAAACGGGAAGACATAAATTTCCTTCCTGACAACATAGTTTCTAGTATTGTTTCGTAAAGATTAAAAAAACTTGAAAGAAATGTAATTAGTATAATTGCCTACTTTTGATTATTTGGTTTTTTCAGTTTTAAGCCATTTGCCTGTTGAAAGGGAAAAACATTCTGATCCTAATTTCCACCAAAGTGTCAAATTATTAAGACCGAATTTAAAAGATGGCAGTATGTGTGTGTTCGTGCGTGTACAAAAGAGGAAATAAATGCCCTCCAAAACACAGGTACCGTAGGTACCTGAAAATAATTAAAACTGCAGTGTAGAAAGATATAGTTTAGTTTTGCTTCCCTCAGATTTTGTATAAAGTGAATGAAAGTTTTTGGATTTCACTAACCTAAATCTGATAATTCATTAGCACTCATTGCTTTTTTTTTTTTCAGGCTATGTCACAAAAAAAATAATAGGAATAATAGCTGATAGTTATTCAGCACGTACTTTGTACCAGACTCTCTGCCAAATATTTTCATTCATCTCATGTTTTATTGTCTCGCTTAAGCCTTAACAATAATCTTTATGAGGATCTATCATCCCCATCTTACAAACGGGAAAAGCGAGGCTCTGAGGTTAAATAACCAGCCCAAGGTCACACTGCTAAACACCTGGCAGAGCCAGGCTCAAATCACAGTCTTTCTGATTTGAAAGCCACAGCGATTAACTGTTACGCCATACCTCAGTCTCTGCATTCTGTCTGTGAAAGTGAGTCAGTGACCAGGTACACAAATGAACCTGGGTATCTGTCCTCATTCTAATTTTCTGTCGGCCTGAATGACGATAGCACTTTTGCAACAGCTGTTTGATCTGGACCTTCTAATTTTATTTGCATGTTTTGTACATAGATAGATACATAGATAGATATAGATACTCAGAGACACGGTCGCTGTGAGGCTTGTATTTGGTTTTCTGATATATTAAAATCAGATCATATTTACCTAATATTTTGGAACGTTAAATATTACCGTATTTAAGTATTAGTATTAAATCGTCCTATAAAAGCATGCTAATTGTGCACGGTACTTCCCGCCACTCTCTGGGCTGATAGGGTGCTGAGCTGTCAGGCTGGCGATGGAGAATAGCATCAGAGAGTGAACCTAGTCCTCACTCTGCTAGAGCTTACAGTGCTTCTGTGGGTGAATGCGCCTTTCATTAAAATAATTCTGTAGAGAAAGATGGAGGTGTAAAGCGATCTACTAAATCCACTCACTCAAAGGGCCACCAGTCTGGTGTAGGAGCACTTGATGAAACAGTTCTGGAGGATCAGTTGACTATACCTGTTGTTATTACTAAATGGCCTGAGAGACATGCCTAGCCTTTGACCCATTTCCAGAGTTTGCCCTCAGGTGACAAAGAGTAGCACTAAGCTTTGGCTGGCCAAAGAGATACTCATTCTAGCATCCATTCATCTACCAATAACTGTTTTTTGAGCTCCTATTATGTGCTCGCCTACCACAGCACCCACATTTTCTTTCTCCTTTCTGTACTTTTTCACCATAGCACAAAAGCCAGAAACTATACAAGAGTGAAAATGATGTTGGAGAAGGATATATTTAAGGATATTGAAAATGTTCGCTAGATAGTTTTTAATGAAAATGCAGTTTATAAAACATTACGTACATATGAGATCACTTTTGCAAATAAAAGAACACATAAAGAGAAAAATGACTGGAACCATATCAAACTTTTACCAGTGGATATCTTTGGTGGAATTTGTGATAATTTTCTTCATCTTAGCTTGGTATTTTAAGTTATAACATAACTTTTACAATAAGAAACAATAGAAATTGGTAAAAAGAGGAAGAGCCACCAGCCCAGAGGAGTCCAGTGAACGTTAGGGAGACGGGGTAGCCGAGGCTAACAGTGAGAGGGATTCCTGTGGTCTAAGAAACGAGAGAGGAAGCCAGGTCTGTCACAGAATGGAGTTCCTGGACTGTAAAAGAGTTATAAAAACAAATGCATTCTTACAAGTAGGTCTTTTATGCTGTAATATACCCTATCTTAAAAAAATTGAGTGTGAAAAAAAAAAAGTCTTTATCACTTGTTTACTGCTTTAGCTCATTTCTTACCTTCAGAATCAAGCTTCTAAAAAGAGCTATCTCTGCGACATACCCAACCACCCCAAAACTTGATGGTTTAGAGCAACAACGATGTTATGTGTCCATAATTCTTTGGATCAAAAATTCGGGCAGGGATAGTGGGTTGGTTCTTCTGCTCCATGTCCAGCATTGGCTGGATCCCCGCGTGGGGTCACACTCAGCAG
>NW_006436283.1:10228015-10237582 GCF_000325575.1 Pteropus alecto | reverse complement strand
TGCAACATCTAAGTGGTTCCAGGCCCTCTCCAGGTGGCGTTGCTCTCTCTCTAGGTGGCCTTGCTGTCTGGGTCGTCTGACTTTTTCCGCAGAAGCGGGCATCCAAGAGGGGAGTGTTGAGAGGTGAAGGCAGACCGGCACTTCACTTAAGGCTGCCACAGGAAGAGGCACAGCGGCACTTCCGCCACATTCTGTTGGTCGAGACAGGTCCCAGGGCCAGGCCAGAATCGAGGGGAGGGAAATAGCCACCACCTCTCAGTGGGAAGAATGGCAGAGGTTGTGAGCCCATCTCAAATCCACCTCAGCCGGTTATGCTAAACGTCCAGTCATCATCTCCCAGCCATTCCTCACCTGCACCAGATAGTTCAAAGAAGACAATGTCTGTATCTGTATTCCTGTCACCTGGGATCAACGCTGTTATTTAACTTTGTGGCATATTTGCAAACATCTTTTTTTTTTTTTCCAAGAATGTCTCCCCTCTTGTTTTTGTAAAAATGAATATTGGCATATGCTCATAAATAACTTAAAATGCAGGGAGGAAAAAGGTAAAAATATTTAAAGTCATTCCAAATCCCATCACCCATAGCATTAAGGCGAACATTTCAGATATCTTACTGTGAGGAAAAAAGAAAGCCAGATAGATTTATAAAATGGGATAATACTCTAGATTCTATATTTTTATTTAGTTTAGAAAAATAATGTAAGTTAATTTTACTTAAATTCAACAGATATAAGAAACTAGAATAAAACAGAAGGAATTGTTGAACTTTTGGACAGAATTTGGTTTTGGGCTGAAAAATGAGTACATTACTATGCTGGTACTTAAACGCCCATCACTCCTCGTCACCGTCTTCTGCCTGGGGTAATAGTATTATTTTTACACTGTCCAGGTTTATGATATTCCTAATTTGTCTTTGACCATAACGTTTATACTCATTCCATCTTTAATGGGTGTGGTACTTACCACCAGGCCTGTTACTATAGCAACTTCATCCCCATAGTTTTTACTTGGATTTGGTTCTTAATTGGTTGGATTTCATGGTCACATAGTTTCTTCAAGACTCATGGTACTGAGTTTTCTCATGTCTAAGAACGTCTGCCGATTAACCTTCGTCTGAATGACATGTTAGATGGGCACAGTATTCTTGTTCACATTTTTTCCCCTGAGAACTATAAACATTGCTCATCTAGCATTTAACATTGCTGTGGGGAAGAAGGCTGGCAAGACTAAGTCCCTCCACCCCGTGTAAATGATGTGCTTTTTGAGCGATTCCTGGAGAAGTTTTTCTTTATCGGGAAAGTTTAATAGATGAACCAAAATAAATTCAGTTATTAACCGGGCAGATTAAATCATTGTTCCTAGACGCCCACGGTCAAACCCGAATATCAGATGTTTCTGAAGCGTCGGATTCTCTCCTGTCTGTAAGCCAAATTTACTTGTAGCCTCTCTGCATTCTCTCTGACCTGAGGAGAGCGAGGGAGAGCTGGAGCCGAGGCGTGTGTGCAGGCGCTCTGGCCAGCTGTCGTCCCGTGGTTCCAGGGTTCACGCGCCTGAACGCAAGATGGTACCTTCTGTCCCTGTGGGATTTGGATTATCCCAGTTTGGTGTATGTCCCTGACACCCTGGCACCCTCACATCCGTCTCCACTTCTCTCAGTCAGAATAGGGAAAAGATGAGGCTACTCAGTGTTTTTCTCTCCAAATTTGGTAACAATAAGAATTCTCAGGATTTTGTTAACTCAGAACAAAACAATGATTTCGGGGACACTGGTAGATTTGAAGTTGAGTCACCGTGCAGTTCTCTGGTGTGCTCCAGAATCATGTTTCTTTCCTTGACCACAGACTTTTGAGAGTTTTTTGTATTATGTCTACCTTACTACCCTACATCAGTGCTGTTGGTGCATTTTTGCTGGTTTTTATTATTATAGGCTCACTTCATTTGGTATTGGAGAAGGAAATTCAGTCTACTCTGATCTTAGAAGCCTGCTTGACTCCTTTATAACATTTGACAAGGAACCTGTGTTAGTCAGCTATTGCCACAGTAATGCTACGTGAGAAATAGTCCCCCGAACTTTGTAACTTATAATAACATTTATTTTTCTTGCAACGTGTCTACAGATCACTGAGGTGCCTCAGGTGCAGACTGTGGATGGGCGAGGTTTGACTCCAGCCTTTAGATTGGGTTCAGGCCTGGTTCTACATGTCTCCACAACCTCCTTACGCTAGTAGCAGTCTGGGGTGTCTTCCTCATGGTGGAAGACATCAGTGCAAAAGGATGAGCAGGAGAAAAGTCTCTGTAGCTTCGGCCTCATTCTCTTTCACATCAGTGGACAGGGAGATGATAGGCCCACGCTAGGAAGAGACCGTGGGCGTCTAGGAACAATGATTTAATCTGCCACATAGTCTCTAAAAACCCCCTTAGCTCCATGACGGCACTCCCGTAGATCATCAGCCATTCCGAGCCCTCCTTGCCATTCCCGTGTCCTCTCTCCTCTTCCTCCTTTTAGCACTCAAGGATTGGTATGACTCAGGACCTCTTCTGTTTTCTCTGTGCGCATTGTCCTGAGACAATCGCATCCCTTCTTGTAAGCATCCATGCACGTGAATTTTGAATTGTCACCTCCACCCAGATGTTTTTTTCTGAGCTCTCCATCCATATTTCTAACTACTGTTACACATTTTCACTTGGATAGCCCATAAGCTGCTCAAACTAGACATATCATAAACTGAATTTATCTTCCTCCCACCCTTCCCTCGCCCCCAACCTATTCTTTTTGTATTGATTATCTGAATTAAAGTACCACCATCACCCAGTCCACCCAGTCACTCAGTCAGATTCTGAAATTCTCCTTGAATGAATTCTTCCCCTCTCTTAACCTCTCTGAGGTCAGTTCTTAGAAATAAAGGGTAAATATCTCCAAACTCTTACCCTATCCTCCAGTCACTAGTTTCTGCCTTCTCGGTCAGACCTTCATCGTCATCGACCTTGCCCATAATGATCCCTGCGATGTAGATTCACTGCCGATACCTCAGTACTCTTAAATCTATTCCTCACGCTGTTGATAAAGTGACCTTTGTAAAATACAGAGCATGTGGTTCACTACTTAAAATCCATCAGTGGCTTTCCACTGCTTACAAATAAAGTCATGCTTGTCAGCATGGCGTAAGAAACACTTCGTGATCTAAACCAGCGGTTACTGAGGTGTTGTCCTCAGACTCCTGTGGGTCTCAGACTGAATTTCAGGGATCAGAACTATTTTTATAACGCTGAGATGTCACTTGCCTTTTTCTCTGCGTTCACGTTCACACTGATGGTATAAAAGCAATGGTGGGTAAAGCCGCTGGTGTCTCAGCACATAACGAGGCAATGACATTAAACTCTTCTAGTAGTTACTGTTTTCGTCACCACCACGTAGTCGTGCTTTAAGAAAAGGAAGCAATAAAGTATATTAATGTTATCAAATCTCAACCCTTGAGAACAGATCTTTTTAATATGAAGGAGACGTACACAGAAAGCACTTCTGCATCCTGAAGGAGAATGGTCGTCTCAAGGAAAAGTGGCTCTGCGTTGTGTTTGTGATCTGAACTCAAGTCACTTGGAAAGAATGATTGACAGGCAAACTGCTTATTCAGATTTGAGTATCGGGCATAAGTTTTCTTGAAAATGAAGCAAGTGAGCCTGAGACTTCAAGGACAACGACTGACTATATATTGTTGCCAATGATAAAATTTGAGCTTTCAAGGAAAAATTAGAAATTTTGGAAACTTGCTGTAAGCTCGACAGCTTCCCAAAATGTAAAGACTTTGCCGATGAGATCAGTGGTGTTGCTGAGGATTGAATAGGAAGAAAGGAGGAATATAATGAAGTGTATCAACATAAGGACGGCTTCGATAACTCACCGAGCCAGTGTTTTCCAAATAACCAGTACGCCATGTGACAGAATCATACACGGGTAAAAGATCCATTCAAGGTACAAAAGAGGTCAGTGGATTTTAATGCAACAGAAAGCAGAATTCACTGATAGAGTCTCAGATTCCACATTGCAACTAACTTTTAAGAAACTACATCAAGTTTTGATGTAGTCACAAGAAATAGTCACAATTATCTGAAAAGGCTACTAAAATATTCTTCCCTTTTCCAGTTACTTATCTGTGTGACACACTAGATTGTCTTCCTATACTTCAGCTAAAGCAACATATTGTAAGAGATTGAATGCAGAAGTAGATATGAGAATTCAGCTGCCTTCTATTAAGCCAGGCATGAAAAAGATTCACAAGAATATAAAACATAGCCCCTCTTCTCACTAAGTGTTTTTTTGCTTTGGAAAATCATTATTTTTTATTAAAAAAAATTATGTTAACACATAATGAGTTTATTACTGTTGTTTTTAAATGAATTCATAAACAAATGTTTTAATGTTTCTTAGTTTTAATTTCTAATATGGTAATTATCAAAAGATATAATCCACATAAAGAAAACCTCTTTGGGGTTCTTAATTTTAAGAGCGTCAAGGGACCAAAACCTCTGAGAACTGCTTGTCTAGATGTTGCCCTTCTCGTTACTTCATCAACCATCGGTCCCCAGCATTTACGCCATGCTCTCTGCGACCCCATGAACTCTGGGGAATGTCCTTTCCCTTTGGGATTTAAATGGCGTCTTTTCTGGGAAATGTCCGAGTGAGAGGCTCATACCAGCTTTGTTCATTATTCTGGTAAAGTCGTCACTGCACTGTGATGCTGGGCCACAGTCCCTTTTCCAGAACCTCAATGATGGGTATGTGCTGCAAATCACAATGTGCAGATTTCAGGAAGGTCGTATGGTGCTTGTATTTTATCCCCAGTGGGGTCTACGACAACGCTCTGTACCCGAACACACAAACACACAGTGAAACGCGGGAATATCCCCCAAAACAGGACCACTAGAGACCAGAAACGCCCCTGCAACATCAGTCAGGTTTTGTGGCCTCAGAAGGTAACCGCAACCTTTCAAAAAGAATTCATCATTTTCAGAGGATTTTTGGATTTCAAGATTGCAGATAGGAGATCGTGAACTGTGTTTCAGTTAATTCTCTTTCTCCCTAACTAGACTCGAAGCTTCTTGAGAGCAAGCACTTACCACCGTGTTTGGTTCAGTGGAAGTGCTAGAAATATGCTGAATAAATGAATAATGTTCCTTCACAAATCGAGGCTCTGGAAATGAATAATGTCACTTTATTCTCACGTTATTTTGTTGATGGCAGCAAGCTTGTAAATATTTTGTGAGGGTATGGCAGATATGCCAAAATAACAGATCTAGTGGTACCAGTGATCTATTTTGCCTGATTAAACAGCTTCTAATAAAATACCCTACACCTCGAATAAGTTATCCGAGAGCAAAATTAGGATGCTCCAGGGGGAAGGCCCCCAAAAGGCTGTGCACCGAAGAAGCCAAGTTGTCTAACTCTTGGTTAGCACTGTCCCCTCAACTCGCAGCGGTTCATCGGGGGACAGCATTTGAAGTCGTTCTGTGGGAAGACTGCGGACCATCTTTCTGGCGTCGCCAACCGCCAGGGCTAAGCCCTTTCTTTGAAGCTAGTGTATTGAAAGTTCCTCACTGTGAAGCCAGATGTCCAAGCAGAGATTTCATATCAAGGAGAAACGTTGTAAAATTTTTTGCTTGCAGGCATAGAAGAGAGGTTTTAAAGCCTTGCTGCTTCTCTCCCTTGGCCACTGACTGGAGTTCACGAGAAAAGGTCGGCTGCCGGTAGGACATCTTGAAATCTGGTCTGTGTTACCAGAAGGGGTTGAGGGGGAAAAAAAAGAATATTTCATAAGATTGGGCAGTTCTCACTGTGCTAAAAGCTTATAGGAATCCATTTCCCAAAGAATAAAATTGCAAACCTCATTGCGGGGTTTTAGTAGCATTGAGAAAGAGAAAGAAATCTCAGTGCCAAGCATCAAGTGGCTTTGTTTGGGACCTGTTCGTTATTTAATTCTTGTCTCCCCTGCATGCACATCCTAAGGGCACTGAGGGAAGTAGCGTTTTCTGTGTGCCCTCCAGAATTAGAATTAATGGTGCTAAGAATAGAAATGTATTTTCTATCCCACCCAAGAAGGTTTGCCTGCTCACGCAGAAAGGAAGACAGCCGTCCAGTTATAGTCGCATAAAGCTTAAGTGCCATTTTCCAGGAAGAATGCTCTGGAAGATAAGCTAGGGTACACTGTGGCGGTGAATTATGACCTGCTTCCTAGAGCAAGGAGAAGCAAAAACGATAAATGAGCAGAGAAGAAAAGAACAAAATATTTTACCCCATACCTTTCCTCCAGTCTACTGTCTGGAAAATTTTTATTTTATTTAAAGACTCATTGAAGATTATTTGTTCAGTGGCAAAATCCTTCAAGCACTGAAAAATATTTTTAGCCCCTGGAACACTGCCTTGTATATACCAAGGGATCATTAGGATTTGATGAGTGAATACATGAAGAACCGAAAGAGTGATTGAAGAATACAGGAGAAAACATTCTCCTCCACCAATGGCGAGCTCAATTTTAGTGTCTGGAAGTCACTAAGTGAATATATGTAGTTAATTTTGTTATTACGTGGTTCAGAATACCTTTGGTTAATCAAATATGGGAATATGTAGGCATCATTTAGTTTTTTTAGTATTTAAGAAAATTAAATAACTATGGAAATATTCTAATCTTTAATAATTCTGAACTAGTCATAATAATTCAATAATCAGAAACCATTTCAAAACCAATATGGTGAACTTAATGAGTACTGAAATGTATAGTTGTAAGCCTCGACAACCAAAATTACTGAATGATTACTGTGTATATTCATATGTGAACGTCCACATAAGTATACATATTTACAAAGGTGTATATGTTCAGAAGTGCCGGGTTATATAGAATCCCAGTGATTTAATATATTCATTAATGAAATAATTTCGTGATGTCTTAATTTAATTTGCTGTCTGCCCATTCTTGCCAGCAGAAGCTGGGTTTCTGTCCAATCTCTGATCATTCCTCACCAACCTCTCCTTCACCATTAATATTGAGGTTCGTGCCTCTTCCCTTCAACTATCATGATATTATCTCTGCCTCTCAGGATTTAGTCCTAAAGAATCGAACACCTCGCTCTTGTCCTCCTGCACTCCATCCCCCAGCGTCAGCACTGGCAACCGCAGCGCCCAGTTGAAGTGCTGGTGCCAGCTCGCAGTGGCTCGAGTGAGCCAGTTGTTACATTGTCAAGAATTCTGCCAGCTGGAATGCGTGTACCATGGAAATCGGTGCACACTGCTACAAACATTTTTTTCGAGAGCCAGTTATTAAACATTGACCAGCGTACCACTGCTACAGCAGTTCCCTTTCCTCCACTTTCTCGATGAAACTGACTTTCAGTGCTCATGGCTATGGTCATGGTGACGCTGATGCTCAGCCTTCTTACTGCAGGGGCATGTGGACAGGCAGGTGGATCTATGGTATTCCACCCCTCTTGCTACTCTTTCTAACTCCCAACCAATCCCTTGTTCTGCTCTTTCTGATGTAAAGGATTCACTTCTTCCCACTATTCCCTTAAAGTCCCTCTTCTAATTCCAGTATAATATAGAAAGCTTACAAAGTAGCCTGTTACCTTTTCTCTAAATTCAGTGGTGTTTTCCCAGTTCTAATCATTCTCTAACTCCAGGCAGCATTTGACTATGTTGACCAACAACTGCCTTCTAGAATGAGATTTAGTAAACTTTTTCTGTAAAGGGCCAGATACTAAATATTTCAGGCTTTGCAGGGCATATGGTCTATGCCCCAGTTACTCAGTCCTTGCTATTGTGCTGTGAAAGCAGCCTTGGACAATAGGTCAGCAGTGGGGTATGACTGTGTTCCAATAAAACTTTATAAAATCAAGCTGGGTTCCAAATTTGGCCAGCTGGCCATAGTTTGCGAACCCCTGATGCTCCTTTTACTTGTCTCCTCGGCTGGTCTGTCCTCCCCATGGGTGTCCCTCCAGTCTGCGTCCTGGACTTGGCTTCTCCTTTTCCCTTCCGCAGTGAGCTCCTCAACTCCGTGACTTCAGCTGTCACTTCTGTAGAGATGATTCCCAGAAGCCTCAGCCTGATTCCCAGTTGGGTCCTATATCTCACACTGCCCGTAAATCATCTTCTTTTGGAAGATGCACTACTATTTCAAACTCAGTAACTACAACATTGAATTATCATCTTCCCTTCCAAATTGGCTCTTGTTTCCAGTCTGTCAGGGTCACCCCCCGTCTTTCTGTTTCCTGTTAAAGCCTTTGGGCTCATCTTTGTCTTTTCTTTCCTTCATCCCAGTTTATCTGAAGTCCACCAGAGTCCTAGAATGTATTTCTTATTCCTCTCATATGACCCTATTCAGAGCCCATCTCAACTTGCGATTGATTTAAAACAGCCTCCTTGCAGCCGATGGCCCTGCCAGAAGTCTCTCCGCTCCAGTCCAGTATGAAAGACTCTGCCAGAGAAATCTTAAATCACCGATTTCCTTGCCTTAGAAAGATTTTTTTAGGAAAAGACGAACAAGCCAGTGGGAAAAGATGAGCAAAGGATATGAACGTGGAATTCACAGACAAAAAGCAATAACCCAGCAAATACGTGAAAAATATGCTGCTTCTCATTCATAATTAAAGCAATGTAAATCAAAACTACAAAATTCTGAAGGGCCTGGCTGCCGCTTGATGGGCTTAAATTTTGAATTTGAAAAACTACCCAACGATGAACTATTATTGCTGGGAGGATAAAGCGGTGCCATCTCTTCAGAGGGCAGTGTGAGGGTGTCTGCTCCCATTTTGAATGCACATATAACCTTTGGCCCAGCCGTTTCACTAATAGGAATTTATGCCATGATTATACTCGCAAGGATATACAATATCTTTGTAGTATTGTTTGAGCAAAAAGCAAGGAAATAAAATAAATTATGGTACTTTCATACAATGGAAGGTTATGAGGGCATTTTTAAAGAACGGAGTCGATCTCTGTGAAAATGAGACAAGACCGCCAGTGTGTATAGTGAGTGGAAAACAGGCAGAATGGCATCCGTTTAAAGTCGCCTGAACAAGTCTCAAAAATGGGTAATTGGTTATTTGCGGGGACTAGGACTTTTTATTTTTTCATTTTATATTTTTTTTTGGATAATGTTTGAATTTCTCTCAATGTCATGTTACTAAAAATTGAATTTGGAAGATTGCTTATCATGTCAAGGTCAAAGTCTTATGCCAGGCCTTCAGAGCCTGTCCAGATTTCTCAGGATTCCTCAACGTGAACCTTGCGTTCTAGTCAAGCGGGTCTTCTCACTGTCCACGTGGACATGTCGTTGCCTGTATCCTGCCTTCATCATGCTGGTGCCCTCCTCTTCACCACAGCCTCTTCATCTTGAGATTGTCAGGTATTAGCAAGGCCATCTCAAGGGCCTGCCTACCTCTTCCATGAAGAGCTCTGACTGCCACAGTCCTGGGACCTCATTCTTTCACGAAGTTCTATTATGAATGCTTAGTGGTCATCTTTTTGTTTCACGTCTCATACCGATCATTTCTGCATAGCACCCACAGTACTGGGCACC
>NW_006436283.1:10221861-10227931 GCF_000325575.1 Pteropus alecto | reverse complement strand
ACATATTGAATTCTAGATTTTATGTCTGTTATTGTTTTTGTTGTTGTTAAGACAGCTTTAAGTATATCAACATCAATCTTGCAGTTAAAAGAAGTAGGGAACTCCCCCCCCCCCACACACACACACATGCACACAATCTGCAGTTAAATGTCTAAGCCTTTGGGTTAGCAAACTCCTGTTTTAAGATGCAGACATCGTTAATGTGTTAACATATTATACTACTCGAAGTAACTCACACTCTAATGTGAAATTGTCAATTCAGAGACTTTCTTCCTAACAGTTAGATGAGCTCATCTCACTGGAAGGACTAGGAAGTGATATGGAGGGAGGAGGAGGAGAGGGGAGCTGGAGAGGAATTTCAGAACCTGAGGAATGCAGCTCAGAGGTCTTCAGGGAGGGGCAGGTGCCTCGAGGGCAGCAGGAGAGGCCACAGTGGAAGAGAAGAAGGGCCCAGACTGGGAGGGGAGAAAGGGTCCCTGGAGCAGGAGGGACTGTTGGTGGACTTCGTTTCAGATGATCTATGTTACCATAGAAGTTTAGTACCTGACTCTACAAGAACTCTAACTGTATTTTATATGATCCTATGTTTACATGTAAAGTTGAGATATGGGTGTATTTTTTTAAAAGGAAATAGAATGTACGTATATATGTGTGTGTGCGTGTCTGTATATGCTTTCCCAAAAATGATAGAATGCGTACGTGTGTGCATATTTATATACATACGTGTATATTTTCCAACACTCTACATTCTTAGAAAAAAAGCGAAGCTATGAATAAGCAGTCATATTATCATAACTGATTCTGCATAAACGTGCTTTAGAAATCATGGAAAAGTTTTAAGATGGTCCTAGCTCATTGTGCTTTACATAGTGCTGTTTTTAGGGGATGCGTCGCATAAGGAAATATATAATGAGAGAGTTAATTTATACAGTTTAATTCAGTTTCTAGGAAACTAAATCAAAATCAATAAATTAACAAGAACTTGGTTTTATGTATGTATTATGTTTTCCAAAGGTATGTAATTGGGGGAAAAAAAATGTGATGCTGTCATGCCATCAGAAATAACCGAAATGTTATTTCCAGAGTTGTCAATAGGAGGCTTTTGCTATGGTAGCAGCCGTAGCAGCAGCTGAAACTAAAGATTTGGAGCAAAAGAGATCTGGGGTGGTTGGTGGGTTATAGGAATGCTTTAATGTTGGAAGCTCAGAGGAAAAAGTGGAATTAAAAACAAAGAAACAGCCCCCATTTCTTTCGAGAGAGGCAGAACCATTTGCTTTTATGTCTCTGTCACTTGCTCCAGGATTCTTCATAAAGCCCTCCAACCACCTAAATAAATATTCATATGGCTGCTGAACATCTCATTAATAAAACAAGATTTGGTGGTAAAATATTTCAGAGTAACATATGATTTGCATCTCACCCTTGTTTAACTTTAAATCTCAAGCAATTAATAAATTAGACGAGAGAGCTTTTTAAGAAGTAACATCTTGCACCACAAATTGCATTATTTTTATGTGTAAATAATGATGAAAGGAGAGATTATTCCTTTGATGTCTATAAACTACACTGTAAAATATGCAGAAAACATTCTTGAGTTCACTTGGAGCCAAAACAAATAGACTAGTTCATAAAACAAAGCAGCAGCATTCTTAGAAACAAGCATTATTTTTTTTCTTTTCTTTCCGATTGCTCTTTTTCATCTTATATTCTTGCCTTTCCTAGTGGCAGATTCATTCCCAATTCAAAAGCGGTGCTCGCTCACATCTCCTCATTCAGGGAACTGGGTTCTTCTCTGGTTCCTCCCAAGAAACTTATCTTCCTGTACAGACCAGACCTCAACTGGAATGCCAGTTTTTGTGCAGTGAACCATTTTGGTCGTTGTCGCTTAAACTCTAATTATTGCAGATTTTAGCAAATATTGGCATTCCTCAGAAAGACATATTTACCTCCCTATCTATTTTCCAAGCTGGCTTATCTAATTTCATTTCATTTTTAAATAGTATCAGCAAATCCTCGTTTACAGAGTCTCTGAGTTTGGCGTAACTTTTTCTTCGGTATAGGTAAAAAACAGTATTTTGTCATAAGTTCACGTCCACCATGGACAGGATGCAGAAAGAGTTCGGGCTCCTGTTAGAACATAGAACCAGTTCAGTATCAACATCACAAGGTGATTTGTGTTTGACATCTGGACTGTGCACGTATTCTTCTTTGAACACGCTGTGTCTAGTGTGAGATTAAATACTAGGTAGATATGCTTATCTGGAGAGGCCTAAGATGGATGCTTGATCTAAAATGCCTCCCAGCCTAGACTGTGGATATGCTTCCATGTGATCAACTTTGCTGTGGCCCCTAATTCAGCCTTGCTAACAAGTCTACCATTTTACTCCTTGGCCTAATGCTTTTTCATTAAAACTGGTCCTGAGCCCTGACTGCCTCAGAAAAATGGTCTTATCTGTCCGATCCTGTGTCACATTCCCTCTAGCTGGATTTTTATTCCCATTTCTCTTCTGGATGACAGTTTTCCACTTGAGCTCATCACCTCTCTGTTCTCAAACATCATGTTCTCATTCATTCCTTCCCTTAATCTTAACAAAGGTTAATGAGCGACGTGTTAAATATAGTGGATTCACGTGGATCCGTCTCATTTTATACCAGCGAAAATCATAGTCCCATGTTTGTTTGTTGATTAATATCAACTTAAAGCTAAAAAGAATCTTAGAGAATTGGGCCCAGTGACTTCCCATTCTCCCGATCCTTGACCCCATTTCGCAGATGAAAACCTTGAGCCCACCTGAAGCGAAGTGCCGGGTCTTTCTCATGCAGAGATTGGCAGCACCAGGCCTGGAACCCACCCCTTCCACGTCCGGTCTTTCTCTCATACTCCGTTTGTTCAAATACACATGAAAATGGAAATGCTCCTTTTACTTTAAAATACACGTGAGCTGCCACAATCTTCTATGGTTCCTTGTGACTCAAGCAGAACTTGCCTTGGCTTTTAGATAGGAGCTCAAATGAAAAACCCATCTTTCATTTGGATTTTTAAGAAATGCTTTCCTCCGGTAGTTGGTTTTGTTGCTGTGCTTTTCTTTTTAATCATTAGTTGTCCTTGGAAACAAAATATTCAAAGCTAATTTAGAGGAGAGGTCACGATTTGAAAAGCAACTTTCTAAACACTTTACTGAATTTAAAGAGTGGTCCAGAGGAAGGACATATTATTGATAAGTAAGAGTCTCTTGCAGCCTCAGAGATGTGGAGGTTGAGAGACACTTGTGCCGAGATCGATTTGTGAGAAGGCTGAGGAATTTGTTTTCCAAGAGGAAACTAATTATTTTGAGAATACATTTAGTACAAAGGACTTTATTTCTATGATGTGAAGTGATCAATGACAAAATTGAGGGGGTGAATACAGCAGGGTTCTTGATTTTTGGAAAGGCACCAACAGTGGAATGAAGATGGCAGGCTCTGTATTATTTTGAGTAATTTTTCAACCTTTGCCAAACTATGAAGTGTTATAAGAAACCCAGTTTTGTTTTGTTTTTTAATGTTGCCACCGTTCCATTTTTCTGAGGCTCAGAGTATCCCCTTAGATTATCTGCCATGTATCGTGTTAAAGAGAAGTATAACTCTGCCCGGGTTCAAGTCCTGGCTTCACCATTTATAAACCAGGGGACCTCAAACAAGTTATTTAACCCCTTTGTGTCTCAGTTTTGTCATTTCAAAATAAAGAAGTAATAGCAAAACTTACAGGTATTGCTGTGAGATTTAATGAATTAATGCTTAAAAAGCACTTAGAATAGTGTTTTCTACTTAAGTCCATATATAATTTAAATTATTTTTAAAAGACCTTATCCAATAAGAGTTGAGATATATACAGATATAACCCATAGTGAATAAACTTTTTGATCTCACCCCCCATTCTGGGTACTCTACCCTCCATTCCTACTTGTTTTTTATTACTTTACAGTCTGACTTCCTTCCCTGTCAGAAACTCCACAGAAACTGCTCTTTGGGTTGCCAGTAATATCCTTGTTGCTAAATCCACTGGACACGTCATCTTTTTCTGCTTGACACCCCTGCAGCATCCGACTCAGTGGAAGGCAGCTCCCTCCTTGCCACGTTTATGGGCCCTCAGACCCCGTCGTCGCTCAGAGGGACTGTTCTGGGCTTCCTTTCCTCATTAGGCTTGATGATCTCGTGGGCAATCTCTTCTACTACCACCTACATTTTGACAACTGACAGCTTTCTACCTCTGGCCCAGATCTCCCAGATCTCACTGCATTCCAGATATTTCTGGAAGATTCCTGGATATCTACACAGATCTCAACATACTCTCTGGAAACCTGACACTCAACCATGTCCAACACTGAAATTATTATCTACACCATCTCACACCCGTTTCTGCTCCTGTGTTCCCAAATTTCCCAAATGCAGTCAGTGGCACCGTTCGCCCGTTTGACCCGACCAGAACCCTAGGCCTCGTCCTTGTTTTCCTCCGCTCCGTCGTGTCCCACAGGCAGCCGACTGCGTGGTTCTGATCCTCACTCTGGCTCACCCTCTTCTCCCGTCCTCAAGGGCCTGCCCCAGTGCAGCGACACACCAGCTCTCTCCTGGTTCCAGACAGGCTTCTGCTCCCAGGCCTGCCGCCCCACCCACCCCATCCCTTCTCTGCACCACACCCAGAGTGACCTTTACTTCACTGAGTCCCCATGGGCCCGAGGAGTCAGCCCGGACGCTCTAACAAGGCTCACAAGTCCACGACTGCTTCAGCCATCTCTCATCTCTCCCCGTCTTGCAGCTCACGCTCCCACGATGACTTATCTTTTAACTCTTTACCCATGACAAGCTTCCTCTCATCTTCAGCTTTTGCCTTTCCCGTCCAACTCCTGCTGACCCCACAGGTCTCATCTTAGATGTCTCTGTCCCTAGCAGGATCTCGTTGGTCTAACTTCCCCAGACTGGCTTACGCTCCGTCCTTTATGCTGCTCTTGTGCCTCTGACTGTCCCACTGTGGCACTGACACACGCGACGTAGTGGTTGCTGTTACTTCTCTTCACCTCCTACTGGCCCCTCAGCTCTGAGAACAGGGCTGCTCACTTCGAGCCGAGAGCCGAGCCCACCGCCTGAGACATCATGGTTACTCAGCATTCCTCTGTTGGCTCACCAGATGTTCACTGCCCAATTAACCTAGGCCTTAGTGCCCCGTTGTGTGGGGACTGTATAAAGCAGTAAAAATATCGTTCCTTTTAAAAAGCACTTTCTTTTTTAAATGTTATGGCAATACATATATTACAGAGACAGCAAGCAGTTTTCACTTCTTAAGCATCGAAAAGCCCTTACTCTCTCCATGACGAGTTTTGGGGTAAGGCCTCAGACTTTCCTCCGCACCCCCTTTCTCTTTCCTTTCCTCTCTACTTCTCTCTGAGGCAAATAATTAATAGCATTTCTCTAAATTTTTCATCTAGAACACAACAATTTTTTCGGGCTAAGAGAACAGTCATACTTACAGGCTTTATCCCAAGATAACAACATTTTCTGGTCTGTCCTCTCTCAGTTGTCAATCCCTAAACTATCTAGAAGCTCTCAAAAGTTGGACTTCTCTGTCCTTTCTCCTTACGAGGTTCATCCGAGTGTTTGTTTCCTCATGTCGAGGCTAGATTATTCATGACACAAAAATTTCTTTCATTATTAATAAACGTAAATATGTCCAAAAAAACTTAAACTAAATCCTCCAAAAAAAATAACAATAAAATGTAATACAAGTACATGTTTAAGGACTGGTGAAATAGACATTAAAGTAAGGGCCTCATGAAGAGAGGCTGTCTTTCTAATGAGGTGAGCTGAAGGATGGACTTCGTAAAAATTTAATCACTGATTACATTCTATGGAAGAATAGTAAACATTTGATTGCAATTAAAAGAGTAAATGCAAGCTCCAGTTAAAATATAGCAAAATACCACTTTTATACCTAGTGCATTTGCTTAGTCAAGTATGGAGAGTTTAAGAGATGAGTCAAATTTTATATGAATGGAGAAAAGTTTTCAGAAAAAAATATTTACAGGCAAAAAAAAAA
>NW_006436283.1:10206007-10221721 GCF_000325575.1 Pteropus alecto | reverse complement strand
GGGGTGGGAGGGGCACCCTTTGGTTTTCAGAGTGAGATTGCTACAAATTCCTGTTAAGTTCTGCCAGAGGATTAGACAGTACGAACGGTTTTCGTGCTTTTATTTGTCTTATTTCTTTCTGGCCAAGAAGTCAGAGGCCCTTTGAAAGATTTTCACCTTCAGCCAACATCCATGCCTTCACTCAGACACAAATTCTCTAGCTGTGAATTTTCTAAGAAATAATGTGCAAGAAAATTAAAACTTGAAAACTGGGAGTGTCTATAAAAAAAAGTATTTGAGAAAAACATTTTTTTTTTCCAAAGCAATGCTTTGTATTTATTATATGGCATCTATAAAGTACACCTACTATGCTAGGGGACACTGAATGAAAATATGTACTTTCAAATATCTGCCTTCAGGGTAAGCCTCAGAGCCAGGAGAAAGAGCCAGGGATTGAAAAGCCGGAGAGGAAAAATTGCTAATCAAAGGAAGAGACACAAATTAAGTACGTTGGTCAAAATTTGGCATTTCTGAAAATCATCAAATAAGTTTCAGAACCTTATTTTTGTTCTATTTCTGGTGTCCTTTTGGAGTTCTTCTCTCTCTTCTGGGACTAACCTGTTTTCGTATCTGTGAGATCATTATAGTTTAAAGAGGATAAGAAGGAGCTGTGTGCTGCCAATCCAGCCACTTGCCCGAGGCACATGACATCCTTTCAAAGGCTGTTTCCTGGGACAAGGCGAGCTTCTAAATTCATAGTAAAGACTTTTAAGTGTGTTCGAGTAAGAAGTCCTAAACTATACGTTATTTATTTTTTCTGAGGAAATTGTATTTCCCAATGAGAGCCAAGTCATAAAGGTTAGTAGCATTTTTCTGGGAATTAAATAAAATAGAACATGTAAATATAAATTTTACTGTAGCTGAGAATGTCCTCAGGCTTGAATTATTTGCACCATTGTTTGGAGACTCCTGGTTTATGTAGGTATAAAGTGCAGTTTTTTAACTTAAAGGTTATAGCAATAATAAATAATTTCTAGAATTCAGACCTGTGATCGTAGCATAACTCCCAGTCCTCTGTTTCCTGCAACTTTCTTGCCCCGTCACGTTCCCAGCAAGGCCCTCAGAATCAATTTGTCCTTGAAATGTCCCTTTATGGCCTCATGTCCTCTGTTTTTCTCCTCATAGTCTCATAATTCCCTCTCTTGTTTCCCCCATTCCCCCCAAATTTTGAACTGATAATACTACGGGACTGTCATAAGGGAAGATGGGCTCCCTCATCCCAGACTACTTCCTAGACTACTTCCCCCCTCAGCCTGTTACAACCACCAAATTCTTACAGGCGTAGGGCCCCGCCTGCTGCTCACCGCGCTGCTCGACGTGCACTCATTCCTTGTTGGCTTTGTACCCAGTGCCCGGTTCAGTATTTGGCAAATAGTAAGAACTCAGTGAATTTTTGTCGAATGAAGAAATAAATTTGGCATTTATATCTACCAACTAATGCAAACCACATTCTTAGAAATGATCGTCTTCCTGCTTATTTTTAGTATTAGCAGTGGTATTAGCAGTGGTATTAGTAGTATTGGCAGTAGTATTAGCAGTGGTAGTTGTTATTGTGATGGTGATCACACTGATGGTGATGGTGACCATGGTATCAGGCGTGACGCCCCCGTTTCCCTGAACAGCATTCAGTTCTGTCGTCCACCTGCCTGAAGTTCTCCCCTTCCACGACGCCCCAGATCCCACGCTACACTTACAAATGGCCTCTGTGGTTGACTGGCTCTTCTTTTCTCTTCAGAAGCCCTAACTATAAATCCTGCTCAAATGCTCCATGATTGTTTTTTCCTCTATTCTTTCTCCCTTAGCAGACTCTTCACTCTTACAGTCCCAGCTCTATTCTACAGAAGAAGCACAGCCTCTAAGCCCTGACCCTGGTTTCCCCTCAGGTCTGAATAGACACCTCGATGGATGATCTCTTGGCATCTGGGACTCCACATAGCTCCTCCCACTCTTTCTACTCAGGACTTAAGTTATACTGAGATCTTCAGCTGACTTCCTTCCTTCCTTCCTTCCTTCCTTCCTTCCTTCCTACATAGAGGCCGTTTTTTCTGACTTAAATTAACCCCTTCCTTTCTATTACCATTACTTCCATCCAGTCCATGCTGATTGCTTCTCTCATGGACCCTGCTTGCGTCTTCTTGCTCCCTTTCATCCAACTCCTTCACGTATGACCAGAGCAGATTAATCAGTCTTATATCTAAGCAGACCTAATCATATGCCCCCCTACTCAAAAGCTTTCAACTTTTTCCCACTGCCCAGTGAAACATAAACAGCTCAACTAGCCTATCTACCCCTCATCTTCCAATGCTTCCTACTGCACGTACCCCAAACATCCACCAGAGTGGACTATTTTAATTGCTGGATTATACCCACTGTTTCCCTGTATGTAAATCTGTGATGATGTCATTTCTTTTACTAGGTCAAAATATGGGATTGCTCGATAAGATTTCCAACATGCACCAGTTCTAAATAATAAGAGAATACATAGGATATAGCAGGTTTTCAGTGGAGAAGAAATGAAGGAACTAAGGATGACTAGGGACACAGGCTGTTGATTAGTGAAGACACTGAGGTCATGTAATTGTAGAAGGTGGGAAGGGGAGAAGGCTTGAACTGGGTCACATTCTGAATCCACAGATAAGAGACAAGAGTAAACTGATATATATACTGTCAGGTAATGTTCATCTTCATGTAAATGGCCAACAATTATCAAGTCAGTGGTAATTTTGACACTATATGGGCCAAAAATTTTTTAAATATCATAAAATATCTGATTTGTTGACTTTTTTACATTTCGATCAGTTGGGTTATCACAACCCAAAGTAAATTAGATATAACAATCAGAATTACATAAAAATGTTGCATATTTACATTGTGGGCAAGAAGATAGATAGATAGATAGATAGATAGATAGATAGATAGATAGATGATAGGTAGGTAGGTAGGTAGATAGATAGATAGATAGATAGATAGATAGATAGATAGATAGATAGATGATGGATAGAGATATGCACACATATATATGTAATATATGCATATTACATATATGCATATATGTCAATATATGCATATTACATATATATATATTGTATATTTATTTAGAGAGAGGGAGAGATTATGTTTGGACCTCAAAGGAACATATTCTCTTGGGAAACATCAGATCCTTTTGGAAGAGGGGAATTTAGGCAAGGAACATATTTAAGGGTTAGAGAACTGGTGTTCAAAGTCTCCTTCAGCAGGGCGGCCGAGAAGCTGGTATGCACAAATGAAGAGTGGCCAGCGTTGCAGAGACGAGGTAGTTCAAGTGTTCCTTAGCTCCTTGGAGAGGAACTTACAGAAGAAGAAAAATAAATTGACTTGACATGGAAAGAAATAATAGTTATTAAAGAATTTAAACGATAGAAATGTACTATTTTCGTAAATTTTGTCATCACCTGAAATGTGTTTTTGTAGGAACCAATGTATAACACAACAGTTTGGTACAGCTCTTAAAATAGCTTCTAAATTGTTCTTTCGACAGT
Source organism: Pteropus alecto (assembly GCF_000325575.1). NCBI lineage: Eukaryota > Metazoa > Chordata > Mammalia > Chiroptera > Pteropodidae > Pteropus > Pteropus alecto. Next base: position 10,218,164 of record NW_006436283.1, on the reverse strand, counting down.
ATAGGTTTTCCTTAAATGGCTATATTTAGATTTTCTTATGTTTTTGTTTCTAAAGTTATTATAATTTGTGTCTTTTGCAGATTTCGACTTGTAGTTCCCCAAAATAAAAACAGCAATTTCAGAAGACCATGTAATAATTTTAATTATATCAGCAGGTTCTAATTGTCTGCATACCTGGTAACACCCTAGACCACTAGCTAGAAAGCCATACTCTACTCACGTCTTATACTGTGTGTTTCCGTAAAGCTACCAGGATATTCATTTGCCATATAGCATCTACCTACCTTACTATAAAGCTCAGAAACCAGAAAAACAAAAAAGTGAGAATGATTGATACATGGAAAGCATAGTGCGATTTGAGTTGTCTGTGTACTCTGAATACGTTGGATGTGTTCCCCGTTTATTTTGTGCCTGGAGTCTGCCTTTCATAGTTTTTATGCCCAGTGTTCACCTCCTTCCTGACCCAGTATTAGCTAATTCAGCCCGGCGTGGGTGACTTTTGACGTGAACGCAAGCTTCATTATAGTTCTGTGCTGCTTGATAGCACAGCTCTGAGCCCCGTCCAGTCCTTGCTTCTGAGTGTCACCCGCAGCACCCACCTACACAGGGGACAGCCCTACTCACACCTTCTCACCAACAGGGAAAATTAGAGCAGGGCCCAGACCGCTGTAACCCAGCTTACTTTCTGGTACTATTTTGGTCACTATTTACATTTACCGGTGAGAAAGCAGGCTTTTTTTTTGTTGCTCAAAACCCTTTTGAAAGGTTTCATGGCACAGCAGAAATTATATGTTTGTCTGGGTTTAGCCGGTCGGAGGATGGAAACTGCACAATGAGGATGGCGATGTAGATAAACCTGTCCTGTTTTACATTATTTTTGCATGCATTTTTAATATGCCATTTTTCAAAAGGCTTTGGAACTATTCCTGCCTGAGGTATAAGCAGTATTAGACATCATTTTCTCCAGGCTACTTTACACCTAACATAGAAAGACAGAATACTTCAGTCTCTTTGGAGATCTAAAAGAAGTAAATAAAGAGATATTTATTTTTTTGTCCTCATTTTCATCTTCTGTATGTCTTATCCATGAGCTTTGGGGAAAAAAATATCATAATTACCCAGAAAGGGCAAAAACCATTAAGTTCACGCCCTGATTTCTTTCACAGCATTTCAAGAATTGCTCCCTGGAGCACAAGTGGGCATTTGATACACACATATCCAGTAAGTGGGCACAGGGTGGGAGGACAGGGGAAGAAAGTTGGAGAACTAACCATATGTCCAGTTTTATACCTGCTAAGCCTGCGCCGTGTTATTGACATCTAGGAGGTAATCGTGGATACCTTTCTTGAGCTTAGGCATTCCACCAAAGCCCCTCTCCTGTTCACCCGAGTAGGTGTGAACTCAGCCTGGCGTTCAAGGCCTCGGCGCTCTGACCCCACCTCCCTCTGCAGCACCGCCCGCTCCACGTACCCTGGGAGCTGCCCCCACCCTGGGAGCTGCCCCCTCAGACCTCGCGATCTCTGCTAAGCACACCCCCGTTTTCCTCGTATTTACCTTTGCAAATGCTATTTCTTTGGCAGGCATTTCTTCTCCCTCCCCAACCTTCTGCCTGTTATTCAGGGTTTTTCCCAAATGCCACTTCCTACCCGACGACTTTCCTGAGCTCCTTGTGCTCCCCGCCCCCCATATTGTTTTATTGTATGTGGGCTTTTTTTTTTCAATTTATTATGTAAACTTTTAAACATACCCAAAAGTAGAGAGTATGGTACTATGAACTCCCATGTACCCATCACCCAGCTTCAGCAATTATCCAGATTCTCACTACATTTGCCTTATCTTTCCTCCTTTTTTTTCTATGCTAAACCATTTTAAATCAAATTCCAGACAGCATGTCATTTTACCCATGTATTTTAGCATGCCTCCCAGAAAACATGGCTATTATCTCATAGCCACGGTGCCAATGTCATACCTGAGAATATTCACGATTATCCTTTAGCATCATCTAATATTTGCTTCATAAATATATTCCCAGTTGACTTTAAAATGCCATTTTATGGTTCATTTGCCTGAATCAGGATCCAAACAAGATCTAAGCAGTACATTTGGTTGCCATATATATATTATTATGTCTTTTTCAATCTAAATCAGACCCTTCCTTGCTTCTTATTCTGTGCTGTTGACTAGCAGCAACCCAGTGACTTGTCCTGTTGAATCTCCCACGTTCAGCATTTATCTGCTTTCTTCTTTGTGGTGCCATTGAACTCCTTCCTCTGTCCTTCCCTTTTCCTTTTGTTCTCTCAATTGGACGCTTGAGACACTCACTGCGTTCCCTTGCTTTTTGTCCTTATCGCATACTTGCTGTGATAGTGTAAGCTCTTTAAAAGTCAGACCATGTCATACTGAACTTTTTGCTTTCTATACGATGTCTGTCACGTTGTATGTACTTAAAAATATCCAGTTGAATTATCTATAAAGGGTTGTGATTCCTCTTGCGAAAATGTGAACCGGAGGTCTTCTCGATGTGAAAAAATTTATTTTACGAATTAAGTTGCCAGAGAAGTCTCAATAATAGGTCACCGTTTCCTAGTTTGCACTGAAGGAATTATAGCTGGCCTTAAAGTGACACGTTCTTACATCTGAAGATTCTCACAGTTCGGAGCATTATAAAGCACATAAATGAAATTTCCAGGTCCTCTACATTGTCTCTAGGTCCACATAGGAGTGATTTCAGAAGTCAACTGTGTCGTGTATTCAGCGTAGAACTAGGTCACTAATCACTGTTTTGATCAGGAGAGTCTAATTTTGCTTAGTAGTCCAGAATTCAAACCAAAGGTCTGACTGCAAACACACTATCACGAGTCCTCTGTATTGTTGATAACTAACTGCAATCCAAGCTTTAATAACTAAAAGGGAGTGGAGGAAACTTCAAAAGGTCGCGTGATAAATGTTTTTGACAATGTGTCAGCTGAACATTAAACAGGATCTTTGTAAATCCTCTCATTCTAAGTGGTTTAAACGGAAAGTTTTAAACTTCTTCCTTTATACTTATTGGCTCTGGATATCCCAGTATCTTAAGGTTCAAAAAAAGAAAGAAAGAAAAACACACTATCTGGCATATATATCTGGCATATATAATTTCTACCCCCTGTGTGAATGTGGAGGTGCCGGAAACAGGCTCACCTGAGGCCGTCCACCTCCACCTCAGACATTGTCTCTTTCATCGTCTAGGAATGTGCCAACATTAGAGGAGGATGACTTCCTTTATAACCTGATATGACCATGACACACAATTACGGAAATGTTGATGAACACACACAGTAGCAGTAATGCTCCCCGACTGCCAGTTTCCAGGTCATCTCATGATGAGAACACTGGTGGTCCTTACATGGATAAAATGAGGTCTAGAGCTGGGTGTGTGTGTGTGCGTGTGCGTGTGCGTGTGTGTGTGTGTGTTTGTGTGTTCATGCGTGTATGTGTTTGTGTGTGTTTCACAGGAAAAAAATGTGTAAAACAATGGAGGTTTCTTATCCGTATTAGTTTCTTAGGGCCGCCTTAATGAAGGACCAGAAACTGGGTGGCTTAAACAACAGAAAGTTATAGCCTCACAGTTCTGAGATCAGCGTGCCAGCAGGGCTGTGCGTCCTCTGAAGACTCTGGAGGAAGCTTGTCCCTTGCCTCTTAGCTTCTGTGTCTCCCCGCAATCTTTGGTGCTCCTTGGCCTGTCGGTGGATCACGCTTCAGTCTCTGCCCCCATCACGGCGTCACGTGGCCAACCTCTTCCTGTGTGTCTCTTCTCATGATAGTCTCGTCTGTCATATGGGATTAAAGGTCCACTCTGCTCTAGAATGACCTCATCTACCCCTCCTCTTCCAAGCCAGGCTCACGTCCCACGTGGTATTCAGTGGCCTCCGACTGGTCTCCCTCCTGTGACAGAATGAATTTCTAAGGCAGGTTCTCCTGCACAAATTACGTTGCACAGGTTAGAAAATCGTGATTTTTAAAATTGTTTGATTTTTTAGACTTTCCAAACCATGTCTCACTTACTTAAAATTTTATGTGTTGTGCCTCATTCTATATTCCCAAGCTTTGGCAAAATGCTTGTGCCTGGCCTTCTCACAAACCGCCACGAGGCACGCGGGCACTTGTTCCTGGGCCGGGTTCCTAGCACGCAGTGAGGAAGTGCGAACTAAGCCTTCGCTCATTCTGTCCCGTAGATTCGCCCACGTGTCTTGCCGAGACTCTTCAGTAGCCTTCAGTGGGCCTTGCCGGCACCGCTGTCTCCAGTGCTGCCCGAATGTTCTTCCTGTTTATCAGTCTGGTCATCTCAGGCCCTTTGTGGTCCCCCACTGCTCCAGGATAAAATCTCTAGTTTCCAAGCCACCTTTCTCGATCAGTGCCCATCGTCCACTGGCTATGCGGCCAACGACCCTTACTGGTCCATGTCATGCCAGTCCCTCTGGATGGAACCTGCAGGGACCCCCTCTTCGCTTCTCCTGGCAGACATTCTCCAGTCACACACTCCCGCCTCGATCCAGTCTTCTCCCTGCAGCCTGTCCCCGGCACGTGTCTCTTTCCTCCTGTGTTCACGCTCGATGCTCGTCAAGGCTTTTCTCCACTGTTTAAATGGCGTTATAATTATTCCTTTATAAGTGTGTCGGACACATTCGATTTGATGCTTTTTGAGGGTAGTGTTTGCACAGTGCCCGGCACATGGTGTGTGCTCAGATTACAGAAATACTTTTATTAATTTTTTTTAAATTGATTAAGTAATTATCCAAAGGAGACAGTATTTAGAAAGAATTGTGGAGAGATAAGAACCTGGGTTAGGAAATGTCCACAATTAAAAGAGAAGAAGCCAGTGGAAGAGAGAGGACAACCAGGTTTTTGTGGCAGCAAAGGAAAATGTTTCTGGAAAGAGAGGGTTCGAACAGAGAGGTCAGGGGGCACGAAGATGTGGAAACAGCCACTGGATTGTCAAGAAAAGGATCTTTGCTAACCTTGCAGAGAGCACGTTTAAAAAGGTGTTGGAGACCAAAATCGGGTTACAGATGAGGGAAGGGGTTAGGATCGGGCAGAAATACGGGTAATGTAGTAGAAGGCTTGGGAAGGGCGGCCATCACGAAACGAAGGAATGTCAGGGTTAAAGGGCCCCCAGGGCGACTCCCATCAGCATACATTCTCCCACACGACATGCGACAAGCAACGAGGCCGGGGCGGTTTCTGGAGGGGCAGCCGGTCAGATGCTGGCAGGGCCCAGCGGGGAGGGAGAAAGGGGTCAACAGGTGCAGCCGACCACTTAGAATTTGAAGAGATGGAAATGAGGGCGCTGACAGAGGCATTACTTTGGGAAAACAAGGAGGGACACCCCTTCTGACATTTGTGGGAGCAGACTGGGTGAAACAGCTATTTTTATCTAGGGACAGGGCATGAGGGAATATAGTTACGTAGTTTGAGGTTGAGGGGGCGGTATCTGGAGAAATTTTAGTGGGAATATTCCAACTGTTTTAAATAAAAGGCAGCTTGATCTTTATAGAACTGGTCGATGTTACCAGTAACTATCGTCATAGTGTCAACACTTTACTAAGCATTTCAGAGATCACTTCAAAAATACAGAAGGGTGGGGCTCATAGTCTAAAATGAAAAAAGGTCGGATAAATTCATAATACAAAGAGGTATGTAAATATGGTGTCATATGAACATGACTTGCTGAGGAATGTGAGTTTTCTGCAATCTAGATTTGAAATGTTTCAGATGAAATATTTCAAATGAAATGAATCTTGACTTCAGTTTTAATAAAGAAGAAATTCACAGTTTGTTGGAGAGAAATTAGAATGATGCTACAGGCTCAAGGCATCACATGTGTGAACGATGAGCCCTGCAGGATGATTGAAATTTAAACGCGTGACCTAGGGGTGTTCCCCCCACCCCCGCACCCCCCATTGCTCCCTGGCCTCGCAGCAGAAGAGAGATGGCCTGTGAGGCTTGAACAGTTTATACTGTTATGCAGGGACCCAGCTTAGTTATAAGTGGTTATCACACTGGCTGAACAAGGTCATTCCTCTGTGGTCCTGAGAAATCCTAGCCGTGGTTCTTGAACTTGGTCCTGGATGTCTACCACCCGAGATAAGAACTTGTTCACAAGTGAAGCTGTCTGGATGGCAGAGGGGGGAAATGTGCTTTGAATTACCCGAGTAGTACTGTGACGGCTACTCTCAGAGCAGAGGTGGGTCATGACAGGATGGCCCTCCGTGTGACAAGGGAGACGTGAATGAGCTGCGCTCGGAGGTTCCAGCTTCCTTAGATCATCAAAGTCTTAGAATAACATGATTGCTTTTCCTGGAACCTCTGCTAAGACCAAGAAACAGTAACTTTTTTAAAAGTGCATTTTTAGGACTTTTTCAGGAAGTTATTTAGGAATTTTAAAGGACTGAAAATAGGTGAGAGAGAGAAGAAAAGAGAAAAAGTGAAAACTTTCTTATTCTTTGGCAAACACACGAGTTGTTTTTAATATCGGCCACCGTATTTTGGTCTTTTATGTTGAGTCAGTAGCCTCATAAGCACTATAGCAATAGCTCATATCAAACTGCAGTTTCTCATACATGTGGTTTTGTTGCAACAAGTCAAAAATTTCCACCTGAAAGGAATCTTGCTTTATGTGAAGAGTAACATATGTATTGGGTTAAAACCCCCAACGAGCTCCTTTTCTTCATACCAATATCACAAGAGACTGAATTATGAGGGTTAACAAAAAGTGCTTGCTTGGTCTGTGAAAAAAAAAATTAAAAACTTGAGTGTGAGCCATTAAAAAAAATGATACTATTGTGTTTTGAATACATTAGTGGCCTCCGCAGCAAATGTGGTTCTGGTTTAGCTTTAGATCTGTAGTACGAACCCCTTCTCTGTCACTGTAGAATCACTAATAAAATTCTCTTGTGGTTGATTACTCATCCTGGAAAAGTCTGAATGAAGAAATCACTTTAAAAGAAATTTTGACCGGCATTTCAGTTGAAGAAGACTTGTTACTTTTGTTAGTAGATTTAGCCTATTTGAAAAAAAAATAAAACAGGAGTTATAGTGGCCCCTGTGAATAGCCAGTGAGACCACCCAGTGAAAATGCCACTCGCTCTCTGCCATCATGTCATCTCCCTTAGCCCCAGGGTTAGATCTCCGCGTCTGGGGGTCAGGGTTTGGTCTTCTTGCTGTATCCTAGTTGTTTAAGATGTGATTTAAAAAAAAAAATAATTCTACAGAAGTGACATAAAAATAGTGAGATTTTATTGCTTTTAGCTAATTTCCCCTTAACTTTCACTTAGCAGTAGTAGAAAAAAAAAATATTTGCTGTTTCTGTTTCAATTTACATGTCAAAGAACCTACTCATCAGAAAATATTGTGAGCACCATTTGTAAACGGAATTGAGGTGATGCTACTTAAACAAATGCGGGCCTCATTTAAAAAGCAATTAAGGTTTAGATGAGCATCATCCTTATTGCCCGTTTATAATTAGTGTCTCTTCGCTGTAGTCACAGATCAGGTGTCACTGCTGTTTGAGGGGTAAACCAATCAGTGGGAGATGGTTTACATTAAGATTTTATAATCTTAACATATTTTATGACACAAACTTTTAAATCATGTTACATGTTTTAAATGGAAAGCAGACCATCACCATTAAAAAATAAACCTGGAATTTCACTACACGTAAATTATATCTCAATAAAAATATAAATAAGCCTTCCCTTTCCAGTTATCTTCTCCTTAGGTGAAAACATAAACATTTCACTCTCTACTTCCTTCACCTTGTGTCCAAAATATACATGGCACATCCTTCTGCATCCCACCTACAGATGAATGAATCATCCGTTTTCTCTGAAGTAAGACAGTAAATTCAAACCTCATGAAAGGAAAGATATGGTGACTTCATGTTTTTGAAGTCAGAAAAGCTTAAATATTTTTTTAATTATGGAAACGTGCAGACACACACAACAGGAGGGAGAATAGTGTACAGAACCCCCATCTCCCCATCACCCAGCTTCACCAACGTTCATCAGTTTGCCAGGCTGACTTCTTGTTGGCAGCAGCCTTAGTACAAGGGCTCTGCTTTGTTTCCTTGTTAAACTCAGCTGTGCAGAGCTTGCTGCTCACAAGGCCCCTTCTGCATTTCATCCTGCAGAGGCTCATCTGCTTCCTTGTCTCATGACCATAAGATGACTTTGAGGATCCCAGTTTTATAATTATATAGGGAAAAATGTAATCCACAGCCCTTTGCTTACATCTGCTTTGATCTAGTCCTTTTAAATAAAAGGACACCATAATATTCAAGGTTCCTACTTCCCAGAGAACATGTGGGACGTGTTCCATGCGACCGAACCGAGGAAAAGATCCATTTGTCCTTTGCCCCTCAATGTATTGTATGGCAGGCCCAGAAAAATTTGCCCATAGGCATCAAAAAATGATGATGTGTGAAAAGGCCAGACACAGCATTTTGCCAAGACTAAACTAGGCAACACAGAATGAGGCAGACTGTAAGTGTAAAACACGCTAAATTTCATGTCAGCGAGAACTGGTCTGAAAACTCTTAAACAGTGGGAGGGCACAGTTCTAGAGTCTGTGGAGCATAAAATGTGTAAGATAACGCACCTGAGTCCACTCTGCCGGCATGTTGCCAGAACGAATGAGTCGGGAGAAGAGTGACTTTCGTACTGTTGCAAGTGGATTTTTCCAAATTTCTCACAAGCAGGATTTTGGTAAAGATGAGAGAGTAGCGAGTTTGAGATTGTATGTCTGGTAAGAACCTGGAGTGCAGATATTCTGAGTGATGAGCTGAAGACAAGCTTGTGCTAAGACAACCCCCTGGGGAAGGGTGGGAAAGTCACAGCTCCCACGTGCCACAGGGGGTGCACCTGCCCCACCCCCATACTTCGAGCTGGCTGAGACACTGGCCAAAGGCAAGGGCAGAAGTTTCTAGAAAGACTTCTGGTCATACCAAAACTCTAAGTCCAAAAGCCTCTCTGTTATATGCCTTGTGCATTGGGAACATTATATCTTTTTCTCATTATGGCCCAGTATTTCCCCCTTCCAATGATGTTTTCCCTTATTAAATAAGTTTTTAACCACTTTATAATTGAAATGAACTTTCATTTCATTTATTCATTATTAAAAGGCGTGTATCTACCATCATTTCATGTTTGTTTAATTGATTCAGAACTGTGAGAGAAACTGGTTTGTAATAAGACTACACATAACTCCTTAGTGCATGGTTTTATAGGCTGAGTGGCTTATTTGAATCATGTTTATAAATTTTATGAGAATAGCATTGACTATAATACACATTTTTTCCCCCAAAATCAACAGAAAAGCTCTAGTACAGGTGCTGTTCCATGGCTGTGTTAACTACCAGGCCTTCTCCTCACCCTGAAAAGTCTATTAACATGTAAAATCTTTTATACTTTAATTCACTCTAAGTATTTTCGTATTTTAAACAAACCATATCAAATTATCCTTTAACCTGCTTCCTTGTGGTAGACCCTCATTGTTCTCGTAAAGCTTACTATGTTATGTACATTTTTCTTCTGGAAAGTGTCAGTGTTCGTTCCCCGCAAACACAGCTCTCTGGCAGTTGGTACAGTGTCGTGTCCTACAGCAGGCTGGCTTGGATGGCATTTAAAGACGGGTTTAACTGGAAGAAAAGAACTGCCTTTTCGGTAACGATGCTGGTTAACTCTGCAGAGCTGAGGGACGAGGAATGATGTTGCGGAATAAACCGTTTAACTGTTCCAGTTGGGTTTGGGGGGTTTTATTTGGGGGGAGGGGTTGACCCAAGTTGAATATTTTGTTCTTTAATTATCTTGGGCTTTTCTCAGCAGTAAACTGAAAATTGTGATTTGCGTGTGTGTGTGTGTGTGTGTGTGTGTGTGTGTGTGTGTGTGTCAAATAGGAAGGTTTTTGCATAAAGAAGCCACAATGTAAAAGAAAGTTCCTTCTTGTATTTTTGAGTAATTGTGGTCATTTTCATGTAGTCCTTCTGTCGAATTCTGAGGCTGGAGCTCTAATGGCCTAATAATTTTTTGAGAATATGAGACCAGGCACAGCTGCCAATATAAACTGCCAGTTTCTTTTCATCTAGTACATTTTAACTTTTTTGAAAGTGGAATATTATTTGGTTTCTCTTCGATTTTTAAACTGATTTTTTTAATAGATAATAAAAGTAATTTCTAGACAAACTGCTTTCTCTGATTAACTTTAGAAAGAGCACGTTTTACATCTTTAGGTAAACTATGAGCAAATTTGAAAAGTGGTACCTTTTTGAAAAGCAAATGTAATTTCTCTTCTAACTTGATAATACTGATAAAAAAATGGTAGGCTTAATAGTTTCCTTATATGAGAAATACAGAGAAAGGATCAGATCTAATTCTATTCCCAGTCCTCTTAGGAACTCTGGTAGCTGGGTTCTTGTAACACCACCTTCTCCCCCTCCCCCTGCTCCTCAGGGCGGGTATCACCCACAGGGCAGATTTGAGCCTCTTCTCTCTGCATTTACCTCCCCAAGGAAGCGTACCCGTCTGCATCTCTGTCAGAGGCCCCGCTCCACTGTTCAGACCCAGCTTCCCGGAGCGATCGGCCCTCTTGGAAATCCCACCAGCGCCTTAAACTCAACTTGTCAAAACTAAACTGTCCCCACCAACCGTCCCCACCTCTCTGACTTGCTCCTTGCCATTCCATCGGTTCATGGTGTCATGGCGGTCTGGCCATTCAGCGTCAAAGCCTCGTGGTACCCTTCAGTCCCTCTTCTCCCCGATGCCCCGTTACTGATGCTGCCACATCCATCCCCTTCTCCATTCCCACTGCCCTCTTTCCAGCCCCCTCGTGAATGACCTTCAACTTCTGCAGCAGCCTCCGTACTCAACCCCTGACTTCACTCTGCAGAATTATTTCCTCAAAAGTCAAGGGGTAAAAACAGTCGGGTATAAACAGGGCCAAATGCTGCCATGCAATGAGGGAAAAAATTGGCTCTGGCTTTGCCATTTGGGAAGTAACGAGTGAGTGTGGTGAAAACTGACTCAGGAGAGTAGTGGGGGCAGGAGGCAGGTCCGATGGGTGCCGAGAGGATCTGAGGGGGTTGGGACGCCGAGCTTGGGCCACTCCCAAGGGACTGCTGTTGGAGGGCAGGAGGCAGACAAGGCAGGAGATGGGGGATAGTTTTTTGTTTAAGACAAAGAAAATACATATCTCCTTTATTTTTTTCTGTGAAATAAAAATAAAAGCTAAAAAAATAAATCGAGGAAGTGTTTGTTTTTATTGTAGCAGAAACCAGACAATACATTTGTGTGTGTGTGTGTATATTTTGTGTGTGTGTGCGTGTGCGTGTGTGTGTGTGTGTGTGTGTAGATGTAGATATTTGGAAGCTATATTTGTATTTGCTATATTTTGAGAAGCATAATAACCTTTCATTTATTGTGCCATAGGATAGTTCAGATACTTAGTAAATTCTTTCGCAAACATGAATGCAGTGTCAAGTGTGTGCCGGGCATGGAGGTGGCTTGGCACCAGACCCTCAGACACGAAGGAGAGAGAGCCCTGAGCCTCACGGACAGGAATTCTCCTCATCATTAGGTGGATACAGCCCAGAGGAGCCCATACTTAGCTCTCGGGGATAGGTCAGGGCGATCACACCACCGAGCGGAGCAGGTGCGGCAGCCTCCAGGCAGAGAAAAGAGAAAGTAAGGGCAGGGAGAACGAGGCGGCGTGGTGGAGCAGAAACGAACTGAATTTGAAGTTAGCGTGTTAAAATTCTGGTCCAGTGCCTCAGTCCTGGCCACGTAGACCTGAACAAGCTGTTTAACCTCCGCGAGCCTCAATTACGTCCTCTCTAATGCAGATGAAATAATGCTGGCTGCACGGGATTGCGGTGAGGGTTACAAATCAGTCCACTCCGTGAATGATCTGCTCCTGTTGTTGTTGATAATAGCAACGACATCAGCATGACACGGAGGCTTCCTCGGTCTCAGCATGGCCAGAGCCAGAAGGCCGACCTCCCTAAATACCAGCTGTGCTCAGGGGTTTGTACAGCTGTATTTCAGGGATGCTGGAGTGTGGTTTAACCATTGCAATTGGAGAATGACATAATTAGATTTAGGTTTAAGAAGACCACTCCGACAGCGGC
>NW_006436283.1:10205135-10205990 GCF_000325575.1 Pteropus alecto | reverse complement strand
GAGTGCGAGCAGAAAAACATGTAGAAATATTGTTTCCGATACAGTAATCATTACTCTCCCCGATTATGCCATAAGAGACAATGAGAAGATCCTATTTATTGCTGGCTATCAAAAGCGGGGAAATGCTGCTGAAACCACAAGCATAGGAACATTGCAAACCACAATAGCAGAAGAGAAGGGAGAGTTTCAAGTTCATTGTCAGGCTTGGTTGAATTGTGAATTTTATAATCATGTATAATATCAAAGAGCACCTACAGCTTTTAGACATGTTCTGAAACTATGTTAGTTTTTAAATTAGAGCCTCTTATCCTAGGGTCCGTCCAGGAATGGGCTTCAGACAATGTATGGACTCCCCGAAATCAGAGGCAAAATTATAAGCATTATTTTCCATGTGGGAGTGACCACATGGTCCTCAATGCTCAGATGGACCTAGAACCCAATAAAAAGAACTACACTGTATGTAGAAAAGGTTAAAAGAATTTGTAATGGACACTAATTTAGACATTTTGTCTGAATTGCAGACTTTTAGAATAGCTGCTACCCACCATCCCACTGGGATGTATCATGGGCATCCCAAACCTAGAACCTAACATACCCCCGGCAAAGCTCCAGAACTTACCCCCTCTACCCCCGGCAAAGCTCCAGAACTTACCCCCTCTACCCTGCCTCACCCTTAACCTTCCTCGAGGGCACGCTTCTCCCTGCTCAAGCCAAAATCCTTGGGGTCTTTTTTCTTTTTTTCTGGTTTCATGCTCTGTATCCACACCTCAGGGCTGTCATATCTATCTTCAAATATATCGGGAATCTGACACATCCTTCCCCCCCGCCCCAGTTGCTACCAGCGTTCCAATTCTC
>NW_006436283.1:10167372-10205082 GCF_000325575.1 Pteropus alecto | reverse complement strand
TTTCAGTGGCCTCGACTCTGCCTCCCTCCTTCTGCCCTTATGCCTCTTGTGTCTCTTCACAGCAACCCTGCCTTCCCACCTACCTCTGAACACAATCTAAAGTCCTCAACCACCCTCCGAGGCTTCCTGTGACTCTCTGAGACTTCCCCGTTAGGTCCCTGACATGGTCAGTCCTCTGTGCTCACCCTGCATAACGGCCTTTGTGGTTTCCTCCAGCATGCCAGCCACCTCAGGGTCTTTGCGCGTAGTGTCCCCTGCTTGGGAGGTTCTTCCTGTAGACATCTGAGTGACATGCTCTCTTCTCCCTAGGTCTTGCTCTGTTAGGCCTTCTTGGGCCATTTGTTTAAAATTGCAACACCTCTCCCTCCGCCCCACTCCAAAATATCCTCCTTTCTTGCTTTAATTTTCTTCTGCACTTACCGCTGACATATATTGTATTTATTATTTGCTTATTGTCAGACCCCCAGTATAACGCAAGCTTCATGAGAGCAGGGAATGTTTTTGTCTGTTTTCTTTCACTGCTCTTTCTAACCGTAATAGGTTCGTGACATACAGCAGAAACTCGATAGTCTTGTTCGAATGAATTTTATTTCGAGAATTTATTTGGCATCTTTGCAGTTACCATCCATGTGTTCTGCTCACTCTAACTTTCTATGTATGATATCTGTAGTTCAATCAGATTGTTTGAATGGATCCTGTTTCTTTTCTAGTTCGCCTTTACTTAAAATAGTAATTCATACAATAATAATTACTGACCTTCGCGGTTTCTAAGTGCCTCATATTCACCTGAACTCTGTTTCCAACAGCTACTTGGCATCTGAGAGTTCATCTCTGTCCACTTCTTACAGGTTCCTCAAATTCTACACCACCCTCAATGACGTAGGAAAGAAATTCCTTTAAGGTTACTATAAGAGACTCAATTTACCATAGTATAATTTTGAAAAATGCCATGTTGGTCCCATATTACAATTCCTAGCTGTCACAACACTTTTCAGAGTGTAAGTGTACCTTGCAGGTGTGCCCATAGAGTTATTTTAATTAGAAACAGCTTTACGCTTTATTGCATGGTTGTGGTTCTATGCTGGGAATATAAGAGACATTTTTATAAAATAAATTGACACCTGCTAATGTGTCTGCTTTATAAGTTTGGAATTTTTTATGCTGGTTATTTCTGAAGTAGAAAACATCTGTGCCTGACATTTAAAATCTGGTTTTGTTTGCCTGAGCTCTTTGGAACAGTAATAGGCTCGAGATCTGAGGTCTTTTTAATGCCTGCTTTTCAAGGGTGCTAATTTTTAATGTTTATGTGTTTATCTTACGCTGTTTCAGGTTTTACAAGATGAACTGGAAAGCCGTTCTAATCAAGTGCGATGTGCAGAGAAAAAACTACAGCACAAAGAATTGGAGTCACAGGAACAGGTACTCTGCCCTCTCTCTCTTGGCTGGGTTGTTTGTTTACTTTCTCCAAGTCAAGGAGCTTATGTATTTCCTGTTTCCATTGGGATGCTTTGGCTGCAAGTAACAGCCTACTCTACTCCTAGCTGGCATACACAACAAAGAGGTTTATTACCTCACAAAACCAGAAGTCTGTAGGTAGGGCAGGCTCTGGGCAGAGAGCCTCAAGGCCCTGGCCTTGCTTCTCTGACATTTTTGTGGCTCTTCCTCTGTGTCGACTTCATCCTCAAAGCAATTCCAAGATGGCTACAGCCGTTCCATGAAGACCTAGCAATATCCAGAGGCAGAAAGGCACTGTCTGCTTCTGGAATCCCCTTCTAAAGAGTAAGGAGACCTTTCCCAACCACCTCCCACCTCCCCCCACACACACCCATACACACCTCCCTTCATACCCCATTGGTCAGATCAGGTCACGTCCTCAGCCAGGCATGTCCAATCGCTAGCAAGAGGACTGAGGGTACCGGAACCAGCCTAGACCAATCAGAGTCTACCTGCTGGTGATGGAATTAGTTGGGGAAGAATAACCTGCACAAGAAAGAGGGGAAATGGATGTTGGGTATACAGCCAACAGTGCCTGCCGTGTCATCATATTAAAATAAATGGACATTATTGTACTTAGAGACATAAGTGATGTTTTTATTGAACTTTATTTTTCCCCTCTTTCTTCCTGTCATACTAATAAAATTTAATATAAGCAGAATAATCTGGCTATGACAATAGCTAATGATCTGTTTCATTTCCAAATGATAAGATTATTTTCATTCAACTGTCCTGGTTATAGTGAATCATTCTTTGTGGCAATCTTGACAATTTAAACTAAAAAGTTAGAGTATCAATAAAGATAATGGGTCTCAATGAAACCTTTTATAAATCCATCATCCTCAGCTATTGGGTATAGTATTGCTAACTAATTTTTATGCACAGAATCTGCCATAGGATCGACAGATGTTTATACTTTGGTTGTGTCATAGTACATTCATTACAGCAATGTTAGGTTAGGTCATTTTGACCTTGTGGGAAGAGTCAACACTGAAATTAGGCTAACAGGGAGCTTTTTTCATCTCTGGAGATGTTTACAAAGAGGATCTCGAGATAGGAGATTGCACGAAATGGCATATATGTCATGTAGGTATGTGTACATCATATATGTATGTGATATGCATAAATACATATATATATATATGCATATGTATGGGGTCTGTGTCATACAGTCAATAACAGGATCACATAATAGGATAATACTAAGATGAAAAAATTAACTACATTTAATCAAAGGCTTACAAGATGACAGATACTGTATCAGAAACATTACACATATTAGTTTATTTATCCTGGTAATAACGTAAACGGTCAGCATTATCCTCCCCCTTTCACAGATGACACACTAAGACCCAGAGAGATTGAGTGACTCAGTAGATGGTACAGGTGGATTCACACCCAAACCTGTGCTCCTTTTACGACAGTTTTAAGTTAAAACATTGCTAGTTCATTGAAAAAAAAAAAGAAAAGAAAAGCCGCATAGCAATGACGGGGAAAGTAAGTTTATTAAGTATGGCAGGAAAACAAACATACGTTCCAGACTCCTGATACAGTAGCGTTAACACTCCATGGGCAGAGAACAGCCGAGAGCAAAGGAAACTAAAGCAGAGCGGACACAGCCGCAGGTGAGAGTGCCTCCTCAGACGGCAGCGTGGCGTGCAGGTAGAACTGGCACAGGTTTAGGTGTCACCAAAGGTCAGCTGAGCTTCACCTTCTGTCTAGGACGCTTGCCACTAAAAGACAAGCTTCTGAAAAGCAGGAAACGATGCTCGCAGGAGAACTGGGGCTTCTCCAGTTTGTGATAAAACATACCTTAAGGTAAAACTTTATTGGCATCACTCTAATTCATGGCAAAGCTTCACACAGAAAATGCCATACTATATTGAGAGTAGAGAAATTAAGAAATCCCAAATGAACAATAGGGAAGGATTCAGGAACCACTTTTGGTCTTTTTTTTGTTGTTGACTTCTTTTTGATCATCAAAGTTGCTTTCATCTTGATGGTGACACTAGCTTTTTAGACTATTTCTTACACTAATTCCTGATATCGTCTATGAGGCTACAAGTTTACCAAAGAATGTCAGAATACCCACGGGTAAAGCTGAATAGTTCATAATTTTGCAACTGTGAAATGTTGGGTTCTTTCCATCAGATCCTAGGGTGTAGCTAGAAAAAAAAAAACAAAACCATCGTTTCAACAAAACTGAAGAGCAGATAATGAGCACTTAATAAATACTATTCATCTATATTTAATTTTTTATTTTGCATGAATTTGACCTACACCCCCCTTTCAATTTGTGGCACTAATAGAAGTAATCAAAATAATTAAAGATATTGTCATGTACGGTTTTGGGGGTCCGCTTATGTCTGAGCTTACTTCAGATATTTAAAATCTTGAAATTGTTATATATGATTTTCTTCTTTGCATCTTTCAAAGCAACTACAGTAACAGTAGCTACCCTGACATCAGCCAATCAAACAGCAAATTTGTGTAAAACAGCTTCTTGAAACTTTCTTCTCTTTCTTTTCAACCCAATATTATTATCTTGCTACTAGTTGCGTAAAGAATCAAAATTGAAATTGGCAGAATTACAAAGGACAATTTCCTGGACTTCTTTTTTTTAACTTGCTTGCTTTAAAAAAAAAAAAAAAAAAGTTTCTGTTTTTCATTTAAGAAAAATTCCTGTGTTTTGATTCTATAAAAACAAAAAATGAATGAGGCATTTTAAAAGTTGTGTTTTTAATTAAAAACGAAAAGCTGCTTCTCATCAGGTCTCGATGGGTGGTATCCTTGCTGCCCACCACTGGCCTCGGTGCCCTCAGCTCCGTCCCCTACCTCTTCAGCCATGGCCAGGCAGTCAGCACACTGCCCAGCGAAGGCTTGTTTGTCATGGTTACAGAGTTAATTTGCTCCTTATGCAGATTCAAGATAACCCAAATAAAATTAGAAAATACTAATTTTCTGTAAGTCAAGCTTATAGAAACATGATCTTTCCTGTAATCCACAAATAGTAAAGTAATTAAAAATCATTATTATTTTTATCCTCACCAGGAGTTAATAATTTCTAATTCCAGATAAGATCTGAGCAAGAATCCCATAATTGCAGCAGAGGAGGAGAGATCAGAGCTCTGATCAGACTTCCTCATTGTGCAGGGAAACTGAGTCATCGGGAAGGGCTGCAGTGGGGCCATAGCGGCGGACTCAGGGGAGGACTGCTCCTACCTGCGTGGTTCGCAGGCCGCTCACTCCCAGGATATGGTTTTCCATTATCGTGAACACTATGTAAAATGGATCTATGTTGTGTGTCAGTCAGGTTCAGGGATGTGTAAAACTAACTGTCATTTTCAGGAGCAAATAATTCATCATTCACAACGAGACTAAGTAATATGCTAGCCCTCGCCTAGATAATTCAGTCTGGTAAATTATAGAAAAGAGAGGGAAGAAAAGAAATAGTTTAAAAATTTACTTGGTATTCTTAACACCGCACAAAGCACGTATTTGTCTCAAAGGTACTAAATGATGACAGATTTTAGCTTAATATAATGTAGATAATAGTGTACATGTAACAGAACCCCTGGTTGGAACTGGGTATCTTAAGTTTTGAAAGTATTAATAGCTTCGATTACATCGGTCACTCAGGTTCCCAGAAGATTCTTTTAAATAAATTATTGAGATAAACAATACTTCAGAGATCTCCTGATAAATAAAACGCAATGTTGTGCATTTCTAAGCACAACATTGCGTTTTATTTATCAGGAAATCTCTGAAGTATTGTTTATCTCAATAATTTATTTACTCACCCTTTTGGGCTTTTACAGGCATGTGCTGGACAATGATAGATGCTGAGAAGAAACAAAAATGAATGGATCACAGAGCAGTTTCCAGTCTTACAGAGCAGAGGAGGAATATATAAAGTGTAGGCTCCAGGCATGGGATTTAGAGTAGTTTTTTTCTCCCCTTCTAAATGGCTCAGAGGCTCAGAATCACAAGCGTAGAGAGAACACAGCACCGGTCCTGCCGTCCGCCCTCTCTGGCCCCATGAGGAAGGAAGGGGAGCATCTTTCGCTGGTAGAAGGTCAGGGTCCCACTGCCTCAGGCAGGGCTTGGAGCTTGCCGACACACAGCCGTTTCAAGAGCCTGCAGCCCTCAAGGGAACCAGGTCCTCGTGGGCAATCGGAGGAAGGGCAGTGCCCCGGCCAGTCCCCAGGGGCACCTGGGCTCCTGCCGGAGGGCCTCTGAGGCCTTATGGCCAGTGTGTTCGAGCAGCTGCTGCTTTAGTGTCGGGTCTTGTCTGCTGTGTCCTGGCATTAAGGGTCTGGGAATTGCAGGCTCGGGTAACCCATAACTTGTCTTAAAATACAGCGAAAAGCCAGTGGTGATTTAACATTTCCATCACAGCTTTGCAGCAGCCCACTTTATATTTCAGTCCTAGACACGTCCATTAATTTAGAAGAGAATCCAGTGGGCGAAGCCTGTCTCAGCGGTAATCGTATGTATTTGGGGAGGGAGCGGAGGTTGTCCCAGAGACTGCTGTGGGCAGGAGAAACAGGAGAGGCTTCAAGGACAAGGGTGACCCAGTGGAGAAGCGCTGCCGGTTCTAAGTCCTCCTCTGTCACTAGTAGAGTAGTCACGTGGTCTTGGGCAAGCCGCTTAACCTCTGCAGGTGTCAGGTTCTCGAAATGTCAGTAATAATACCTTCCCACAGGGTCAACAGGAATGTCAAAACAAGATGAGTGTGTGTGAGATACTTCAAAAACTATAAAACGTAATGCAGATGCAATGTATGTAGCTATAATTATTCACAGAGGAGAAGGGGACGTGTGAGCTAGACGTCAACAGAGAGAGAGGACATTGGAACAGAATGAGGGAAGACGTGAAGCTAAGACCAGAGAATTAGCTTCATTCATTTGACCATCAAAGAAAGAACAGAGCAAGCCTCTGCTACCGGCTACTCTTTACCAAGCGCTGTGCTCGGCCATTGACGGCCGATCTCGGATGCAGTGCTGATGAATTCACTCATTGGTCAGAAAGCAGTTGTCAGCATTGAGGATTTTTTTTCCTTTAATTGGGTTTTACATGGTTGCGTTTATACTTTAAAAAGATTAACTGGCAGCAGATGAGATAAACAAGAGATAAAAAGAGACATTCCGAGGTTGTAGCACTAAAATTCACATCACTGGTCACAGGAGAAATCAAGGAGGTTTGGACTGAGGACAGGCGTGCCTCCTTCTCTTGTGCTTCGTGATGTTTTCTACAAACCGAAGCGAGACCCTGCACCAGCAAAGCGATGACGACTCGCTGTACCGTGATGCTCGCTCTGCTGCAGCGGTCGGGACCGAACCCACCATATCTCCAAGGTACGCCTGTGTCGTCGAAAGGAGTAGAAAGAAAGGAATAGGTGTGAAGACTCACTTAAAATGCACAGAACACAGAGATTTAGAGGGCAAAAGAAAGGACCATGTCAAAAATAACACCAAGGTTTCGAACCAATAAGCTAGTGTATAGTCAGCAGTGCTAGCATCACTTTTCAGATGTTGAGCCTGAGATGCTAGCAGCAGGGCATTCATTTGGTGACGTGTAGTTGAAAATCTGAATCTACAACTCAGGGAAGAGCCCTAGGAATGTAAATGTGTCTGAATCATCGTGATGAGCAGATATAGCAGAAGCTCATAGATGTGGGCGACACGGACAAGGAATTGCAGAGCGAGAGAGAGAGAAGAGGGCCGTGGGCAGACCCACGAGGAGGACCACACTGAAGGGACCAAAGAAAGCGGGGGAGGGTACAGAGAGGCCTGAAAAGGAACGAATGGTCAGAGAGAGAAGAGCAGAGCCAGAAGGCTCTGATGCCATGACAACCAAAGATAGTTACCTGCTGGACTTTAAGCTCCTGAGGACAAGGACCCTACGGTCATCCACCAGCATTTGCCGAACTGAACTGCTCTGTAAAGCCTGAGTGCCCTGCGTCTCTCCGTCAGTGACCTTGCCCACCCCGTGTCCCTCTTTCGTCTGGGCTCTTGCAGCATTTTCCGTGACCGCTAGGAAGTATTTTCCCATCAGGCTCCTATGACAGAGGAGGTGGGCTCCTGAGCTGGGACCGTGTCGTCTTTGTCCTTGTATCTCAGCATTTAGCCTAGCGCCTGGCCCGTGGCGCACTCAGTGAATTCATGGAAGGAAGAAAGGAAGGAGAGAGGGAAGGAGACAGGAGAGGAGGAAGGAAGGAGGGAGGACCAACTGCATCACACGCTACAGGGAGTTTAAGGACGAGGAGCCCAAGAGCCACCGAACTTGGGCGATTACAGAGCCTTCGGTATTGTGCCTCCTAAATACATTCTAAGTAGAGTTTTTCTAAATATATTCTTGAGTAGACTTTTGTTAAAATACATGTCGTAGATATTCTTTTATAATTTTCATCTGGAGTGAGCAGGGTCATTGAGCCTTCTCATGGCTTATCAGCTACTCCTCAGACATCATGGCCCCAAAAGGGTACGTACACCAGGGCCACCAAGAGAAAACACAGTGCCAGCTCCCTGTCCCTGCAGCCCACCTTTCCTCTTGCTTTTCCCCTCGGTCATTTTTTTCAGCTTTATTGAGGTATAATTGACAAATTGTATCTATTTAAAATGTACAACATGAGGATTTGATACACATTGTGAAATGATTGCTACAATTTCGTTAATTAGCACGGGTATCACCTCACATAATTAATTACTTTCTTTGCGTTCGATGAGAACACTTAAAATGTACCCTCTTAGCAAGTGTCAAGTATACAACACGGTGTCGTTAACTGTAGTCCTGATGCTGTACGTGAGCTCCCCAGAACCATCTTAGAACTGGAAGTCGGTACCCTCTGACCAACGCCCGCCGTGTCCCCCACCCTCCAGCCCCTGGGAACCACCGTTCTACTCGTTTCTATGAGTTGGACGTTTTCCTTTCTTTCTTTTTTTAATTCCACACACGCCTGAGATCCTCTCTCTGTCTGGTTTACTTCTCTTTGCACAGTGTCCGCCAGGTTCATCCATGTCGTCACAAGTGCCATACGGCCCACCTTTCTGCTCGTCTCTAAAGGCAGATTTTCCTTCCAGATCCCTCCCCTCAGAAGGCCAGAGCAGGAAGGATACCAACAAAGCCCTTTATTTTCTCTACACAGAAACTTAGCGTTCTGCTGCCTCCTTCCCAGGTCCCCGGGTTTAAAGAATAAAATGCGGTCTCTTCGGTATCAGTAGCTTTTGGGTAGTGTTAGACATTTCTAGAAGTACTTTAGCTCCTTCTGCCTATGATACCATTATAACTGTTTCATTCATATTCCCAAAGAATTTATTTGCCTCCCACAGTGGCTAGTGATCTAGCAGGGAGTAACATGGATTTGAGGAGAACCGACATCAATATATTGCAAGCTTTCATTGGGTAGCACTGCTTATCTTTAAACCACCTCAGTCATCATCAAGGGTAACCCACAAATCCATAGAGTCGCAGACAGCCTTACGGAGGAGGATGCTATGTAGACAGAAAATCAATTAAGCAATAATCGTGACAACTGTTGAAAGGAAGAATTGGTCTTTTACAGATTTCCAAGCCTTTAATTTCCATTTTCCATAACGGATTTTAAAACTTCACAGTCTTAGCTGCTATTGGCTAACTCATCTGCAGTGAAATCTATTTAAAAGTCCCAACAGCTCAAAACTATGTTTTATTCCAAAGCATATTATGAAAACAGGGATAATAATTGCAACAGAAATTTAATTCAAAGACTTTTATTGGCTTTTCATGTGTAATGGTTATTATTCTGGCTTGTTTCAAGTAATTTTAATAACCACAGTTTATTTACAAAATTCAGACTAATTCTTTTGTTCCCATGCCAACAAAATACATTTGTTCCCAGACAGCTGGTGTGATGCATCATTCTAAAATTTGAGTTGTTATGAGGGATACAACCACATTTAATTTTGGCCACATCTTACTGTCAATGAGAGTTGGAATACATGCCTGTTTTCTCAAAAACACGAATCACAGTGTCAGGGACATGAATATTTTCATTAAAATATACATCTCATCAAAACGTTCCTTGTAAGTCAGTTATTCTAGTAGATTTTAGTGGCAAAGCAAGTTAAACATTTATACCCAAAACCACCACTACAAACTATACACGGTGATCGCAGGGCCATTTTAGGGGACAACCGAAGCAGCTCTTCCGGGGCGAATGGGCCCAGCGTTTCCTTGTGGCTTTCTCCAGTTCTCTTTGTTTTTAACCTCATTGGGCTTGTTGTGCTGGGGGGCGGGGGGAGGGCAGGTCCCCAAAGCGCCTGCTGCATGTTTTTAATCCTGTGCTTTGCTGACATAACAATTCCAAGTGTCAGCAGAGCACCCACTGCGTCATTGCAGCTGTTTTTCCATGAAGCATTTTCTGCATTGTTGAAGTGGCTCTTCATCCAGTCAGTGAACACTGGGGGACAATGAGGACGGGGCGAGGGCCACTGGGCTGCCAGGGCTCTGACCCAGCGCTGCTGGCAGTGCCTGCCGAGGGCTGCTGGGTCTCATCTTTCACTCCTGTAATGAAGTAATGTGATAATACATTCTCATTTCTTTTGGTCTGATTTTTTTTTTCCCCTGACAGTTTTGGCTTTAATTTTAGTCTTCTTAAAAATTATTTTTAATCCAAAAATGACTTAATCCAAACGATTTACTCCAAATCAATAAATTATGGAAGTGCTTAAAAAAAAAA
Organism: Pteropus alecto; assembly: GCF_000325575.1. Taxonomy (NCBI): domain Eukaryota; kingdom Metazoa; phylum Chordata; class Mammalia; order Chiroptera; family Pteropodidae; genus Pteropus; species Pteropus alecto. The sequence continues at coordinate 10,194,869 of NW_006436283.1, read as the reverse complement.
AGGCAGGAACAAAAGCTTTAAACCAAGTTGTGTTTTATACTGCCTTTTATAATAGGTGGAGGAGAAGAATTATCAAGAACTAACCTGATTAATATAATCTCCTGGGAAGATAAAAAGGAGACCGTATCCCTGAGCAGTGTCCTATCAAGGCTTACCCTTCTGGCAGCTACTAAGCCCTGAATTCACGGACTCGAGTGAACAGCTGGAAAGAGGAAGTAAAAGAGGAGATAAACACAGAGATGGTACAAGAGGGTGTGAGTCAGCTCGCTACAGGAGAGAAATGCTTGCTATTTACTGTGCTCGTCACGTTCAGAAAAGAGTATCAAATATTCTAAGATGGCACTTAACTTGCAATTCCTTTTCCGCCATATTCCAGACAGAAAAGATCGCATTTTCCTGTCGAGAAAGGGCTATTGTGAGGTAGAAGCAACTGAAATTGTTTGTTGTCAAGCAAAGGACAGAGCGGAGGTATTTTTAGAGGCACCAGGTGTATATTAATTTAAATTAGAAACGAGGAAAGAAAGGTGATTTTTTTTTTTTTAATACAAAGAAAAAGTCAGAAGTTTAAAAGATCATTTGAATATACTTTCCATGTAGATAACCTTTTGGATTTCTATATAGAATTAGAAGACATAGTTTCAGTTGGAAAAAATATTATAATAAAATGTTCAAGTGCAAAGGATGAATCACATGGAAAAATTAGAACTAGTGAAGAATATAGCATTTTTTTCATATTTTTATTTTATTTTGTTTTGTTTTAGGCGAGGCAACCCTTGGTTGACCTCACAGATTGCAAGGACCTTGTCAGCTTACAATCCCTTATTTATTTTTTTTATTTTTTTACACCTACAGCACCTGGTCTTCCTAGGTGGTCTCCCATCCAAGTACTAACCAGGCCCGACCCTGCTTAGCTTCCGAGATCAGACGGGATCGGGCTTGTTCAGGGTGGCATAGCCATGGATGAATATAACATTATTGGCGTTATTGAAATTTTGTGAAATATAAGGCCTATTTTGAATCAGACAGCCTAATACTCGGTTCTGAGTGTATAGACACGACACAGAAAACTCGCCCTCTAGGAGCTTCTATTATTTATAATAGAGGAAAACAGACTCTGTGCCCTGCTGGTTCTTAGCAGCAGCAGCAGCAGAAAGGAGTCAGTGGGCTGACAGCACTTCGGGCCTGACACCCCCTATAGAAACAGCAGCAATTTTTTTTGTTTTTCTGTCCTTCATCTTTAAGGTTTTATTTGAATGAATGTCCTTGCCGAAAGAATGGAGAGAAATGGGAGACTAGACTGAATTACCCCAAATGCTTCACTTAGCACGTAAGATTGAGAGGTTTTATTTGACTTGAAAAACAGAGGAAGATAAATGAGATGGTAAATCCGAACGTGCCATGGTAACTAAAGGACAGCTCAGAGTGAACTCTTCTTCTAAACCCATAAGTGACACTTCAGCATTTCGGTTCAATCCACCAGATATTTACTGAGCACCCACTATGTACAGATTGTTTATTGTCTCTGACATATGTCAATGAACAAACCAAAAAAAATCCTTCATCTCGTGAAGGTTACATTTTAGTGATAGGTTCTTCATAGCCTTTTGCATTTTTGTATGAATTTATACTTCATTTGTCAATTTCTAATAAGTCTTCCAGTCCATGATCATAGTATATCCTTCTACTTTATTTAAGCATTCTTTAATTTTTCTGTTATATTTTTGTCATTTTATACGAAAGTGTATCTTGCACATCTTATGTTAGATTAATTCTTATGCACTTGACATATTATGATACAATTTTAATGGCATTATTTTTAAATTTTTATTTTCTCACAGTTTGTTGGTGACATACAGAAATACAATTGAGTTTTGTACAGATTCCCTTTGTCGCATTAAGGAAGTTTCTTTCTATTCTTACCAAGAGTCTTTTTTCTTTTTTAAATTATAAATGGATGTTCAGTTTTCTTAAATGCCTTTTTTCATCTTTTGAAATAATCATACATAGTCTGTCCTTTATTCTGCTAACGCAGTGAACTTGATTGATTGATTTTTCTAACATTAAATCTGCATTGCGTTTCTAGAATAAGCCCATTTTGATCATGACGACATCTTTTTTTACCTTTTGCTGGATTTTGGTATGCTAATATTTCGTGTAGGATTTTTATATCTGTGTTTATGAGCGAGATTGACCTATAATTTTCTTTTATTGTAATGTTCTCACTAAATTTTGTGATCAAAGTTTGTAGGACTCATAAAACAAACTGTAATGTTCCCTGTTTATCTGTTTTCTGAAATAATTTGTGTATTATTGATATCATTTTATCTTTAAATATTTGCTAGATGAAGCCATCTGGATCTAGAGGTTTTTTTTGTTGGAAATGTTTCATTTAATTAGGGTATACTTTCTTTAGTGGTTATAGTATTCAGAGTTTCTATTTTAGCTTCTGCCTAATTCTTTCTCTCTTCTCTTTTTGGGGCTATAATTATATGTATAATAGGTCTCCTAACTTTGTTCCCTATGTTCTGTATTCTGGAGATTATGTGTGTGTGTGTGTGTGTGTGTGTGTGTGTGTGTGTGTGTGTGTGTGTGTATACACATATACATATATATAATTTTTTAATCCAGCTTCTAGTTTACTATTCTCTTCTCAGCTGTGTCTAATCTGCTATTAAACTCATCCTTGGTTTTGGTTATTATATTTTCTAGAGCTGGATTTTCTACTTAACTCCTTTTTAGTTTCCTATTCCGTGCCAAAGTTCACGACGGTGTTTTGTTTTTTGTTTTTCTTTTTTTTCTGTTGTTGTTGAACATATTTATCTTGGTTTTTCAAAATCTAGGTCTGATAACTATTATCTAGAGTTCACATGGGTCTTACTTCCTTGTCCTTTGTTCCTCTTGGCTTTTGGTCTCATTGTCTTGCTTTCTTGTGAACCTGGCTATTTCGGGTTGAGTGCCAGTTATTTTATATAGAACTTTATAGAAATAATTTGAGACCTAGGGCGATGTTAATTTTTTTCCAGGGAGAGTTTACATTTGCTTCTAGGTAGGCAGGTAGTGGCACTTGCCATCTTGAATGACCTTAATCCATTTTAAGGGACTGAGATGATTTGAAGTTAGACCTCAGTTCTCCAGAGGGCTGGCTGGTCTATTTCCAGTTCACTCCTACTCCGAAGTGTAGCCCTTTGGGATTTTACCAGTCAGTCCCTTTTCGTGAGCCCTGGACTGCATTTGTGTCTGCATGCTGTGTGTGTGTGTGTGTGTGTGTGTGTGGTGCTGTTAAAAGATCTGTTCAGTTTCTCAGCCTCTCACCACCCGCTCTAGGATTGGCAAAGGCCACAGTGTAAAAATGTCCGCAAGTGCCAGACTTAGAAGTTCTCTTGATTTCTATTATCTCCAGCATCTTAGCCCCATAATTCTTCCCTGTCTCGTTAGTTCCCTGCTTTGAGGCAGATTTGAGAGAGAATTATCTAAGCTTCGATTACTAGAAGTAGAAATCTCGTATTTGCATTTCTGTGAATTGCTTGATCAAATTCATTGCTAATTTTTTTCTATTGACTTTTTTTAATTTGATCAATAGAAATTTATTTTTTTACATATTCTGATTATTAAGAATGTTAAATCAGTTGCAAATATTTTCTCCCACTTGCTTATCTTTTAACTACTATATTCAATATTTTAATTTTTTGAGAGTTGTTTTCCATTTTTTTCTTTATGACTTCTCAGCTTGCTTAGAAAGGTCCTCCCTACCCCAAGATTTAAAATATATTCTCTTTTATTTTTCTCTAATACTCTTTAAGAGTTTCGTTTTACACATTTAACTCTTTTTATCTACCTCAAGTTTATTGTTATATGCTGTGTAGGACAAGGATTATGATAGACAGACTGTCCCCCCAAGGATGCTCATTCCTTAATTCCTGGAATAGTGAATATGTACATTACATGAGGAAAAAAAAGACTCTGCAGATGTAATTAATGTTACTAATCAGTGACCTTAAAAAAGGGAGGTTATCTCAGAATTTCAGAGTACTGAGTCCAGTCTAAACTCAGGGTCACTTAAAGGCAGAGAACTTTCTCTGGCTGCAGGCAGAATAGATGTGGCAGAGAGGGAGGGCTCAGAGAGCTTCTAAGAGCGAGAACGATTCAGTGCACCGTTGCCAATTAAGAATTGGAGGGGACAATACCAGGAGAATTGCAGGAGGCCTTCAGGGGCTGAGAGGGGTTCCCTGTCGACAGCCAACAAAGCAGTGGGGACGTCAGTCCTACAGCTGCAAGGAACTGAATCTGTCTACAACCTGAATAAGCTTGGAAGTGACTGCTCCCCCAGAACCTCTAGATGAGAGTCTAGGCCAGCCAACACCTTGATTTTGGCCTTGTGATACCAGAGCAGAGGAACCAGCTGAGCCCCCTCAGACTTCCAACCTATAAAACTATGACATAGTAAATTGGTATTCTTTCAAGCTGCTAAATTTATGGTAATTTATTGCAGCAACAACAGAAAACTAATACAGGGGTCTTATGTTATTAGTTTACTTCCAAAGAGATAGCCAGTTATTAGTACCATTTATTGACTGAGATATTCTTCTGCCATTTATTTGAAATGCTACCTTTATCAAGAGTCAAATTTTCCATATATACATGAATCCATTCGGGCCTTTGTATTCTTTCCTAATACTCCATTTCCTGTGCCAATTTGAGTCGAATATCATGGTGCTTGAGAGCATGAACTCTGGAGCCACAGTGCCTGGGTTCAGATCCCAGCTGTGCCACTTCCACTTACTTCCTATGGGACTTTGAGCGAGTTACTTTAATTTTGACCTCAGTTTCCCTGCCTTGAAAATGGGTTAGTCACAGTACACACCTCATTAAATTGTTGTGAGGATTGGCAATCGTTATAAGTAATACTTTTGGAAGAGACCTAGTGCGTAGTAAGTATTATCTGTAGGGGAAAGATCCCTCTTGTTATCCTTTTTTTTTTTTTAGAATCATCTTATTCTTGAGCATTTGCACTTTCATATGAATCTTAGAATAATTTTGCCGACTTCCATTTTTTTAAAATCTGGTCGTCTGGTTGGAATTGCATTGAATTTATTAATTGGTCTGGGGAGAATTAATATCTTTGCAATATTGAGTCTTGCCATTCAGGAATTTTGCATCTCTGCATTTCGTTAAATCTTCTGTGTCTTTTAGTACGATTGAAATTTATCTTTTGAGAGATGTTGTACATTTCTTACTAAATTTATGTCCAAGTATATTACGGCAGTTTTTTCCTTTCGTGAATTTTCTCTGTACATTCTCCAAACAGTTATTGCCAGTGTTTAGAGAAGTATTCGTATTTTTTGTTTATATATATCCAGCCAACCAGAACTACTATCAATATTCTAATGATTTTTCAGTTGATTGCTTAAATGTTTCTAAGTAGGCAATTACGTCATTCCTAAATAGAGGTGATTTTTGTGTCTTCTGTTCCATCTTTCATCTCTGTTTTGTTATTGCACAGGCTAGATCTTTAGCTCAGTTTTGAGGCGTAGCAATGATAGAATGTGTCTTTGTCTTTTACTCGTCTTTAATGGGAATGCTTCTTAGGTTTCACTCAAGCATTTTGGTTTCTGAGGGTTTCGATTAGCTACTATTTGTTGGGTTTAGACACACCACCTTCATTATAATGATTTGTGTTATGTTTTATCATTTCCCACGAGACTAGGACTCCTTTGAAGGCAGAGGATATATTACAGTGGAAATGCACACGCACACATATATGTATATACATCTGCCCCATAGTCCGCTTTCACCGCAGAGAAGATAGAGAGTGTCTATCGGGATAGGGGACTTAGACAATTAGAGAGACACACAGAAGGCCTTAGAGTCCTTTTGAACATGCAGGGCGGAAGCGGCACTCCCTTCCAACTTGTCCTTTCATCAACCACAGCGTCTTCCTGGCCCACGCACACTACACCTCCACGGGATTTCATAGACACCGGGTAGGGTCCCCATCTCCAAGGCGTGGAACCTGCCCATATTAAGGGGTCAGAGGGTACTTCTCCCCTTCCCGCACGTTCATACTTCCCCCCAGCTCCACTCTGGAGCCCTTAGACTGTGATCAGGGGTCTCTTTTCTGCGCTGTCACCCTGTGGTCTGACCTTTAGATTCCTGGCCCGCTGACTGCTGTTTTCCCTTCTGCCACCTGTTTATAGCATTTCCCTTTCGACCAGCTGCGTATATTTGTTTTACCCACTGCCGCACAGCCACACAGCCTCGACAGACCCCGAGAAGGGCATTTCCCTTTAGAAATAGCAGCAGACATTTCTTTATATATTTATATCTTAATATATTATACCTATTATATTCATATTCTTTATTTGTTATAATAGTAAGTTATTCTTTTGAGGACAGAGATAGGAGTCCACTCCCCAATCGTTTGCCTTGAGCTTCATCTTGGCACCTGCCCCGACCACGGCATCCACACAGTGCTTTGCAGAGAGGGCATTTGACTTCTTGATCAGTGACTATATGAATAATCCATTCCATGAGTTTTTGGGCTCTGAGTTGGCTGGCAATCAGATTTATTATTCTGAAGCAGTGTCTACTTAGTTTTCATTCATCTTTAAAACTGCTAAAATTTGCTTATGCGTGTACTATTTTAGTGAAGTTTGTCAAAAATTTGTTGTAACACGTGTGAAAATTATGTTACTTAATTGTGGCTGGTTCCACTTCTTTGCGAGCCATGGCATTTAGGAACATGTGAGTCTAGGACAAGACAAGGTTAGCTTGAAGCTCGAAGAACGCATGATGTGTTTTATAGTTGGCTCTTTTTGGTATTTTGTTTTTAAACAGGTGACAAATAACGATAAAAATGTTTGCATTTGTGTATACAAAGATGTTGCCAGCAAATAGGAAACTTCCTGAGAATTTAAATTGAGGTTTTATTTTTATTTTTTCTGAGTTTTAACAATATACAGAAACTAACAGGATCCAAACAGTGAGTTGAAATCCTGCCTGTTAAGAAATCCTGGCTTTGATATATATGCAGCTATATTAGGGCATAATTAGAGCATATTTTGAAAATGACAGAACACAAAAATTTTACACCCTCATAAGCATCAACAAACCTCAAAGAAGGTATGCTTCACCGAAAGGAGAAACAAGTTATTTTCAACAGGAGAAGGCTCCTGTTCACGCAGTAAACACTTGTCGTACACCTACAGTGTGCCGGGGATGTCAACCAGGCGGGGTCGCCTTTCCCCAGAGGAGCTCCTAGCCCAGTGCCCGAGACCCTTAAAGTTAACTTGTAGCGGTTCGTTAGCCCCGCGCCATCCTATCCTTCTTCTTAGACCCCACCTTTGCAGTCTCTCGTTGACTTCTGGTCTTTGGCATCACCCTTTATCTTAGGTAACCTGTTCTGGTCTCTCTCTCTCCTGCTTCTCAGCTGTACGTTCTCTCGTCTTCATTGGCTTCAGCAATCTGTGTTGTGATGATTCCCCAGTTTCTATCCTGAGGGCAAAACTCCTTCTCAGACTCAAGCTCTACGTTCGTGTCTGCGTGATGATACATGGATCTCAATCTTATGCATCAGACTCCAGAGTCTAAAACCTAAGTCTTTAGAAAAAAACTCCGTGCTGCTAAATCTAGATTTTAGAGTTGATTAAGCAGTTGAGTTTCAATATCACGACAGCTTTAAAAGGGAAGGGAAATGAGTCATTAATAGGCAATAGTAATAGATTCATCTTAGTACCAGGCGAAGTCAAACTGGTGTGTGGGTTCGGTGCCAAGAGAAGGGCCAGCCGCCTGGCTCCTAGAATGTTCCCCCCACCTACTTGCAGGAAACTGAAGTTATGGGGCGGGGGGTGAAATTTCCATTATCAGGGACCAGAATTGTATTTTTTAATTAGAGACTTATTGGTGTAAGTTATCCCGCAAAATGTTCACTCATCAGAATCTTTACCCAAAGAAAGTTCCGCATGTAGGTGATGAGAGATAGGGAAGGACTGGGCACCAGAGCAGGGTGCGGAGGAGGCCAGGGCTCTGCGGGGCGGGGCAGGGGGACGGACAGGAGAGCCCAGGAGAACAGCGTCGCTGGACCGCGTCGCGCAGGTCTGGCCTAGGAGCCAGACGGAGCCCGTCCAGACCTGACCGTGGCTGAAAGGGCGGGGCTCACTCCCACGGTGGGTCAGTAGCGCTGAGCTGAAAGAAGAGAAAGCAGTTTGAACAACACTGGAGAGGAAGGGATCCCGTCTCCCGTCCCGGGACAGGAGGGAGAGGAGGGCGAACTTGGCGGCGGCGGCAGACAGTGCTCCGACTCCTTTCCAGCTTGTGTCATCCCAGGAATGTTGCTCACCAAAGCCACATGTAGTCAGGTGCTTTTAGAGTTTTCTCTGCCCTTTGTGGTTATGAATTATACAGACTTTTAGTGCTTAACTACAAACAGAGGATTTTCCAGGTGGGGGAGAGGAGTTATGAAAAAGAAAAATGCTGAAATACAAGTCACTGGGGTAATAAGTTCTCTTAGATGTGGGTAGAAAGTTCCTGACTTAGAGCCGAGGGCTTACCGTGTATATCGAACAGCTCAGCATACCTGGAGGGGCCGGGGGATTAGTCCAAGAACAAGGCATAGATGTTTTTGACATGTGAATTGTTTACAAGCTAAAAATATAGTGAAAAATAAAGCCTGGCCTTGTCACCGACTTTCGGTTTATTTAAATGAAGTAGATCCCGTAAGAATAGTGTCCGGGCATCGGCCCCACTCGGAGGGGCAGGAGCAGCTGCCGCCCAGGTGCTGTGGGAGACACTGATGGTGACCCCAGCTGGGCCAGGGTAGCTTCTGTGATGGCTGCACAACTGGGCATTTTGTTCTTGGTGGTGGTTCCAGTTAAGTTTATCTTCGGTGTGCAAATATTACAAAGTGATCTTAATCCTGTTTCTATCTCTGTCGATCTAAACGTATGAAATTTAAAATATACCTGTACCTAAAATTAATTACCACCCTAACTACTACTGCTTATTTTTAATCTCTGTGAGACTCCTCTCAACAGACATTTGTGTATGTGTGTGTGTGTGTGTGTGAGAGAGAGAGTATAGGAATGTTTTTTAAATGCATGTCCTTAATATAATAAATTATAATGGTACAAGAGAAAGAAATACAGGATTTTGGAGCTTTGTCGGGGGGATCATTGTTTTTCCTCTTGTTCTGTTGGCTTGTTTGGGGGGGGTTGCTTGTTTTCCGGGGGTTTGCTTTCTAGCACATCAGGCGGGACCACATTTTTCATCGATCCTATAACATATACCGACTCAGAAAATGTAGTTTTCTCCCTACCCCGTCACCCTGAAGTTGCGATCACTCCCTGTAATTCACTGGGCTTCTACGCTTGGTTCCCTGGACATTTTCCCAAGCTTGTTCAACCATTAGCCTTCTGGACTTCTGGGTTTAAGTACTGTCAGATCAAATTTAAATCATGTGTTGAGGCTTGGTGGGTCCATCATTGTCCTCAATTTAAGAAGCATTATAGAGGTCACGACATCGCTACAAAGAAGGTGGCACTAATCCCTCACTTTATAAAGGGGACGCCGTGGTGTGCATTACACCGAAGGCAGCGGCCCCTCCAGCCCGGAGCCCCGAGAGCCAGCCATGCGCTCACTTCCTCTGCTCTCACTGTGTACTTCCAGGGACGCGGAGTACAAAACCAGATGTAAACTATTTTTCAAATACTCCTCTGACTTAGCATTAAATTTCCCTTAGACCAGATGCCAGTGTTTAAATAATATCCTGAAGGATCCAAAGAGAAGGAATTACTCATCGTGTTTCATTCATATAAAATCCGAAATAAAAGGGAGAAAAGTACAGAGAAACCAAAGTACCTTGACTATGCCTGGCCAGACTCTAATAATTCAAAAAGAATATTGCCTCACTTACGAAAGCTCAGAAGTGAAGGGCTCTTTTTCTTTAATTATCAATTGAACATCCCATTATTTATTCGCGCTTTTCAGTAAAAACAAAGGCAGACCATTCCAATTTCTCCAGCAAAGCAGTTTGGTTATATTTTCAGGAGATTGCGCAACACTCGCTTTCAAGTGGCTCTGTGCTTTAATCACTTCCATTTACTTGTTTTATTGATTTATACCTTGCTCTCTGCAATTAGCGCTTTGATGGCTTGCGTCAGTTAAGACACGCAGCAAGTAACTACCCCCCTCATCTTTGGATCAGGTGATTTTCGGTGGTGCTCCCTAGTCGTTAACAAAAACTTCACCAGGCACATGCCGGTGGGTCCTGAATTGCACAAGGGCCGGTCACTGGCAGACTGTCAGCACGTTGCCTGCTAGGTCTGCAGGTTTCTCGTAAGGTAGAAGGTTTGTGGAAAGGCCTCCATGCGACATAAAATGGAGGCCAGTAAAAGGTTTGCCAGCAGTGGAGGAGGTCCACTGAGGTTAAATAGCGTGAATTCGTCGTTGACCCTGTCGGCACTTGTGCGTACGTGTTTTATTGTTGTTTACTTTCTACCGCAGCAGAAGGCAGGTGGTGGGGAGAACCCAGGGCTGGGGTCTGGCCCAGAGGACCCGGCAGTGTAAGACGTGAGTGTAGAAAGCCTAGGTTAGGTCAACAAGAGAGTTCGTGAGGGAGCGAACCCACTAATTTGGAAGTGGGGAGGCTCCAAGTGACGAGAGTCGCAGTGCGGATCACAGCGAGGAGGTGGCAAGGCTGTCGGAGGTGTGGGGTGGTTAAGGGGTCGAGGCAGATGTCAGCGATGGATGAACCAGTCCAGTCAGCAGGGTGTGGCCATTTAAATAGGGGCCATGGTTACGTCTCTGGCTGATTGGTGGGGCTAGCTCACCAGGTACAAAGCCATGGCCCTTGGCAGAGAACCTCAGCCCTGGTCAGATAATCCATTCGAAATAACTGGTTGAAACTCATACTGGTTTAAACAATAAGAATCTTTTCGTTTATGTAACTGAGAAATAGTTGGCTTCAAGGGAGGCATAATCCAATTACTCAAATTATGCGACCAGAAGCCAGTTGTTCTCTCTCCCTGTTTTAGCTCCATTTCCTTCTTGTTGGCTCCATTCCCTGCATTGTCCCCCTCGTGGTTCCAAGATGACTGCCAGCACTTCCGGGGCCTGTGTTTCCAGGCTTAGGTCAGCAGAGAAGAGAAAGTTTCTCTCCACAAAAGCTCCTGCAGAAGTCCTGGGCTCCTGTTTCATTGGCCCTGAACTCTCATTCCAGCAGAGCCCGTGAGCAGTAGTCCGGGGAGTGGGGGGAGGCAGTTGACGCATATGAGCTGGTCAGTGAAGCAAACCATAGCCGGGGCCCCGAGGCCCCTGGATCCTGGGTCCAGGAAAAAACCGAGCTGTCTCCAGCTGCTGGGCTGAGGCTACTAGGTGTCAGCAGCTTGTTAGGGCTGGGCTTGCAAATATGGAGAAGACTAAGTGACACAAGCAGAGTGGGGGTGAACAAAGTCTATAGTGTGGAACGGAAGTCACTTAAATTGAGGTGGTATTATGGGCCGAATGTTTGTGCATCCCTAAAATTCATATGTTGAAGCCCTAAGCCCCAATGCGATGATATTTGGAGATGGGGCCTTCGAGGGTGATGAGGTCACAGGGTGGAGCCCTCACGATGGGATTAGTGCCCTTTGTAGGAGGAGACCTTGCGCTGTCTCCGCCATGTGAGGACACAGCAAAACGCTGGCAGTCTGCAAGCCAGGAAGAGAGCGCTCGCTTGAACCTGACCCTGCGGCCACCCTGACCTTGGACTTCCAGCCTCTGGAGCTGGAAATAAATGTCCGTTGTCTAAGGCGCCCAGCCTGTGTATTTTGCTGTAGCAGCTCAAGCTGACTGAGACAGGTAGGAGCCAAGAAGCCAAAGGTGTCAAGATATGAATTTGTGAGGACACTGAGCCCCGACAGTGTTAGCAGGAAGACTATACCGGAAGCTTTGATATTATCTTGGACTCCACCGTCTCCATCAGCCACAGCTTATAAGCATTTCACCACCGAGTTGTGTTATTTCTGCCTCTAAAATGTCACGTCACTTCTGTTCATCTCCATCCTCCCTACAGTCGTCTTTGAATCCTGGTCACCTCGTGTTTGGATGAAATGGTCTCTTTCTAGCTGGTCTACCTGTATCTCATCTCTGAATTTTCTTCCTTAAATACCACTATCATCATGTTTTCTTCTGCTTGAAAAAAACAACTGGATCCCACTCCCTGCCAAAGCTTTACAGTTCTCTGTAGCCTGGATTCATTGACAGTCCAGTATGATCTCTAAGCATTCCCCAGCCAGGCTCTCAGCCGAGCGGGCTCTCAGCTTTCATACCATGCTTATTTTTACCTTGGCTCCTGTCTTTTTTCCTTCACCTGGAATTTCTTTCCACCAAATTTCTGTCCATCCAACTGCTCTTCACCTTTGGGAGCACAGCTCAACACCTACCTTCTCCCTCAGACCTTCCCAAACAATTCCATGCCTGAAATATCTTTTTATTCTCCCAAATTTCCATTATGCTTATACTCAGTCCCCCCGTAGCTGGATGTATGATGTTCATAGGCTAATTTTGTTTCTCAACAAGATCGTAGACTCTTTGACGGCAGGGTTTAAGTCTTCCGTTGTGTTCCCCACAGAGCACAGACTAGTGCTGGTAAACTGATGGGGTTCATCATCGACTAGAAGATGTAAATAGGGAAACAAAATGCTCGTGTCCAGTTCTGTGCGTGCTGTAGGCTGGGTGTCCTTGTGGCTACTTCACCAGTCCCAACAGTTTCCCACCTGACCACCCACCTAGCTCTTTCATCCCGTTGGCTTGGAATAGTTCAAATTAAGAAGTCAAGGTTGCTGCTGACATGGTAGTTGAAAAGGTCTGTATGCCTAAGACTAGCCACCCTTTGACACCATGCACCCTAATCCTGAGACAGTCACACTGGCCACCCCACTTTCTGCCAGAATTCTTACATCTGCCACATATGATCCAGAAACACAATTGAGCTAAATCATGGGTAGATTAAATTTAAAATCTCAGACAAATCGTCTCAAAGTTCCCATTCCATCAAACACATATACTTACTTTGCCTTACGGGACATTGAAAATATATACTAACCTAATTTCACAGTACAACAACCCTTATATTTTCAAAATTATTGGACATGACAAAGGTCACAAAAGCCACTTTTTTAGTACAGGGACATGGGCTCTCTTGAGTATTTAAAATCTTCCTAACGCCTGGAGGAAGCAAGATTAATTTTCTCAAAACTGGAAAAAAATGTGAGCATAATATAAGATAAAATGATATCCTTATCTCAAAACTCTTAGACTTTCTGCTGCCAACATCAGTTCTAAATACATGTGCAAAGTAAAGAGAGGGGACGAAATTGCCGTGGAGTCCGAAGTTACCCGCTCAGGCGCTGTAGCTGCGTAGAAAGATCCTTCTGATAGCAGCCTCTGATGGTCGGAAATCAAGCCAAACAAACCCTCTAGAATTCTGTCTGAACAAGAAAAGACACCCTTTCTGTTTGTTTTCACTTATAAATGAGGTAGTTGGAATTTTCACCATAATAAGTTTTACCTTGTGGTCCAATAAATATGAAGAATGACAGCAGTCATAATATCAGCACACGACGTTCTGATTTTAAGAAGTGAATTTTCTCTATCACTGAAGCAAAGAAAAAAAGCTGTCCCAATGAGGGCCCCAGAGCCCTCAGCTACCTTTTTTGTTATTATCGCCTTTTTACTTTCTACTAGGAATTCTTTGCTGACATCATCCGAATATGTGTCTAGATTTCAATACTTTTTTAATATTAAAGAAATGTCTTCAACTAAATGAACAAAATCTTCTCTTTATTTGACCTACGTTAGTTTGATGTGTTTTAAGAAAGATCTGGGCAACGGTTTTATGAAGAATGCACCAAGACGTTCCTGGAAAAGCAAACAAGTGAAAATAATAATGAAAAAAGAGTTAGACGAGGAAGCCTCTTGCTCAATCTGACATAACCAACCTTTGCTCTCCCCACACGGTTTCTTAAGATTGTGTTGATTTTGTCTAAGAACAAGGTACTTAGGTTTTCAAAAGATAATTTAACCATTTCTAACAGAAATTTTACTTTCCAGTATGTCCAAATGGACCAAGCCAAGTTAATATTTATATTGCCAGTTTATCTGACATATAAAAGTAGAAACCCAGCCTCTCCTGAAAGACAGAAAGTGAAGAGCTCCCTGTCCCCATTTCTCCATCCGACCTAGGCAAGTGTAGCTCTGGTTAAACGAGCCCAGAGTTGCATGTCACGTATATCCTGCTTCACGCAAACTCCAGCCTACTTAAGAAGGTGACAGAAATACCTGTATGTTGCCAAAAACAATCCAAGTAATGTTTTCAGACTTCAAATAAATAATGATATAATCTTACTTTTTAAATAGCATTGATCTCTAATAAAACATAGAACCTAACTACTTATCTACCCTCAGGGAACCCACAGTCCAATAGGAGAAAACATATGTAAATCAATAATTATAATATTGTGCAATAAAAAAAGCAGAGGCTCTGAGGTAAAGGAGACCTGGATGTGGATCCTGGCTCAGCTACTAATTAGCTGTGTGACCGCGGATAAGATAGGAACCTCATTAGTCCCATGTCTTCATATGTAAATAGTCATAAAAGTACCACACGGAATTGGTGGGAAGATTAAATGAGACGTGATACATGCAGAAGGGTGCAATGTGCACCTAATACGTGGAAAGCACTGTGTGAGTCTCAGTTGATGATGAGCCTCATCGTAACAATCCTAACTGTTAGATGCACAGGATCCCAAGGCGTCTTAGAGGAGAGAACAGTTACCTTGACCGGAAGGCTGAGGAAAGGGGGCCTGGAGAAGGCTGCTCCAGCTGGTCGGGAGGAGGGAAGGGCAGAGAAGGGGCACGGAACAGCACGTGCAAAGTCATGAGGCACAGACAGGCATGGGACTTGCGGGAAAATGCAAGTCATTACTGGACCATAAGGTGTCCTGGCAAGTTAGGCTAAGATCAGACAAGAAGATTCTTAGATGATCTGTGTGTAAAAGGTTGTCTTTATAGGGAAAAGAAAGTCGTTGAAGTATTTTTATGATGGGGGCATGGGAGGCAAGATGGTCAGATCTGCATTTTAGAGAAGTGGGCAGCAGCAGAGAATCAGGGGAAGAAGAAAAACTTGGAGCAGGACAGATCACCACTAAGTTCCCTCCCCTGAATAGAATTCGGGAGCGATCGGCCTCCAGTCAGAAACCTTGACTTTTTCCCTTGTCCTTAGAATAAAGCGTGACCTTCAAAGCCCTAACTGCACAGTCTCCAGCTGTCTCCCTCGTCCCTGCCTATCACATGACCCCCCTCCACACCTGGCCGCTTGAGAGTCCCCCAGCATCCCACACGTTCACCTGTATGCTTCCTGCTCTCCCCTCAGCCAGAGATTCCTTCTCCCTCTTATCCATCGAGAAGACTTCCATTATCCCACTCAGAAGGTATTGGTCTCTCCTGTTTCTTCCTTGGCCCATTATGCTTCACTGATGTATTTGTGTAGCTCCTTTTTAAACCATTTCACACTCCCCCTTTGCTCGTCCATACAGAGCCACGCAGAGTAATCGCCCTTCAGCTCTGGCTGGATACAGACCCCGATGTTGTCATTCACAACACCTAAATGCAGTCCCTTGATAACATCACGTTCCCTCACTTTTAATTGAATGAAAATTCCTTTTATCTCTGCTGTGTAAAGGTGAACAACTCGTGAATTTAGTCAGTGACTGTTCACAATGGTGTTTGGGGGTTTTCTGCTCGGAGGTTGTGGGGTCTCTGTTCCCATTAGCTGGGAGGTAGGGGGGATTCGTGCACAAAACCCTCATTAGCGTTAATTGAACTGCCTAAGTCAACCCCGGGGCACCTGCAGAACAATGGCCGCCTTTGTCCTCCCGTCTTGCGTTGTGTATAGAATGCCATATCTGGCAAGAAACGCCTTCTCAAACATGAGGAGATAATTGGTACTTTGAGGGAGAGATTTAACTTATTTATAATTGTCAAGTTTAAATATGCAGAAAAGAAAGAGCAGTCATAGCTTGTCTCTTTTGAAAAATGTTCCCAAACCAGGTCAAAAAATCCTCTGACTAAATCAGATATTTCGAACGATATTTAGCTGAAGGTTCGACGTGGACACTTCTCCTATCACTTTTGCTTTAAAATAAGAAACAACGTCTTTATCAACAAACCAGTTCCATCTTAAACTCCCTTTATTTGTAGCATCGCCGCTCGCACAACGCTCACGACTAATGTGCCGTGTAGATGGCTCCGTGTCACACGTGGTGGTGATGACATGCGAGGCAGATGACAGGGGTGGTGGTCTTATCTTCCTTGGCTTCTTCGCGGCGGCTGATGCCTAAGCGCTCCCCTCCCCTGCGCAACCCCAGGCCGAGCTCCCCCTGCTCCTGACTCGTGCCCCACCTCTCGGGCATCCCTGACCCTCCCTGGTTCTGCTTCCGCTCTCGTGTCCCAAAAGCTGAGCCCTTCGTAGCTCTTTGCTCCTGGGAATCTCCGTTCTCTCCTGCCCCCTTCACAGAGCTCTTCCGCTCCCGGGGCTTCGGCTTCCTCTTCAGGCCCGTGAGTCTCAGGTCTGCAGTCCTGGCTTTTCTCGTAAACGCCATGTCTGTGTTTCCTCACCAATGTCTCCCTGGCACCTGAACTAAGCGGATGCAAACCGAAACCGGGTCCCTTCTCCCAGCCACACGCAGACCAGCCCTCTACCCATCGCCCTGTCTCTACAGTGACGTCACTTTTCCTCTGGGCAGGCACATGGCTGGAGGCAAAAATTCTCATTTAACGCATCTCTCACTTTCAATATTTATGAGCCAGTCATCAGCTTCTGCTATATGACCTCCCCACAACTGTCACCTTAGAAGGAGAGCTCCTTGCTCTCCTAGATCACCCTAGCCACCTCCCACTGTCCCCTAAATCCCAAGCTAACCCCTCTCTTGAGATTTCTTTGTAATATTTCCAGGTTAATCCTCCCTCCTCCCGCTCCCTGCCTCCCAGCCACGAGGAGGCACGGTGCAGGTTCAGATGTCAGGTTTCAGTCCCGGTTCTAGCAGTTACTGGGCTCCTGTTAGCTCATCTATGAAAGAGGTACGATGCTGTTACCGCCCAGATTTTACCTAGGGATGAACCAGAATCTTTACAGTATGTAGATTCTTTATCTGTTCCCTAATACAGTGTGTGGCATAGATCAGGTGTTCATAAGTGTTCGTTTCTCTTTACTTTCTCTATTTCCTACTACATTAAATCAAAACTTGTCAGCAGGACTTTTACTGCCGTCATAATTTCAAGGTCCCACCTACCTATTCAACCATAGATTTATTCAGTCATTAACTCATTAAGACAATATTTACTGTGTGCCGAGCGGTCCAGCCTTCCTTCAGTGTTCAAAGAGGAAATATCAAATGGACTTCAACGCCCCCGACAGCCTCACTGAGTGTCAGTCTCACTCCATAAGTCTTCTTGGGTTTTTTATTAACAAAGTCAGTTAAGTCTCGCGAGTCCTTTTTCTCCCTCGGTTGGGATTTCTTTCGGTCCTCCTTTGACAGACACTACCTTTGCGGGAAGTCTTTAAAAAGGTTGATCCGCTGGCTCTCTCAAGGAAGGTCAGGCACTGTAAAGGAAGGTGACAGTCACCCTGCTCCGCCCCCCAGGTGTTT
This sequence comes from Pteropus alecto, assembly GCF_000325575.1. Classification (NCBI taxonomy): domain Eukaryota; kingdom Metazoa; phylum Chordata; class Mammalia; order Chiroptera; family Pteropodidae; genus Pteropus; species Pteropus alecto. Next base: position 10,177,188 of record NW_006436283.1, on the reverse strand, counting down.
CCACGCCATTCAGAGATGTATCTTACAAAGTAAAGTGGAGAAGTCGCTTCCTTCTGCCGCGCCTAGACTTGGCCCTCCAAGCGTCCACTTTCTTCATCATGCACCTCCCAGACTTCCCCATTCAGCCTTTCTCATCCTCTGCCCCAGCATTGCTGCACAGATTGTAACCCTTGAAGGAAGAGAGTGTTTATAGTATATATCAATCTAAGTGAAAAGAATATCGGGAACGATATCAGGAAGAAAAACGTTAGAAATAGCAACCAAAAGTATATATACTAGTGAGAAAGAAGCTGGCATTTAATTTTAGGGAGAAGGAGAAGCGTGAGTCCTTTAATATCATGGCCCTACAGATAAAGTCAGAGAGTGAGTAACGTGGAAGAAGCACAGAGCAGGGGGCAGAGCATGGATGAAGCAAACTCCCCTCCTTCAGGGTAAATCTCTAAGATCACTTTTGATCTCAGCAGCCGGGCAGGCCCTGGTGTTTGCCTCCAGTTTTCTCAGCTTTGAAGTTGGCCTACTTATTAATAGCCACCGTGATGACAGAATCTGCTCTTTGTATTTAGGGAAAGGTTTTGAGATTAGTTTACCTTAGACATTCTGAAGATCCTGTCATCTTAAGACAAAGACTGACTTAACACCAACACTTGTCTGCTCTGGGGTTTTGATTCATTCGTTCACTCAGCAAACATTTATTGAGTTTCAACCATATGCCCAACAGTGTGCTAAAGACCCGGGCTGCAGCAGGCAGCAGACCGACCCCAGTCCCTGCCTGTGGCACCCACAGTCTAGGGCGAGTCTCAAGCAACTTTCTGTAAAGGGCCAGAGAGCAGATATTTGAGGCTTTGCCAGGCCATAGGGTCTCTGTCAAGACCTCTCAGCCATAGATAATACATAAACGAATGAGCATAGCTGTTCCAAAAAAACTTTATTTGCAAAAAGAGGCAATGGGCCAGATTTGATCTTCAGGCCAAAATATGCTGACCACTAGTCTAACAGATGCCACTCATAAATGCAAGTTATTATTTTGTATATTCTCTTTTTTCAATTAGGACTATTTGGGTTGTAAGTGACAGAAACTAAACTAAAAATCTAAGGACAGGGCTAACTTTTAAGTGCAGCTTCATAAAGGGCCCAGTTTTTTTTCCTCTCTAGTTCTCAGCTCTTTTTCCTCTGGGTTGGCTCTACCCTCAGCCCAGCTCTCATTCTGTGGTAACATGATGGCTGTCACAACCCCAAAATGACATTACCTGGGTGAAGTCCAGTGGGTGAGAGTCTCAGTCCCACGGCTCTCCATGACTGGTTACCTAGACATGGATCGGTACCCAGGTCCCAAACAGTCGCACCATGGGAGAATGTGATGTGATGACTGGCTAGGCCTCGTCACATGCTCCGGCCCTTGGACCCTGGGTGGAACAGAGAGTGGGGGAGGGGCGGATTCCAGTTACAAGAAGACTCTTGGGTGAATGCTGGGGCTCAGACCTCGCAATCATCCACTACGTGTATCTTGTGAATTCTAAATGAGTACCTACAAAGACCACATTTGCTTATAGGAGCTCGATGATATGGTTTCAGCTTCTTCATCTCCATCAGGAGATAAAGAATACAGCTTATATGCCAAATATTGTCCAAAGTTTTAGTATTTATTCACACATGTTTATTTCACATCACAATCACAGACTTCTGTAAGTCCTCGATGCATGAACAGATCTGTACACCCCGTTGGTGATTTCCTGGCCTTTGACCACCTCACCCATCTCCCCACTTTTCTATGTGTGGTAGTCCTTAGGAGTGGACTTGCCAGACCCACGTTTGCTTTTTGGTGTTAGGAGTATTTTGAACTACCCGAAGCTGGATCTAGAGCATCTAAACCTAATTAAAGTGCTGGGTTCCAATCATTCTCTTCCTCCTCAGGCCGCCATTTGCCCTCAGTACCAGAAAACTGTCCTTCCCGAAAGCCTAACCCTTTCCAGAAACCAGTTCGCGCTTCCTGTCCACTTTAGAGGCGGCGGCTGCTCCGTCAGTCAGCCACCCCCTCTCCTGGGGGGCCCGGGCTCATCAAGCAGCAGGTTTCACTCCTGTGGGGTGGACATTGGTCCTGTGAGCTGCATCCTCAGTTTGAGGGGACACCAGTTGAAATGAAGAGCCGTAAGATAAAACCATATTGGAGGAAAGGGGAAATTAATATTCTAAAGATTTTTAAGAAAATTATGGTCACAGTTATATTTCCACTTTACCTCTTAGAATCAAAGTACCCAAGGTGTGCTGCACAGCACCTTCCTTAAAATGGATCGCTCTCGGCAGTTGCTGTAGCAACGTGTAATACCTCAGCCCCGCTAAAACTGAAATTTCTTAGAAGGCAGTGCATTTTTTCTCAGCCGCACTAGAATATTTTTTGCACCATCTTTCACTACTATTACTTTCAGTCTTATTCTTCAAACCACATTGGAATTCAATATTAAATCTGCAAGTTCTGTATATTCACTCTCCTAAAAAGCCCATGCGAAACCTCTGTGCTGCACAGAGGCCCATCGCTCAGAAACACCCTCCACGTTTCTGTTTGTGTTACATCCTATCGCTCCCAGCAGCCTCCCTCCCTGTGTCCCGCCCTGCCCACCTCTTATCAGAAGCCCAGTGTCTTTTTGATGCTATCTGCTTGCCCCAAACCCCAAACTGCAGTGCCCACCCATGTTCACTCTCCTTCACAGTATGTACGGTACTCTAAAGTTACTTGTTCTCCCCGCCTCCCGCATCTCCTACCCCTACAACCTACCCACCAATCAAACTCAGTTTGCTTTACGGCCCTCAGCTAACAAGGACAGGGTTCTAAATAAACTAATCCACAATGAATGGAAGCATCTGATAATCTCCCTTCACCCTAATTGGTGGAAATCTAAGCTGGTCGGAGAGAGAGTTTTGAGCCGAGCTCCTTCCTTTAAATCATTTAGCATGGAGTGATGATTCTTCACCTGTGAGCCAGAGTTGTTGATGAGGGTCTGAGAAAATCCATACCCATAACAACCACTGTCAGTAACCCGGATATATACTATGACTCAAACAGGTACTACTGGTTTTCAAATATATGATTGTTTTAATTATAAAATACAAGTTCATTTAAAATTGACTCTAAATTCATCAAAGCTTTGTGTCATTATGTACTTAATCAGTGGATACTAAATAAATACAAAAGGAGTTTTAAATGGAGTCCTCTAATTATGAATATATACAATAGTTTCCTATAAAGATTTATAGTATTGTAAGTAATTAGAAAGCAAAAGTCTAATGATAGAGGATTGGCTAAGTTAAATATATATAATTCATAATGTATAACATATAGTGAAATATGTTTGTATAACCTCCATTATATGATGTAATAACTAACATTAACTAAGTGCTCCTTGTAAAAAATCTGCACGTGTTACATCATCTAATCTATACAACAGCCCTGAGAAATGACGATGCCCATTTCTTTGGTAAGGAGGCTGAGGCACAGAGCAGTTAACCTTCCTGGGGCACACAGTTAGGGGCACAACCCAGATTCAGCTCCAGATGTTCCTGCTCCAGAGTCTGGGCTTTAAACCCCCCCACTTTACTCAAGGGAATTAAAAGGCAGGTTACAGTTCAGCCTTTCCTTTTGTGCAAGATGGCTCTCCGAGGTCCAGTTATGAGGCACCCCTCTGCTCTAAACGCTCAGTGATGATTGGTAAAGTAAGAAGAGAAAAGTAAAAGGAATTATTTAGTATCAAAAACAAGATGAACATCGGTGTGGCCTGGAAACAGAATGGAACCCCAGAGTAGGGAGTGAGGCCGAAACCACAGGTATGGGGCTCTGAGTCCAGCAGTGGAGGCAGCTAGGAGGAAAGACCCCCAGGGTCCCAGGGACTGAAAATGCACATAGGGCTCTTTGACAGGTCAGTGACAAAGGACCTAGGTCACAGCTTGAAAGCGAAAGCTGATTTGGGCCCCCTTCTTGAAAGGAAATCGATAGAAGCTGTTGGCTACAGCAACCAGGGCTGTGGCTCATCTGAGGTTGGAAGGCAGTTGCCCCAGATGCAGCCTCATCACCGGGGCCTGACAGTCACCCCACAGCAGGATCTCCGGTGTCCAGAGGTCCAGATGGAGGCAGTGGGAAAACCCCATGGGACAAGAAAGAATAATTAAAAAAAAAAAATGAGAAAGGCCCTATGTGAAAAAACGCATTCAGGCATTTGGGGAGTGAACAGAAAGGAAGATGACGTGTCTGCTGTTCCAGAAGGGAGGGGACCCTCTGGAGTGACAGGAGGTGAGACGCGCATAGAGGCCAGACTGCGGGACCTTCTTGGCTACATAAAGCATTTTGATTTTGATTTTAAAGGCTAAGCAAATTCAGTTCAAAAAACAAAACCAGCATACCAGTATTACAGTCGCCCAGGTGCCAGAAGAAGGTATTCTGCATGGTCCCAGCGGCGATGCAGAAAAGTAGAGATTTAGGAGATAATAGCAATAAAATTCTTACTTAGTTACCTTTTTCCTCTGCTTAACTGACCCCAAAAATGCTTGGTTGGATTTTGTAAAGTAGTATTAGACACAGCCACTTCCCTGATCTGCTTAACTCTTACCTTAAAATTCAATAATAAATGACTACGCATGACATTTAAAAAAGCACGTAAGAAAAACCATAGCACTTTTCAGTGACAACTCAAAAAGTGGCCTTTTCTTCTCTCACCTCTTCAAAAGTGAATTCAGTAGTGGGTACAACGAAGCTTACAATAAAATAGCTTGTTTGATGCACCAGCCCTAAGTCGTTTGTTTATACAGAGCTGCCCACTTCCATCTGACTTGCTGTTTTATTATACAACAGGAGGTTGACATGGTTTTGACATATTGACTTCACATAATTGATATCGTGTTTTTCAAATAAAAAGACCACTAAATATGTTTTAGTTCTTCCTTCATATTTTTAATGAAATGATAGATTTCCAAGGTTGACATTTTTCAATGTCACTTTTTTTTTTTTTTTATCTACAGAGCCCCTCTTGGCTCAAGTCGACTACATATTCTATACACTTTGTAGACTCTCATTTATGCAAATTTGTCCGATTAACCAGGATGTAAGTTTCACTTCATTGTAATGCTAAACTCCAGTTATGGGTGTTCTCAGTCTTCAATCCCCATTTTCAAAATGAAGGGAAATATTGTCAGTGTCCTTGCTTTCTAAGGAAAGGGGGCAGCCTGTTGCCATGGCCCAGACACAGCTATCTTTGGTCACCTGGACACCATGGTGTACATACGCCACGTCCACTCAGCTTACAGGCATCTTATTACACCACAGGGATGTCACTGTTTGTCATGGCGTCCTGGTTTTCCTCATTTTTCTTACTAAAGGTAAGAAGATGGAGAAGAGTGGAGAGAGAAGTAACCGTTGTGGAGCGAGGGAGGCTTCTGTCGGTCTGGTGCGGTGTGGTTAAGGCACGTGGAAGCGCAGATAGTGCTTTCTGAGCGCGGTAGCAGTGCCCAGGTGGGTGGGAACGAGCCACAGCAGCCCCGGAGAAACCTTCCCAGGAGTTCTCAAGTGAGAACAGTCTTGAATTCTTCTGCATTCAATAAACACCACTCACTAGTATAGCTGGACGCTGTATGCTAATGAATATTAATTTTCTAATCTAATAAGAAGATCTGTTTACATGTAAAATTTTTGATCTTCCTTAGTAAAAGGAATCGTATGTCCACCAAACTCTTCACTTAGATCAATTCAAATGTGGGAAGGCAGGAAGGAGAGAGAGTCACATGTTTGGCAGTTAATAGCTTGTGATCGGTCTCCATGTAAATGTTTTCACTCCTTCATTTTTTTCCCTTCATATACATCCTGGGTCAGAGATGGGGATAGAAAAATGATGGCAGGAGTCAAAGTGATATAAAGGGATATAAGCTAATTCTTTCCTTCCTCTTTCTCATTTCGCTATGTGGCAAACTTAGATATGTCCTTCACTAGACTTTAAAATGTGCGCTTATGTGGGAGATTTGTGGAACTTTTGTTTTAGGTCAATATGTGCATTGCACTTGTATCATTTTTAAATTAGTCATATGTAAATCTTTCATAAATTAAAATTTTAAACCAATGGGAAAGTACAGGGAACTAAACCGTATTGGAATCAATTGTTGTTACTATTGTCATTCAAAAAATAGAGCAAACTCAACATGGATGTGTGGAAGGAAGTCATAGTGCATCCCATCCCCTGCCCCCCAGCCCCTGTTATGTTTGGGAGAGCACCAGTGTGTGCTAGACAGATCTGCTCTAACTGGTTGTATCTGTCAGTTCCTTTCCCTTTTGGAAAGATTATGTGAGAAACTGCAGGGCATAGTGGCTAAAGAATATGTACTTGAGAGTCAGACTAGTTGAGTTCAAATCATGGCTTACCTCTCTATGCTTACCTCACTAGGATATCAGAGGCTCGAACACTTGTTAAAGCCCTTACAATTGTATCTGGCACATAGAAAGTACTCAATAAATGTTAGCTAGTACTAACATCTTACAAATAGAGTAAACCAGATTGATTAAAGTTTTCTATGAATTTATTAAAGTAACAAGATTCTGGTTGGTATAATGATTTTTAAATTCAGGATTTGGTTTTAAGGGTTCAGAGTAGTAATATTTTCCTGATTGATGTCTCAATCATAGGTATGGTAATTGCACATTTCCTAAGTGAACTTATTTTAAGTTCACTCAGATTCACCAAAATCATTAAAACAAAGAAGAAAGGAGTAGACAGGAAGTAGAAATGCCTGGATTCTCAGTAAAAGTTGGAAAGTATAGCATATTGAATTTTAAAAGGGATGGAAGGGATGATGGTGATCAAAGAGCACCCGTGTTCACACACAATTTTCTCCTGTCTGCCGCCCAGCCTCCAGTAGAGGGAGACCACTAAATCTGAAAAGTAAAGGAGGGGTCAGAGTCAAGAGAAACTATGAGCATTAACCAAAAGGCTTAAGCGCTTGGTCTTGACCTCCAAAGTACATGATACTGAGGGGAGATGGGCCCCAAGAGAAAACAAAGTAATAGATTCGGTCAAAGGGTGTTGAAGACAACAAAACCAAGTCATAGCTATGATCTGCCACCCAGCTTATTCTCCCTGCCTCGACATTCAGCAAATAGTTGGTTCCATTCAAAAATGAGGTTTAATTGTTTTCAAGAGAAAGGAATTAGCATAAGATCCTCGCTAGATTGAGAGAAAAAGAAGGAATGTAAGCAAAAAGCAAATAAAAAACATAGAGCAAATGAGAAATTACCCAAGAAACAGAGGGATAATTCAGACAAATTATAGTTCTTCATAACAGTTCTTCACAATGTCAGAACATTTAAAAAACACATTCATATATCTATCAGGGAAAAAGCTGGAAGGAGATAGAGAAGAAAAAAAGATATGTGTTTAAAAATTACATAAGTCAACAGAGATGAAAAGTGATCTCTCAGATCTTAGGGAAAATAGACAAAAATCAAAAGATTACAGAGATTGAAACCATATTAGAAAAAACAAAAATAGAAAAATTATAACCGAAAACATCCTAGGAAATACGGTGATCAGACTAAAGGAAATCCCACAAAATAAAAGGAAAATATAAAATAGATATAAAATGATAGGAAAGTAAAACAATAGAGAAAATTATAATTATGGACGATTATCAAAGAAGAGCCTACACATGTAAAATCTATGTTTCTGAAGAAGATATCAAATAGAAAATAATTCATATGTAATATGAACACATATTACAATAGAATACAAATAATTCTTCTAACAGTGGAAACTTTTCTTTAGAGAACTAATTTAAAGATAGAAAGGACACACACAACGTCTCAGGAAAATTAATATAAAATAATTAATACCAGAACATATACCAGTGAAGCAACTAAATCAAGAAAAAAGAAAATCAGATGGGCATCCGGGCATAGAAAGAAAGTCACATTCAAGATAGAAAAAATAATCTGGCTTCAGATTTGACCATACCTAAATATAATGACAAAAGGCATTGGAAAAAAATGTCTCGAAAGTGGGATTGAAGCATTTTTATACCCAGCCAAATTGTCTTTCAAATGTACAAGCAAGTGGGCAGACATTCTGAACAAGCCACGTTACCAGAAATAGAGAAAACAGGAGTCCTTTTTAAAAGAGCAGTAATTCAAAATTTTATAGCCATTGTTAAATGATAGAAAAATATAGTCAATACAATAGCCTGTGAACCCTCAATAATGTTGCCTTTGAGGTCAAATTTATAAAGCACTTGTTTTGCTTTGCATTTGCCTTTCATTGAATTGGCTGACAGATATAATTATTGGACTTAAGTCCAAGGAAAAAAGGTGGGAAAAATCAAATACTGCATTGGTGCGAGAGAGCATTTTTCATTATTTCTGTTTTTCTGTTTAAATCACAGATCATAACGTCTCAAAAAAACACTTTGCCAAAAAAATAAATAATTAAATCCTAGAACATTTGCCATGGGATTTTAATAGGTAATCAAATGAACTACTTAAACACATTTCTTCTTTAATTCAGTTTAGTATAAGAAAAGTTGAGTTTAAAGGCTAGTAATTTAAAATTACTCTCAGTAAATCCATAGACTTTTCTAACTGAACTCAGTTGCACATATTTTCATAGTATCTTATCTTATTTCTAGATATGTGCACTGAATCATTTATGGGATACATTGCAATTCAGCTATAATGTTCAGTGAAGTCACACAGGGCACTATGCAACAGATTTTTAAATTCTGTGCCATCACAAATTAGGATGAAGGGAAATAAAGAAATATAGCTAGAGAAAGACACCAAGACACACACGCGCACATTCAGGCTTGCACTCAAGCACCTCTTCATCCTCTCAGGCACGATCTTCCACAGCCTTTTCTTCCACCTTCCTTACTTGTTTCTGTGTTTAGCTTTTAGAGAGATGAGTGGGATGGGCCACCAGCCTTTTCTTTACCAGCCTTGTGGCCATCAGTTGTTGAGCACAGGCCTGATTGTACCTGGAGGAAGAGGGGAGCCCATGAACCAGAAAAGCCCACAATGACACGGGCACTCTGGTCTGCCTGTGGTGAGGAGATTTGGAGACATGGCAGAGTAGATCCTCCATTCATATCCTCATTATTACATGGATTGTGTCACGCACCCAGTTTGGTACCTCGCCAGTTTGGGAAAGCGCCTTAGACTGACATTCTGCGAATGGTCCTCAAATCACAGTTTATTTTGATCATAACCCACATCCTGATCAAGGGTTAGCGTAGTGTGTACGACATGAGTGGAGAGGACAGGTATTTTGCTTATCCAGTGCTGAAACTTTTGTTAACAAAGATTGTAAAGAAAAGTCTTGTTACAGGGACTGTAACAAGACTCACAAGGGCAGACTGAGTACCTTTTTCAGTTTGTAACTATTTCCTCTTATTTTATTTTCTGGTTTTCAATGACATAACAAAGGTACCTCTGTGATGAATAGATGTTTTTCTGGTATTTGTTCAATTCAAAAGAATTATTTCTGTGGTAGAAAAATATATATATATATATAAACTTTTTGTTTTTCACTTCAGATAACTTACATACGACAAGAATATGAAACAAAATTTAAAGGGTTGATGCCAGCATCCCTAAGACAAGAACTTGAAGACACTATTTCCTCCCTCAAGTCACAGGTAATTACTAGAATTGAGGCATTTTCCAAGGGTTTAGGTGATGTGTATATCCTGAAAAAAAAAAAAAACTCGCAAATAAGCTTTATTCTGAATCGATGCCAGAAATCAATGCGATGTCACAGCATAACTTACTCCCCAGGATGAATTGGCTTTGTTTGGTTT
>NW_006436283.1:10140388-10167334 GCF_000325575.1 Pteropus alecto | reverse complement strand
ACAAAGCTCATCCCCGGGGAGAGTTGCTTTTTTTTTGTTTTTTTTTTTTTTTTTTTTTTTTTTTAAGAATGTTTTCCTTACTAGAGTAAGAACTCATTGTCTCAATAAGATTTTCTTAAAAGCACCCTTGAAATTGAAAAGTTCAGTTATGGTTACTTTTATTCATTTATAGTCTACATTCCAGTACAGCCGCTCCCTTTTATTTTTGGTACCAGGCCCAAAATACCATTACTTCACACACTGCTGATCCTTCACTGTGCACAGGTGCAGAGAAATCGCAAGCATGGATACATTAGAAACATTTTCATTCTGGTATATTTTATGTAGTAGTTATAATAACAAGGTGCATTTTAAATTTAAGCCAGAATAATGACAAGGTATTCAAACAATTGGGTTAACTATTTCTTGCTGAAATGTGTAGTTCTTGGTAGTTTATAAAATATAATATGAGAGATAAAATTGATGTAAATTCATATCCTTAAAGTTATTTAACAACTTCCAACATAAGTTTCTTCTATATACTTCTATAAACTTCTATAAACATATGTACTTCTCTATGTCTTATATATTGCTAGTCTAATGAGTCTTTTCGCTCTAACATGAGAAAGAGTTCATGTATTTTCATTTGTAATACACTTAGAAATTTAAAACATACCTTTTTTTCCTACGACAATGTTTCCTCCTTATTTCGAAGAATCCTTGTATAGCTGAGATTGATTAAAAACAATAGATCGGACTCAGAAAAGCCAAAACCATCTTGAAAAGTAAGAGTAAATTTGGAGGACTCACACTTCCTAATTTCAAAACTTAATGCAGAGCTATAATGATCAAAATAGTGTGACACTGGCAAAAAAATAGACATACAGATCAATGGAATAGAATTGAAAGTCCCACAATAAAAACCCTTACATTTTTGGTCAACTGAGTTTCAGCAAGGGTTCTAAGACAGTGCAGTGAGGGAAAGATAGAGCGTTACTATGATAACCGGGTGATCCACACGCACGTGCAAGCAGTTGGAGCCCTTCCCATGCTGTACGCACGTTAACTCAGATGGATCACAGACCTAAATGTAAGGGCTAAAACCACCATTAAGCTCTGAGAGGAAAACATTTATTTTACACTTCTTCAAAATTCTTCAGAAATCTTAGAAGAAGGAGTTAATCTGTGTGCCTTGGGGCTAGATAAGAGGTGTTTTTAGCTATGACACCAAAAAAAAAAAGCAGCAGAAGAAAGAAATAGGTGAACTGCACTTCATCAAAATTTAACACTTTTACTTCAAAAGGCACCATTAAGAAACTGAAAAATGCAAACCATGGAATCAGAGAAAATATTTGCAAATCATTTATCATCATGTGGTGCTCTGTTGTGGTCTGAAGATGGGTCTTTGCCCTACGCGCCATGTGACAGTGCCTGTCACATAGTAGGTGCTCGATATGTTTATTTACGATTAAAAGAAATGGTATAGTGTGATGATACTCACATTAGCTATTTATAATGTAAGATGAAACGTGGTGTCAGCTCTGCAGGGCCTGGCACCTTCAGAAGAATGTTTTTTATAAAGGAAGAAAGGACGGAAGAAATCCGATACCCACCTGCAGGGCTTCTGTTATCATTCATATCGTTTCACTGTAATAAAAGCCACTTCAGCCTCCTAAAACTGGATGTTGACCCAGAAAGAGAGTGCTGCCAGCTGCGTTAGGGCCTCAGCGTTGGCAGCTGCATGGAGGAGTCACAGGCCATGGAGTGAGCAAATTTAGTTTGAAAGCACAGGTGCCTGTGTTTTTCGAAAATTTTTGGAATTCCGATTGCAAAGCACGGTGGGAGAAGGGAAGTCGAATCAGTGTAATCTTCGTATCTGTCAAAATTATCAGTTGTACTGGGGGTCAGATGAACAATTAGACAAAATTAAGACCACAGCGATATTACAAACAGGCAACACCAAGGGGACCGCTTAGCTACCCGTTTAGAAAGCCTGTGCTTTCCTCTCTCGCAAGCACAGTTTCTGTTCTGCCAGCTGTACTCTCTTGCATAACTATGTTTCAGAATCAACCGTTGCCATGGTTTCAGTTCAGACCAAAAACGCAAGAGTAAACAACTCCAAAATGATCAAATAACCACCAACTCGATTACATCCGGCCATAGCATACGTTACCCCAAACCGTTTCTCCTTGGTTGTGGAAAAGGTGCTTTGAATTTAAACCTGATCTAGGTATTTTTAATAGTAATAGAATTTTATGCTTCAAAATAATCAAACCACATTGTAAAGGTCTGCTTTAAGAGAATAGGCTAAGCCACCTAATTTTTTCCATCCCACAGGCCCCCAGGAGTGGGGACATGGGGTGGTATTTGCTATGAGCTCTGAACTAGGCAATTCCTATGGGTCATTTCATGTCATCCTCATAACCTTGGAAGTAGCCGCCATCAACCCTCTTTCTCAGATGAGGCATCAAGAACTTAAGTAACTTTCCTAGCCATAAAGGCCAAGCCAGGACCAAGTTGAACCCAAGTCGGCCTGACTCCAGAACGAAGCTCAGACCCTTTCCACTGCAAAACAGCGTCTCTCCGACCTCAGGGAATCCCCGGGATGGTCCGAGGTTTCTGAAAAGCGGTCATTTTCTTTCCACTCACTCATCCGTTCATTAAGCAGCCAGTGAATCCCAGCTCCATGCCCAGCCCTGTGGAGGAAACCGGGGGTTCATAGACGAGTGAACACCATCCCTGCCCCCAAAGCGCTTTCGGGTTCGGGGGAGAGATGTGAAAACAGATACTCACGAGGCCTGTGAGACATGCTAATGGCGGAGTAGACAGGGGGCCACCAACTTTGCCTGGGATCGGAGGCAGTGAGCAGCTGGGGCGGAGGCGAAGAAGTCAGTGGACGAGGTGACATTTGAAGTGAATAGTGGAGGATGGATGGGAGATAGATCGCCAGCCATTCCAAAAAGAGAAGTGGCCTGCGCCAAAGGGCAAAAGAGTGTGAAAGACATGGGGTATAAGGCGTGATGGTGGGAGGGCGTGAGGAGAGAGGAAGCCGCAAAGAGCGGCTGGGGCGCCATCAAAATGGCTCTGCCACGAGAGTTCGAACTTGATTCTCTCATCTCTGATGGGCTTTCAGTAGGCATGCGATGGTATCAGATGTAAAAACAAAAAAACCACAACACTGACATTCAGCAAATCCTCTGAGTTTTCCCTAAGGAATCATCCGAATATAAATAAAGTCCTACCATCAATTTTCATATCATTGCCATTTTAGCCACATTCATCTCTTCTCATACGAGGTGTCTTTTCTAGGTTAACTTCCTGCAAAAGAGAGCATCTGTCCTTCAGGAAGAGCTGACCACATACCAAGGCAGAAGGTACAGCCCTTGATCAGAATGCCTTCTGATCAGTTTGTATTGCTTTACACCTGTGAGTCTCCTGGTTTGACATTAGTCTTGATTAAAATTCTTAAACATAACATCAATTTTTAAAGGCTTATTTTTAACAAAAAGCCTGTCTTTGAGAAGTCTCCCACCTCTTATAATCACAGTGCTTTAGTCAGTATGATCAGAATGAGATGAGAGAATCCACAGGCACCTGGCAAGTCCAGGCCGCACCTGCATAGTCACGACAAGACATTGTCTTGAAGCCCAGTTGCAGGATTAAGGAGACAGTATCTTCCTTTTAAGATAGTGAAATGATGCAATTCTTAATATGGTAGCCCACATCTTCAAAGTCGTGTATCCCCTGGAGGTTTGGAGTGGTTACAGATGTTCTCCAGAACAAAATACATTAACAGCTCAGTGATATCACCACGTTCGCCATGACTTCTGTGCCCCCAGCGTGTACTTCTCGGGGATACATGGGACCTTTTCAGCAAAGGTTCCCAGAGACGTCACTGACACAGGTGATATTTACCTGCTCCGATTCAGTCAAATAGCCTTCCTTTTAGTGTAGTGAAAGTCCAAACCACTTATTTGGCATTAAATTAAAAGTAAGGACCCTGTAAATCATTCACTTTTCAAAAGAGTCTGTTGCTTGCTGTAGATAGGATTTGATCCCTTATAGGCATAATTGATGAAATTTTGATATCAAACGTTCTTTTTAACCTCTCTCCAACTCCTCTTGAATTACAACATATTTTATGACCGACATGGCCATTACACCTAGAGAAAGTCGTAACTGAGATTTTTGATTTTCAGGTAACTGCATGAGGCCTCACCTGAGTAACGCCAGGGAGTGCAATGGAGTCACCTGGCTGGGCGGCACTGTGGACTTCCGGCAGGTTTGAAGATTTGGAGAGTGAAAAGTAAACTGTGAGATCAATGGCATTTTTTTAATACTTAAGTGTAATTAAGATCATAAAAACATTCATCACTCACACACTAATGGGATGGTTTTATTTGTGTCTGCCTAAGTTATTTTTTTAACATTCCTTTATTTCTGATTTCCATATTTGTGTGCATACGAGTGTATACTGAGAATTCCTTTTATTGGAAAAAGAAATGATTTCTTACAACATGTCTGGTTAATGCTTTCGCATAGAATTTTACCAGTTGCGCATGATCAAAATCACGTTTGTGGTATCATATCGGAATTTTTAAAATGTTTACATTGTTTCTGTGATCATATTCATATTTTATTAAAATATTATTTTGTATTTGTCAATTTTTTTATTTTTTGTTGTACCTCGTTTGCTAAAATAAATATGACATGTGCATATTTTTCCCTAGAAAGTACCGACAGTCTCAAATTATACTATAGGGAAAAATATCTTATGTCATGTCAAAGATCAGGTTCATACCTAGTTCATTTATTTAGAATAAAAATCACTGGGTCGCCCGATAACAGTCCAAATACTTGTCATGTTGGTCTCTAATGTGATCCTGGGACTCCAGAGGCAGAAGGGTGTCGGAATTTTATGTGGCAGCTATGGTTTCGTTGTTACTCTCTTGATCTCTCTTTGTACGATTGTTGTTTTAATCATAATGTCAACCGACACTTCTTTAAAAAGCCTAAAAACCTAGGGGTGCGTCGGGAGGATACTGAACACACTGGCAAGTGGTGGCACAATGAGCTTCGGTTGGTCCCGTTTTCCTCCTTGAGAAAATCCAGTGTCGCTCCCCTAAATGGAGGTTTCAGTCACCACCCAGATGCCAGCAAGCAGTTAGATGCTGACCGGTTAACCCTGACCGGCCCAGGAACTTTTGAATTGCAGTGGATGGATGCTCGATAGTCTTTTGACTGCATTGTTGTGCGTGCGAGGGGCCCTTTGAGACACTAAAACTCTGGACCGTGGGCGGGGTTGAAATCATCCGGTTTACAGTAAAAAGGACAGGGCCAAACATTTATTTACACTCCTTCAAAATTATTTTCTCTTTCCCACGCCCAACTCTGTCCTTTGCTGCCCGAGGATTAATTGTCCCCTGTTTGCACTGTAACTGAGACATGGAGATGATAAGGAAGTGACAGGTTTTACAGCCACTTCCAAAGCCAGAGCTGGGATCAGCCTAAACCCTGCCTTGGGCTGGCTCACAGTGGGGGGGCCTCGCACTCTCCCACTAAATCATCTCTGCCTGGTCATGTTCACCCTGACACCTCCTCCAGGAATATAAGTCTCCGTCTTTTGAAAGATCAGGTTTTTCTTGCATCTATAATAAATTATAGCCCTGGCTTAAAGAATATTCAAGAAAAAGCAAGATTGTAGCAGATGCTATTAAAACCACCTAACGGATGAGGACAATTGGTACTCAGTCTATGATTTAGTACTCGGGAAGGAAAGATTAAGGCTACATGATTAATTTTAAGTACCTCTCTCCAGACCGTGAAAAACGGGTTGCAGCTCAACAGATTTCATTAGTAAGGTTATTAGCTGCTTGAAGTGAAAATACTTTGTGAATTGTATTGTATGCTGGAATTAGAACTCCCACTCAAGAATATTTGTTTTCCATGAGTCAATGTCAGTAGGTGTTTTGGAAAGTTGCCTGCTATTCTTTCTTTGCCTTATTTCAAGGGTTATGAAATTACAAATACCGGTGAACCTTTGACATTACCCAGATCCTGTTTCTTTTCAGAAGCGTGTCAAGTTCGTCTGGGAGTAAACGGACTGAAACTTTAGGTCAGTTTGATTGTATGTGATAGGAATACGTGGCTGACACTAATGTTTTTGTGAATGTCCTCGGATAAAGGAAGAGAGAAAAATTGCTCTTGGTATGTTTAAAATTCCTTACCGAATTAAGCGGAGTATAGAAATGGCTACTGAGAGAAAAAGCAAGTGCTCAGGAAATAAATTATGAACATCGTGCCTTATTATAAAATCATCTAAGATTTCATCCTTTCTTTTATCTGGAGGAAGATCAATTGTTCATCACAGCACCTAATTTAGTTACACTTCGAGTTATTGTTATTGGCGGTGGCTCCTGGGTCATCCACCTGTAATTGTCAACAGCTAAAGCGTTAGGAGCAAGCTGAGCAGAAAGAAAACTGTGGGATCGCAATGTTCTTGGTGTGTGTCGTTATCCAGTTACGGGGTCGGGCGGGAGAAGGGTTAACGTGAAAGTTAGCTGTCAGTCATCTGCGTATGTCATGGTTTTGTTTGCGTCCTCCATCTCTGCGTCACCAAGCAGTGAGCCATTTCAAGGGTCTGACCCCTGATTTTGCAGCCTCCCCACTCAACAGTCAGCTCGTCCATGGGTAGCTGTTCAGGGCACAATGGAGAAAAAAGGAGGACTAAGAGCGGGAGCAGAGAACGGGTGGACTTGCTTCCGAGTTTGTATAAAAGAATCGACTGTGACTCAAAGGAAATAGCTCGGATTCAAACATGATTCTGTCATGTCACATATTAACAGTGATCGCCTCAGAAACGGACATAGGCTTGTAGTGGGAGCAGCCTCGTTACAGGAATCTGCAGAGAAAGTGCAGAAAGAAGAAACTGTGAGTCTGAATTAACAATTAACGGCTCTCTCATTGAAGTACATCACCATCCACAGAAGGCAGTGGCGTTTGAGCTTTCTTTCTAAGAGTAAAAAGGAAAGGTAAAACATCAAAAATGATGGGAGAAAAGTTTCAGAACACAAGGTCATTTTAATTCATGGTTTCCTCAAAAGAGCTATCTCTTCTCAGCTTTCATATTTTGTTCAGAAAGGTCGTCTCTTTTAAGCCTCGTCATTAAAGACAGTTTGTTCTTTAAAGTGAATTATCAAAGGGTGTAGAAATTGCAAGTTACTGAAACTAAAATGCATGATCAATTTTAAGTCTGCTAACTAAAGCTTACTTAAAATTGGATGTGCTTTTGTCCTGGCAGACCCTTTGATAAAACCGGGAAAAGATACATGGTTGGTCAATTCAAAGTAGGAAAAGAAGGTAATTAGATAAAACTTTTTTTTTTTCCAACTCTTGAAGTGGTCCTCGGATGACTTGATTAGGAAGCTGTGGCATGGGCTGTAATAGTATTTGAAAAGTAAAAATTTATATCTGAGATTTTGACCTGTATCAACATCCGTCACTGTGTTGTTTTAAGAACTGAATTAAATTTCGGAGCATATTCTTTACCTCTCATGTGGAGGAAGAGAAATGGCATTTGTAACATAAGACCGAACGAATTTGAAATCTGGATCCCTCACCAATATCTAGTTCAGTTGAAAATTCTTCCAGACATTTCAATTTTAAGCGAGGGTTTCCGTCAGGCAAATGTGTTAAAACCAAAGACCCAAGATGTTGCTGTAGATTCTGCTGGTTTTAGAACTGAACTTAGTCTAGACATCATGCTAATAAACTGCTCTTATATCCACTTCGGGAGTCTACCATTTAAGAGAGGCCTCATGGAAAACAGCTAGTTGGACACAAAGACTTGATCACCGAGCACAAGGAGAGGGGCTGGCTACCTAGTGAGAAGCCTGGTGTGTTTAATTCGCTAAAACGCAGCGACATGAGTGGGGCCATTTTGTCCACACTCCTTTACTCCAGCTGGAAAGAGAACTTAGTTGGTAGGAGGAGTCAACCTATTAGCTTTGTTTCCACAGACAGTTCTCTTCACCCATCTGGGCCTCACTTGTCTGATCTAGAACAGAAAGGGCCACGGCAACACCAGTATGTCCCAACCCGTTCGGCTTCGACCCTCTAATTCAGTGTTTCTCAAACTAGTATTTCATCTGTCCTCTTCTGTACGATTCATCTTGAAGGAGTCATGTCCTGGAAATTCACACGTAGATCACTCAGTCATTCACTCATTTAATAAATAGTTATTGATTGCCTACTATGTGCTAGATAGCGCATGAACCCACTCCAAATTGAGTTGGCCAGGCTCAGCTAGTCCGTTCTCACTTGGGTTTCAAGCAGCTGCGGTCCGATGTTGGCTGAAGCTGCAGTCACAGGAGGCTCCACGGGCTCGAGCCACGATGGCTCACTCACAGCTGTGAGCCACCCTCCAGAGCAAGCCCCACAAGAGACGAGACATGGAAGCCACCAGCCGCATAGACCTGGGCCCAGCAATGGCACAGCTTCACTTCTACTGTATTTGTCAGAGACAGAGCCCACCAGAGTCAGAGGTGGAGGACACAGGCCCAGCAATGCCACAGAATCTGCGCCCAGCTCTAATCTTCCGCACCCTGTGGTAAAGAAACCTCTCTGAATCTTCAACCTAGACTCTCTCCTAAAACAATTTCACCCGTGGACTTGTTTTTCTGTGGTCCACATATTTTATTGTACAGAGTTCTGTGAAATACTGATTCGAGAAGCCCAAATCTAGGTGATTGCTAAAAAGTCTCTTCCTCTGCAAAATCCTGTTAATCTGTGTTGTGTACGATCACAGGTTGAATGAACCCCGAGTTAGGGATTTCAGTAAGGCCGTGTCTTCCTCCGTGATTGCTTCGAAAGATGGTAGCAACCACAGTCGTGTTCCTTTCAACTCTTCTCTGTGTGGGGCTTGGGATGCATTGTTTATCGTAATTATCTTAGCAAGTGTATTATTATAAAGGTCCACCAAAACCCATAACCTGTGCTTAGCATGGTTTTTTCTTCTTTCGTGGAAATATCAGGCACACGGAAGGATGTGAACTTGATGAGCCTGTGAGGGAAAATATCCTGAACCACAGAACACTTAAAAACTACTCAACTAAGCAGAGCGTAATCATCCAGATAAACAAATGAATCAGCCTCCTAATTGCCCCGTTAGCTTTCTCACGGCTGCTGAGTTATCTCTATCTACGCCACTTAGCCCGGCTCCTGTGCCTCATGATTCTCGATTCTTGGTTTAAACCTGGATGCAGGATGTAAACATGTAGAGGAAGCTCCGGCCACCATTGCATTGTCCAACTCTTCGATTCTTACTGAACGCTGCCGATGACCGCACGGTCACCCCAACCTGGTCATCAGCATGTGTTTTGAAAACATCAAAGCAGTTTGTTTGACTGGAGTTCAGCTCTGTTCAGCCAGCAGAGCCTGACAGTCAAAGGGTAAAAGGAAGATAGAAAAGACATCGTTTCCCTAGGAAGAGGAAATATTTTCCTAACAGGGTGGAAGAGAGTCCTGAGAATATTACCCTTTTTGCAGAAATATCTTGACATCGACTGAGATTTCTGAAAAGCGAGCTTGCATTTCCCAGCCTTGCTTCACGCGCTGACCGAAGCTGTCATTTACCTGACATCCGCCCCCACGTTGCTCTTCAAGTTAGGCGTAAACTCGGTTCCAGTCCAGTTTCCCTTGAACGCTTTCATTTTTCCCAGCTACTGCCGTGTCACAATCCTGTGTGAAATCCTTTTCAGAACTGATAACTTGGCCCATGACATATCATTATGTTTGTAATAAAAATATTTATCCAAGCCGGGCACGGCGGTTCCCGCGAGGAGCCCGGGCGGGATGGCCTCGTCGCGTCTCCACCTGCTCCCTCACCGAGTTAAGGATCTGCTGGCAGTGCCCCGCCTGGCGTGATCGTTCCGACAGCGTTAGGGAGCCTTCCTCTGACTGAGTTCCCACTTGTGTTATCTGATTTTCTTCTAGAGTATTTTTACTTATGCTTTCGGGCCTGTGAATTTGGAAGCTGCTAGAATACAAATCAGGAATCAGGTGGATTAAGAGAATTCTTTTTCTTTTAAAAGCCTTTCTACATCTTTTTTGGAGTGTGTGTGTGTGTGTCTCAAATTTTTTTTTTACTAGGCTAATTAAGATAGTAAAACTAAGTAGACCTCCTACTGCTGGCCCCTGCTATTAGGTGCTTTGCCTAAAACCATGTAATGTTCACTCTCTCTGCCTTTTTATTGGCCCCGTGTCCATCTCACATTGTAATTATTGTTCTCTCCGTGATACCACTTCTAACATATGAGGAGCATTTTGACTTCAAGCAAACTATAAATTGAACTCGGCTCTTCAAAACTTGAATAAATTTGCTCCAAAACTGAATATCCTGCAGACCTTTGCCGAATACCTCATCTGAGCCTGGGACTGTGAGACATATAAAGACCTGCTCCTTGCCTCTAAAGAGTTTATGATCCATGAGGGAAAATAAGACATACATAAGAAAAGAAAAGGAAAAAACAATAATACAAGAGAATATGATTTTTGTATAGCAGAAATGCCAAATATTATGGGAATTCCAAAGAAGTCGCAACATTTCGAAATCGATTCTCATAGCAGAAGGTGACATTTAAGCCGGACATTGGAATACGAGTAGGATTTCAATAGGTAGAAATGTGGGAATGGCATTCTGGATGGAGCTACCTAGCCAGTAGAGTCTTTCAGATCATCTCAATCGGAGCATACTGCGAGAAACGTGGTGTGAGAGATGTAAAAGGTGTGTTGGAGTCAGATTACAGAAGTCAAAGGGAACTACATTCACTGGCCACCTGCAGCGCCTCCGAGGCCTTGCCACGTGGGGTTAAGGGCTTTGGAGTCAGAGGGATCTGGGATTGGGCCAGTTGCTTAGCTTCTCTGAGTCTGTTTCCCTGTCTTAGAAAATGGAGGAAAAAGTAGAACGAGATCATGAAGATTAAACGAGATAGTACATTAAACAAGTCTAACATGCAACACACATTCAAGACATGGCAGGTATTTTTTCTGACAATCCTCAATAATTTCATAAGACGAAGTGCTATTTATATTTGAAGAAACCGAAGCCAAGAGAAGTTTGAAAATTGCCCAAGGCTGTGCTTCTAATATACGTTGAAAGCAGAAATTGGAACTTATGTCTCTCTAATTCACCCATTTTTGTTCCTTTAACCATATTGCATTGCCTCCATGGATGAGGAGAGGTTAGGACTTCATTGTATAAGACATAGGGGGCAATGAAAGAATTTTGAGCATGGGAGTGACACCATCAGAAACTGCAGTGGAGCATTTGCCTGGCAGCAGCATGAAGCAGGATAGTTTAGAGGAGGCAAGAGGCCGGAGGCAGAAAAACAGTTGGGAAATGTGAACAGGAGTCTTATAAATTGGACCAAATCCCCAGTGAGAGAAGCATCTCTCTGTGAATGGAAAGTAGGTCACAGATTCAGTAGCTACTGTGGCACCTGAATAAATGCGAGATGATTGTGGAAGAGAAAGTAACAAATAAGGGGCCAAGATTTCTAGCCTAGAAAGATGTGGGGTATAGATTTGAGCTGGGGGAGAAAGACAGGTTTGGGTTTAGACTTGTACTGAGCTTCATCAGGTAACTGGAAACCTGGGTCGGTGCCCAGAGATTTGACAATCAGGAACATCGGATGAGCGATGATGCTGAGACAGCTGAGGATTTCACCAAAAAGGGGGAAAGTTTGGGGAAAACAAAAGAAGAGGAAGAGGCACAGGAGAGGACCAGGAGGAAGTGAAATATCAGGGAAGCTGAAGAAAAGAATTTATAAAAGAGAAGTAGAGGTGAGGAACGGGCTGCTTACAGGATGAGACGGTGCTTCTGGGATGACTGAGGAAGAAGTCAGGATGCAGCGAATTAATTCCTCGAGGGTTCAAACAAGGGCGCGGCGGCCCCAGACATCTGCGGTCCTGAGATGAGTGGTGACGAGCAGATCTCCTCCTTTGATTCTAGATGTCAGTTTGCAGTTGACAATGGTTCTGCCAGACATCAACCCCACAAAAGCACTGGAGCTCGTGCAGGCCCAGCTGTGTGAATAAACACCCTGCATTATTTACGGAAGTTTAGGGAAATGTTTTTGAAAGTTCAGCAATTCTCTCATCGTACGGTCTGCACCAATTCGTAATTTTTGCAGAGTTGCTAAATGAAGTTAGCCATTTTGCAAACTAGCCCTCGGGATAAATCACGATAACAAAATTGATCACACTGGAGGGACATTCCTCTACATTCAGATATTTTTGTATCTGATCCTTACTGATGTGGAATTATCATTGATTTTCAGGCATTTTTATTTTTCCAACAACAAAAAGTCAACCTGAACTTGATATTTAGGTAGAACTTGATCGCAAAATTACTTTTTTTAATGTCCCACAGCCCCCCCCCCACCGCCAAAAAAAACAATAGTTAAGAAAACCAGACACATGATTGTGAATACTTTTGGAGGTAAAGAAGAGTGCGTTCAAAACAGCAATGAAAGGACGATATGAGGGCTTTAGAATTGAACACCAGGAGTTGAAACAATCATTGTAAAAAGGAATTAAATTTATTACAACTCCGGACAAATAGGCAAGACTTTCTCATTACATAAAAGCATTTCCATACCCTCAATTTATTAAATAAATTGTGTAAGTGTTCACCATGATGTCTAGAAGCCATAAATGTCTTCCTTTCCTTATTTTTTTTTTTTATAGTTTGGCATCAAAGTTTTCCTTCATGCCAACACTGAAAGTTATTAATAGGAACTCAGAAAGAAAATAAGGCAAGACATTATAATTCTGTCAAAATAGCTTAGATTATGGGCTAATTTTAGAGAGATAGAGAAAAACTGTTCTTTTTCTACTAAGAAAAATTGAGAACAGGACATTTGGTCACTTTATAACCTCCTGTGGGCAGAGAGGAGGGTATACATGCTTTAGAGTTGCTGACTGTCCTCCAAAGAAGTGACAAAGTGTCCCCAATTTAGCCCGGTGCCCTTAGACTGTTAGGAGAATTCAGCCAACTCAAGCTGGCCAGACCATGGCTTCCCCATGGTCCCCCGCTCGGAATGTCTAGAGATGGTTACAATGACTGATTATGCCACCATTAACCTAGCTTCAGATTTCTTTGTTATGAGGGAATATGCCCCTCCCAGCAACCAAAAAATAAAAAAAGAGGTTGGGACCAGGCACACCTTCCAAGCATGTCAGTGTTCAGCTCGTCCATTGCATAGATCGGCAGCATAGACAGTGAGAGGGAGGTTTGTAGACACCGAGTCAGGACTTTGCTGCTGCTGATACCCTAGAGGTGATGCCACCTTTCCGCCAGATGGCATCAGCTAAAAGCAAGCCGAGCGATGCCGTGGGTAATTATGAACTCGATTTTAGAACACACTACTCTGCGTTGGATAGGATGTGCTTTTCCAAACCCAGGCACTTCAGGAACTTCAGATGGACAAGATTCCAACAACGGTGTTGAGAGGTCTTGAGTTTTGTTCCTAGAAATGTACGTAAAACTAGGAGTCGCATTTACCATTATGTAAAAGGAGTCTTTGGGGCAAAAATAAATAGTCTTATTTCAGATTCGTTTCACTATAATGCCATCTAAATAACTTCATTTTATATACTTAGATTTTGCGCTGTAATTCCTACTTGGCCATAATGGTTTTGTCTGTGATTGTACCCCTAAGGTTGATTGGATTTTACATTGTGCCTTCTGACCAAAGAGAAGAGAAATATAATTCTCTTGTGTCTTGAGGCAACTTGTTAAATATTTCATTGTGCAAATACAGTTTATAATACTGGAAGGCAAGAGCTTGTATTGATGGACAAATTTAATTCCCGACACTGGCTACACCAGCATTTAGGCTAGCCTTAGGTTCACCATCCAGATAAATAGACGAGAAATAATGACTATAGGATTGTCCAAATAGTGGTACGTTTAAGATGTAGAAGTCATACTGTCAAAATCACTTAGACCAACTTGAAAGGGGAGATGCCACCTGCAGCTGCTATAGACAGCCCTTCACCTTCAACAGCTTGTCCTGGTACCCATCCCTGCCTTCAGGTCCTCTCTTAACCTGCATTAAGATCAATACTAACCACCACACACATATTTACTAAAACAGCAGGATGTACAACCCATCCATTCAAAGTCAAGGTGGTAGGGATTCTTCTGACTCTATCTGCAGCTGAGAAAAAATAGATCTTTTTTGCAACATTTTATTTAAAAAAAAAATCAAGTGGGGGAGGGGAGATGTAAAGGGAGTCGAATATTTGGTGACGGAAGGAAATTTAACTTTGGGTAGTGAACACACAATATACATATGACATATTATTGAACTGTACACCTGAAACCTATTTGATTTTATTAACCAATGTCATCTCAATAATTTTAGTTAAAAAATAGTAATTAAAAAAATCAAGTATTGAAATGTTTTCATGCTTTACTATATCCGAGAAAAGCAAATGTGATGTGTGGATTCTTGAATCAACAAAAGGATAAAGAAAGGCCCTAGTTTTGGAAATAAAGCATTTACGCAAAAGGAAGATATCTTATTTGATTATGAGCACAATTTTGAAGGACACAAAAATTTTTGAAGCATGTATAGAGCCAGTTCCTCAGTTATAGGAGAATGTGATAGGCTCATTTATAAAGTTGGGAAAAAATTAATGGCGTAGTAGAAACCAAGTCGAATGCAGTGAATCCTTATGCCTCAGTTTGGGCAAAAGAATCACTTCTCTCCTAAACACGTAAGAACAGGAAGACATCTCAGCGCCACCAAAGCAGTATTCCATCACTTCTGGAAATGAACTTGTTGATCTGATGTCAAAGTACAGGAGAAAGCTTTTAAGAACCTATTCAGAAGCATCCAAGAATTCTGCAGAAAAGTTAATGCAAGGGAGCAAGGGAGCCTTCTCCCCCAGCACTTACCACTCAGTGGATTTCTTGAGCGTCCATGTGCATTTGACCCACAGTAACCGTTTTCTAGAGATGACTCTAGATTTGAATACAGTTCCAAGGCCCTTGGAGCAATGATCAATACTGATACAAAGATGCCATTTTCTGTTTAACGCCATCGAAGTCATTTTAAGAAAACGCATTCAACGCAGCCCATTCAAAAAGGAACATTTATGATCTGATATTTAAGTGATTTTTCTAAGATCAGAGATCAGCTATTGAGTGGCCGAATTAGGTCTAGAACCCAAATCTTTGGTTCCGAAGCCATACTCTTCCCCCTGTTGCTTATTCTCCCAATTTCCCCATAATGTTTTAAACATTAGTTAACTTTGTGGTGATATGAGCCAAACTATTTCTGTTGCAGTGGTCACACTTGGGTCAATGTCCGTTTACTAGTTTCTTCGGTACTTTACGCGTCCTCCTGGAAAGGCTAAAACGTCCAGCTCTTAGTGACCCTAGGAACAGGAAATGTGCTATAAGGCTTCAAAGCTTAATTTCATGAACCATCTGATAAGACGTTTTATAGGAGAACAGCCCTTGCCAGAGTCCCACAGAGTGGCGTATGCAAGAGTCTGCTCTGGGGCAAGAGTGTGACGGAGTGGAAATTGCAAGATGCCTCCTGGCACAGCTTCCAGATGCTCTCTGGTCTCAAGCGATGACCCTTCCAGGCCTGGCCTCAGTCTCCTCTCTCTCCTCTGGAGAGAGATTCTTCTGCGCAGTGGGAAAATGGTCTGTGAGGCAGCTGCTGCCTTGCGACGCCAGCCACTGCGAGAACCGAATGAGGAAATTCTCCTCGGGGCTCCATTTCTTTCCCATTATTCGCAAGGTTAGAGTGACCGTCCGAGGTAGGCCTTCCCCTCCCCTTGAAGCTAGCCGGTCTTCACGCGCTGATGTCAGAGGAGCGGCAGGGAGAACGAGAGACTGCATCGTGCAAGCCTTTGGTCAGTATCTCGCAGGTCCTTTGGAACTCCGAGATTCTATGACAAAATCCTAGAATGCAGATAAGTAGCTCTACTTGGGCAACGGGAGAGAAAAGTGTGAAGCAACCAGACAAATCCTTGATATCTAGCCAGATAACCTCACACGGGGACGTTATTAAAACTGGATGCCTTTGAAACGACTCAAACTCATAAGGATTTGGCTTTCTCATTTCTGGCGTCTCTGATTTTCCATGTGGAGATGATGGAAACACAACCGAGGGACGTGAATGAAATGCTGCTGCTTCCCAGATGTCGTTCCATAAGGAAAGAAGCAGAGCCTCCCCTTTCCAAGTCTGAGTCCCCCTGTTGCTAAAGACAGGCTCAAAATGTTACTTCTCATTTTCGCTTGAAACAAAATGCTCCAAGACAGCATAATATGCAAATCATACCTCGGGGGCCAGCTGTTCCCAGACCCCGCACAAGTCCTCGGGAGGTGGGATTACTTCAGAATAGCCTGGAGTCTCCATCTCTCCTGTAGTTTGCACACGGCTTGAAAAAAAGGGGATGCAAACGATTCCTTGAGAGAGCCCGACCTTAGCTGCTGGCAGGTTTACTCCTGAACAGTAATAAAACATACCAGCTTTCAACTAAAAACATTCACGTGCGGATCAGTTCTGATTGGAAGTCTATTTTCTGAGGGCAAGCCACTTTCACAGACATTTCTCCCTGAATCCTCACACCTGTGCTGTGAGTAGATAGACATCATCAGCTTTTCTTTACAGGTGGAGAAATGAGGCTGAGAGGTTATTCCCCATGGAGAAACAGTCCTGCTGGTGGAATGGGGACTCGAACCCAGGTCTGTCTGATGAAGGCCTTTCCGCTAACCCAGAAGAGTGGACAGCACTCCTCACCCTGCACATTAGAGTCACCCGAGAAGCTTTTAAGACACACCCAGGTTTGTTGCCTGCCCCTGACCAATTAAATAAAAAACTCGAGTCTGGAGCTGGGACTGGGGCCTGCAAATGCTCCTAGATGATTCTAACGTGCAGCGCCAGGGTGAGAACCACTGCTAAAGGAACATCCAGTCTCAGACTTGAGATTTCCAAGAATCCCCTATGAAGAATAGAGAAGGAACTCCCCCCGGGAGGAGGAATCCCCCCGAGGTGTGCCTCAGCCGGCCACTAGACGTGGACCTGCCACACCGCAGAATGAAGTTACCCCTGAACTGTGGAAGAGGCCACTTCTTTCCTACTTCTGTTGGCCATTTGGCTGCCTGTGGGTGAGGAATGAGTACAGGGAGCCTGGGGGTGGCCCCAAAATGTTTGGCCTGTGCGACCCAAGGCACAGTCGCCCTTGAACAAGACGAGAAGACTGCAAGTGGTGCGGCGGGTTGAAGGGAACAGCCAGGAGCTCGGTTGGGATCGTGACCGTTCAGAGATGTCTGCTCAGCTCTTACGCCCATCGTGTCTGTAAAGTCCCCAGCACAGCGCAGGACGGATTCAGCAGTGATCGCTGCTGTTTCCATTACCGTTATGACACTCACGCCGCCGCTCCGCCTCGAATTCCGCAGTGATTAGAACTTTAGGGAAGATCAGATTCCCCTGACGCCCTCAGCCCTCATCGTGACCGTGACGGGCTCTTTCTCCTCATGAATAAGCATCAGAGAAGGCACTGGGCGCCCTTCCCGAGAGATCTCAAGCCCAGGGCAAGTAGCAGCTGACCGTCCAGAAGTCTCCTTATGTCAGGAGCTTGTGTGAAAGGGAAGCTGACTCAGGTCAAGGTTGCACCGCAGCTTTGAGCTTCGATCCGGGGCCCCAAACAGAAACGTCGGCAAGGACTCCTTAGTTCTCTGCGAACCAGGACACATCCGTGTTCTTCACAAAGCCGGTGCTTGTGGCCACCGAAAAGGCTCTGGGTCGCGTGGCCAGGCCCTCGTCCATTCGAAGGTGAGGAAACTGGGACCAAGTTACAGGAAGGGACTTGCCCTGTATCACAGAGCCAGGTAGATTAGATGTCAAGTTTTTAATGCCTGGTCTACCCTGCCCCACAGCTGTTTTCAAATGAGGCTGAATCGTGTGCCATAGGTGTCTATGTTTCTTGGTGAAATGCTTTTGTCGTCGTCGTCTTAAGAGCATGTTATAAGCACTTTGAGAGCAGGAACTCAGTGCAGATCAATATTTGCTGACTTCCGATTTTGTGCAAGGTGCTTTCGTGGCCCTGGTGCCTCAGAAGTGTAGGTGGTGTGGTGTCTGTCCTGAAGGATCCCCAGTGTTTACCTCAATACCCTACCGCTAAGGTACCCAGCCATCTCCTCAGAGGCCATTTTCCTTGCCACCGCCACCTCCACATACACACACACAAACACACACGCTAGATGTCCCAGGGCCTAAAAACAACCTTCACAACACATTTTTTCTTATTCCTTTGGACAAAAGGGGATATTTATTATATGAAAGATCAGTGGACAAACACCACAAAGATTGCGTTGAGTTCCAATTCCAGTAATGGTAGTATGGCTTGTATTGAACTAACTCTCTCTGGAAGATAATGATTAACTCTTGACAAAACCATTAAAAAACAAAAACAAAAAAAACCACTATTCGGAGGCACTGGAGAGTGGCCAAAAGCAGGCATAAACTAGAGGGTATTCCACTCTTGAGAGAAGGGAACTCTACTGGGAACCACATTTACATAGTCTTTCCCCGAGGGTAATCTCCACTCTGTGTGACATGAGGAGACAAGAACTTAAGCAAAAGCCACAGACTTATTGCTCTGAGGTATCAGAAGACATAATCGGGGCTGCCAGAGTGGCTAGAAATTGAAGGTGAAATCTAAGAAAAGTGGTAGCTACAGTTAGGGAACCTCAACATCTGCATATGAATTTATCTCAAATTCTTGGCCGACCCCTGAACTGTCATTGTGTCAGGAGACACTTTTAAATTAAGGAGCCACAGAAAGCAATAGCTGGAAAGCTGAAGGTGCACAGCAAATATGTCAGAGCTGCTGACGCAGAAGAAATCGAGCTTACAGCTTGTGTCTCATCAAGATAGCTATGCGCTGGGAAAAAACAATCACTATGATCTTCAAAGAAAGATAAAATCCAGTCACTATAGCATTTAAATCACAATGACTAGTATATAATAAAAAATTACTGAACATGAAAGAAAACAAAAAAAATAATCTTAGTCAAAAGAAAAAACAATCAAAAGAAACTGACCCCAATAGGTATCAAATGTTATAATCAGCAGACAAGGATTTTAAGGCAATTTTTATAAATATGCTCAAAGATTCAAAAAAAAAGGTCATCGTAATAAATTTTAAGATGGAAAATTTGAGATGAGAAATAGGTTAAAAAGCAATCGAATGCTAAAACCGAAAGGTATATCTGGAACGATCGTTTTACTGGGTGGGCTTGAGAGCAGGTTGGAGATAGTGAAGAAAGGTTGGCAAACAGTAGAAAACATCCGATAGGAAGGAAAAAGAAACTGCAAAAAATGAACAAAGCTGCTGTGATTTCTGGAGCAATAACGTGGTCTAACATATGTGTAATTAGAATCTCAGAAGCACAGAAGAGAGAATAAGGAAGAAAAAATATTTGAAGAAATAATGGCTGAAAATTTAGTAAATTCGGTGAAAACTATCAACCCGCAGATCAAAGGAGTTCAGCAAATCCCAAGCAGAATAAATTCTATAAAGAGAACTGTGCTTAGGTACATCCTAGACTGTTGAAAAACAGATGTACAGTGAAAATCTTGAAAGTCACAAGTATGACCAGGAAACTATGTTAAGAATGAATGAATACTTCTCATCAGAAACACTGGGGGTCAGAAGACAATGGATCATCTATAAACTGCTGAAAAGATGTCAGAAACCATCTTTTAACTTCTACTTCCCCTTCTACCTGACTGCTTCTGCAGCCTGTGTGTGTGTGTGTGTGTGTCTGTGTGTGCATGTATGTGTGTGCAGTTCTATGCAGTTTTATCACACATAACTTTTCATTTGGATTTTTTTCTAATATGTATTAGCATAAGACATGGTTTTGTCTGGTTAAGAAGACCAAGGAAACACGTAAGAAAAGTTAAAATATGTATTTAAGAAATGTTTTATTTAGCTTTGTTATTTAGGATAATTTACACCTAGCAAAGAACACAAATTTTAAGTGTAGAGCATGATCAGTTTTACATATGTGTACATAATGTAATAAGCACCCAGATGAAGATGTGAAGCATTCCCATCAGCCCCCCGGAAGGTTCTCTCGCACTGTTTCTCAGTCAAGACCCACAAGCAGAAGTAACCACCAGCCTGACTTCTATCACCAAAGTTAATTTTGCTTGTGGTTAACATTTCATATAAATGGAATCATATAGTATATCCTCTTGTGCCTTTTTTTTTTTAAATCAACAAAACACCTGTTTTAGCTATGTTATTGTTTGTATTTGTGGTTAATTTCTTTTTATCACTGTATTGTATTCCATTGTATAAATATCCCACAATTCATCACTCACCTGTTGGATACTTGTGCTGTTTCTGGTTTGGGGTTATTATGAATGTAACTGCCATGAATATTATTGTACCTGTCTTTTGGTGGATGTGTGCAATATCTCCTCTAGAGCCGTATCGAAAGCAGGATTGCTGGGACATAGGTCAGACATAGAGTTAGCTTTAGTACATAGTGCTAAATAATTTTACAAAGTCATTGAACCAAGTTACACTCTTGTCAACACGTACGAGAGTTCCCATTGCTTGCCATGCTTGCCAACACACAGTATTCTCAGTCTTTTTAATTGAAGCCATTCTGGTGCCTGCGTAGAGTTGGGTCACTGTGGTTTTACTTTGCATTCCCTAATGAGCAGTGATGGTGTACGTGCTGTGTCATCCCCGCTCCGAGCATGGACGGGGCCGTATAGGAGGTACCTAAAGTCTGTTTGATTAAATCGAGTCAGCTTACTTCCCTGTAGCTCTTCGTCAACCCCCTCCCTGTCTCGACTTTGCAGAGAGACCATGGGACAGAATTTTTTTAGGAATCAGAATGGGACCTAGGAGAAAAATACAACTATCCATCCTACCTTAAGGCTCTGCCTTTGAAATAGAGGCAGTAGCTCTGCATCTTTCTTCCAGGGGACCTACCATGGGATATTGTCCTAGAATTCTTCACAACGTTCCTGTACAGCAGAATCACTCAGGGCTATCTTTATAAACTGGCTACGAGAAGGAGAGTGGCTAAGTTTATTACATCAAGATGGTAGCACAACTAAGGTGGCGACTCGGGTCCCGAATCTAAACCCATGGCCGATCTCAGATACAGAGCCCAAGACAAGCGGCACCTAATGCCTCCACGAGTCCCTCCACTCCGGTGCTGCTGGGTTTAGGACAGCATCCCGTTGCCAGGTGGCAGATACGTGGAAAGCAGCTGCCTCTGCCTTGGGCCCTGGATTGGAACGAGTGCTTTTCATCCCCACCTAGATATTAATCACATTGCAAACTGCCAGCCTGTTGCCAGCTGCATTCCTTGACGGCCCATGTGTTAATAAGGCCTGAGCACTCCTGGCACGCTGGAATACAATGCGTGGATTCACCAGACAGGATTACAGAAGGGGCTTTTCTTTGCTGCGCTAGGCCTGGGAGTTTGTGTGCATTTCTGCTTCAACACAGCATCTCCAAGGAGGCTTTCACTTTCTAAGAAGGATGCTACCCACTGAGCTATTCAGAGTAAGTAAATGAGAAAATGGGTTAATAAAATACATGCTAGAGAAAAGGAAAATAAGATTAGGAGGCTGACGTTTGGGCCGAGAGTGCTTTTCTGGGCTCCAGGAAAAATAGAACAAGATGATTTTTTTTTTTTTTTTAGCCCAAAGGACGTCATGCCCACAACACCAACACTAATCCAATTTTCCCGTCCTAACAAGTATTTTATCAACACCTTCTTTAAAGTTCAATTCTCATACTGACTTAGCTACTAGTTCCACTTTATACATATATTTTCAATTTCTCTGGCAGAACTGGACGATACAATGCTTATTGGCCCCGACACAAACGTCGCGGGGTATGTTTGATATCATTTTTCTACCATAGCCACAATTTGGGGAGTTCTCGCTTTGAAAGGCCAAAGAACCTCTGAGTTAATTAAGAGGCGTTTAGGTAGTTTGGACAGTGAAAGTGGCAGCCAGCATGGGGTGCCAGGCCCCTCCCGGCCTGATTAGAATTCACCTTGTTTCGCGAACAGACAGTCATGACTTTTCTCCATAACCAGAGTTGGGGAAGGAAAAAGACACGGGGAAGCTGAGCACTGACAATTTCACCGGTTAAGACTCTCTCCCAAACTTTCAAGCTGAAAGGTTTTTGAAGAGTTTCAAGCATGTTTTTGCAAGACATTAAAAAAGAAGAAAGGTTAACTATAAAAATTGAAGTTTGGCAGGCAGTATTCCCCGAACTCAATGCATTGCTTGTGGTATTTGGAAAAAAGAAAAGAATTTTGCTTTGAAAATGTCATACTCCAAAGAAGTTTTTGTAAGTTATTTCTAGGGGAGTTGACTCCTATTTAGTTGAATGGATGATTTGACTGTTCCTTTAAAGATACTTCAAACTGTTCCAAACAGTTTTTTTTTTTTTTTTTGGAACGACAGAAGACCCACCCTACACAACACTCCAGTGAAACAGAGCAGGAGGGAAGACGTTTCCATTTCAGTGGAGAAATGATAATTACAAAAATGTTACGATACACGGCTCATGCCTGATAATCTTAAAAAACATGGGAACATATGCCATTCAGCTGGCCCCAGAAAAGTCCCCAGATGGGAGGCAGGCAATCGGGTGACCGTCGGAACTTCAGAGAAGAGTTTGCCACTATGGCGTCCACACGACTGTTCTGGAAAAAGAACTCTGCTGCTCTTTATTCTTCCACGTCACGTGGCCCCATTCCCTCCTCTGCTCAGAGGAGGGTGGCTGGGCTGCCATGTCTCTGACTCGCTTCCCTCTGCATCGGGGGGACAGCCACGCCACCAAGGCCTTGGTGTTTCGGCAGTTTTAATAAGGAGGCTGCCAGAAATGGCTGGCACCAATGGTGGCGGGCACCCTGGAGGGCGGGGGCAGGCTTTCCACAGGGAGCAAACCATCTGCGTGCGAAAGGAGATCATGCGACAAAGCGTGATTGTGACAGACAGTGAGGAAGCATCTTGCCACTCTGGCATCACTGCGTTTATACGGAGCGATGGCCGCCTTCCTTTCCGCATGGATTATGATGCTTAGACCGTTTTTGATGAAAGAGACTGTGGAGACGATCTAGTCCAACGCCCTCACTTTGCCGAAGAAGAAACTAAGAGACGGAAAATGTAAGTGGCTTGGCCATGGCCACACGGCTAGACTGAACCACTCAAATGGCCTTGACACTAGGCGGGCACTAAAATGGATGTGTCCCCTGGAGTGCCCCCTCCACTCCACCCTCGGAGGGCTTCAATCTCAGCGCAGTGCCCAGCGCAGAGTGAGTGCTCAATGAATGTCAGCGGGAACAAGTGGACAGCCCCATCCTCCATCCACTCCTCCCAAAGGCAAAGGCTTCTTGCTGAAACGAAGGGGTTCCAGCAAGATCGCTAAAAAGTGCATTCTGTTTTCCCATTGCTGGAGTGCCCCCTCCACTCCACCCTCGGAGGGCTTCAATCTCAGCGCAGTGCCCAGCGCAGAGTGAGTGCTCAATGAATGTCAGCGGGAACAAGTGGACAGCCCCATCCTCCATCCACTCCTCCCAAAGGCAAAGGCTTCTTGCTGAAACGAAGGGGTTCCAGCAAGATTGCTAAAAAGTGCATTCTGTTTTCCCTTCTGTTTGACTTCTACGGCAAGGCCAGAGTTCCTGCGTCCTGGAGGTCAAGGGAACCTCGTGGATTAGTTCAATCTATTCGCGCACACACCAAGGCCATGGCTTTGGCCCATCCCGTTTTCCATGTGCCAGCATTAGAGATTATATCCTAGTCCGTCGTTTTATGTTTGTGATGGGTCGTGGGGCCCAGACAAGGTAGCTAGAGCGGTTGGAGGCAGATTTATCCCAACTGCAGGATGGGCAGAGCCGGTCGGCAGGATCGGGTGGCAGCGAGAAGGAAGGTCCAGGACACCTCGGAAGTGCTTAGTCATGGGCGTGGCAGACTGCCAGGAATTTTGAGAACTTGGTAGCATGTGACTCTTCCTAAGAATGTCTCCTTCCCCTTCAGCTCCTCTTCTGTTGCTTCTCGGGCCAAGGATCCCCTAACTCTGAACTTCCGTCTGCTCTCCCCAGCCCTTTGAGCTACTTGCCGGCAATGTCTAATAGAATTGGGTTGCATTTCCGCGCTTCACCAGTAGGTGCCCCCGTTTAACTCACGATGGACTTCAACTCGCACCTGCCGTTTGTCGCTTGCCTTCGATGGAACATCAGTGTTCGGTTTGGACAATACTGTAAGATTATGCTTTTGTAAAACAGAGGCTACCGTGGTTCTCATACCCTCAACAGCAAGTCCGCAGTGGTCTGCGACAGCCACAACCACGTACGGGTGCCCCCCGCATTGCTGTATACGTGCTAGGACCTGAGGACACACAAGAAGGCGCAGTTCCTCGTCTCGAGGAGCTTGTGGTCTTGGGGGCTCGATGAAATCCATTCTTAATCTGTTTTGAGTACACAGATCAATTATTGGAAAAATAATAATGAGCGTCCTGAGCTCCTGCTAAAAGGTGCCAAAGATACTATACTGCACCCTCTAATAATCACGACGATTCTCGGAGACAGGGATTCTTCGCCGTCTTACTGGCTGGGAAACTGAGGCAGGGAGAGGTCGGGTAACTTGTCCTGGGAAACTTGTCCTCAACCAGTATGAGACAGAGCGAGGTGTCAACTCAGGTTAAATAACGGATACAAAGCCAGGTGACTGGGGTGGTGGGTGTGACTTGCCGTGGGGTCTGTGGGTCTTAAGTTCATTCTTCACGTGTCCCCTCCTTCCTTACCCCTGTACACGCACGCACGCGCACGCACTCACCCCATCTCCCCTCCAGTGGGTGACTGGGGGTGAGGAAGGGAAGCCATCCATCCTGGGAGTGCCGACCTGGGACCCGTTGCTGCTTTGAGGCCAGAGTCTGGTGGAAGCTTGTTAAAAAGAATGTCCCTGGCTTTGGGCCCTCTCATGCCTCCAGCAAAGCCACCTTTAATAGAGGCTGTTCCTGACACCTACTCTCATCACACATGAAGCTTTTCTCTCTGAAAGAGACATAAAAGGAAGGCCTTTTACTCGGCTCCTGAAGTAAGACTCTCTGGCCTGCAGCCTCTTTAGAACCCTCTTGGTAAATTCTGGTTTAGCTTCACTTGGTGATGAACATCCATTTTCTCCTGCTGCAGAAATGTCTGTCACCTTAGAAAAGAAAAAAAACAAGGCGTAAAATATTGGCATACCCCAAAGGGAAATATGGATAGGATAAGGGATGCAGAAGACTCAAGCCAACCCCTGACTCCAGGTCCCCCAGAACATCTGAGGGCACCATGCTGGACTCCCAGAGCCGCTGCGCCAGCCCAGAACCCTTCCCCAACACGCCTTAGTGCCTGGCCCTGACCGGCAGAATGACCAATCAGAAGCCAGGATTAGGCTTCCCAAAAACAATAGTTAGAAACACGCTTCATATCGTGTCTTCCTTTTGTGAGGCGAGAACACTAAAAGAAACATTTTCAAAAGTATTTTAGAATAACCCAGGGCATTTTAAACCTCTTTAAAAAAAATTCCAGGCCTTCCATGTTTTTTTCCTCTTCCATTATAAACATCCCCAAGCATCTTACTTTCCAATGTGCAAAGATTAGAAAACCACTATAAAAGGCAAATCCCGGAGGGAAGAGGAGAAATTACGATTATTCCTAACGTGGGCCAATTTAGGCTTACGGTGCTTTTAAAACCTTTTATTTCTTGATTGTCAAACTGTTTGAGCCGTTGTAGCTCTGGCAAAAAAAATGCAAATGAAACCGTCCAATTCAAGTAGAAGTTCCTCCGGGGTCTGCACAAATCATATTAGAAAGCGGCTTTTATGTATCTAGAATAATTACGCTTGATTCGAAGAAGTTTGTTTTTTGTTAAGCTAACTTTAGCATCCATTCTAATCGGGAACAGATGCATTGTAGACCAGGCAGCGACTTTTGCTCACATATAAATATGTGTTTACCTACGTGTCATTTGTCAGAGACGAACACTACCTACGACATCCACCACCCTTACAGTTGCTCAAGAGACCCCAAATTTCGGTAAATTCTCATTGGGTAGCCGAAGTCACCTGCCCCCCTCAACTGGGAAGTCACTGCCCAGGCTCATGCGTCCGCATCTTCATCCCCAAAAGCAGAATGGCCCAAGCTCCGTGGCTCCTTTCCAGTGACGTGCCCACATTTGCGACCCCTCCCCCTCTGAGAAATGGCAGAGTGACCTGGAAGAAACGAGGGCTGAGGCTTTGCAGGATTTCTCTCTCAGAGTTCAGTCCCTGGGAGAGAAGAGCCCTAGGCCTTCAGCGAAAGTATGAGAAACATTTTTATCTTTTCACAGAAACCAGTCTACTTTTCAAAACCTGCTGCTTTTTGTTCCCCACCCCCCTCCACCCCCAGAGTGCTCACCAAAGAGTGTGTATAAATAAGACAGAAGAAATAAAAATGCAGGATGAGGCATTTTGAAATAAAAACCTAAGTCGGGCTCATTTTGGATCAAATCATAAGCATAAATATTGGGGTCTCAAGGCAGTTTGCCCTTTTCCCCAGCTCTGGCAGGAGGGCCTGACTGATTCCCAGGGACACAGGAATGCACGGCCATGGCTTCCTGTCTGATAGATTGGGGAGGGGCCACGGGGGGCCATGAGCTGCCTCCCTTAAATGCCCGAACCCTGGGCTCAGAGAGCCCCACAGAGATCTCGCAGGCAGGCGAAGGGCAGACCTGTCTGCCTGGGCTCCTCGGGTGCCGCGTCCCACCCCTCAGCTCTGTGACACATAGCAGGAGGTCGGCTCTGCAGGCAAAAACACTGTCAGGGCCTAGCAGATGGAGCAGGGAGCTTTCCAGATGTTGTGCGCAGTAAAGC
>NW_006436283.1:10117344-10140029 GCF_000325575.1 Pteropus alecto | reverse complement strand
TTAATGCGAGAGGGAGTAGTAACAAGGGCAAAAACGTGAGCTTCCAAACCCTCCGTTGGCGGTGTGTGCGCGCGTGTGTGTCAGGCGGGAAGAGAGGCGCAGGCTGCACGCTGGAAATGTCACATTTAGAACCGGGGCAGGGCTGGCTCTCGTGACCGGAGGTGGCTCCGTGCTGCAGCGCGCCCGGGAAGCTGCAGAAACAGGCTCTTATCCCTCTCTCTACGTTCCCATCTTTTCTGTGTAGACGAGCGTTCCAAATGGGATTAAATGAAGAGGAGAACTGAAACACGCATTCCCAGCGTTAGCACCCCGCCATTCCGGTCTCACCCTCCCCCACCCCGACCCCCAAACAAGGAAAGACAGGAGAATGATCCAGACTTTGGGAAAAAAAAAAAAAATAGAAGAGACGCGTGACGCCTTTTTCTCCCAGTGATGAGGATCCACGTGAGTCTGACGTTTCTCCTCGGTGGAAGAAGCGGAATGAAAAGTCCCCTCTCTCCATCAGGGAGCCTCTTGGGGGGAGAGACCTTTTCAACAGCCATTTCCTGGCGTGTGAAGAGCCGGCCCCTGCCCCGCTTGAACAGCGCCATGCACCGTGTCAGACCTCAAAGCCCTAATTAAACCCATTCTTTAATTGTGTCTTTTTGCTTCATTACTTTTTCCTCCCTTTGATGAGGGCTGCATCTCTCCGATCGCCCCGAAATCATCCCTTTCTCTTTCTTTTCGAAAGAGGATCGAAAATCACTCGCCGGGGTGCTGTCATTGGGGATTTCCCCCCTTCCATTTTTTTCTTCTTCATCAAGTTGGGGACACAGTCCCTTCCCTGCCCCATCCCCCATCCTCCGGAGCAAGCCAACAGTTAAAGGACATTCACACCTTCCCGCCTCCCAGCTCCTCGATTCTTATGAAGTTTCCATTGATTATTGTCCCGAAATTCCTTGGTCGGTCATAGATAAAAGGATAATGACTTCAAAGGGAAGAGTTAAGAGTTTAACCCCAAGCTAAGAGAGTGGACAACTAGATAATTGAGGGTAATAACCCATCACAGACTTGCTTTCAAAGGATCGCCAAGCTGAAGTCTCAGGTGGCTTTAATTTTATTAACATTTGTAGCCACTGACTTGAGAAGACGGTCTGGAGTCATTAGGAGCTTCAAAGCTGCAGGTAACACTGCGCCCGGCCGGCAACCTGACATCAATTTGGGCCTGAGCGCTCACGGGATGGCAGCCATTGCAGCTAACTCCGAACTGCTCTGCCAAACCACAGACCCCCGCAACTCCGAGGGGGGCCAGGGGATCAAGGGGATCAAAGGTCCCGCTTGGCCCCCGCTGCTTCACGATGGCAATCAAGAACTTAAATCGAATGAAGACACACAAAAAGCGCAAGAGCTTTCAGAGGCCAGGCATCTTGGCTCCCACCCTGCACCCCAAATCTGCTCTGCACTGGTCTAGGGGGTGGGAACTAGGTGCCAGGAGGAAGCAAACCCTCAGGGGCCTCTGGAGGTGGGACGGGGCCTCCCGACCTCCCCTCCCAGCCTCAGCTCCTCTCAACCTTCCTTGCGTCCTGAGAGAGGCCAGCAGCATTTCGTGGTAAGAAGGAGGCCCGAGGCCTGGCTACCAGCCTGAGACCTATTTTATGACTGAGAAAATGGCATTTCAAAAGGGTGAGGTGGGCTGCCCCCAAATCACCTGCTAGCTGGTGGTAGCAGAACCAGAACCGAGACCAGGGGCCGAGCTCTAACTCCACGGCTCCCTACGAGCCCTGGGGAACACAAACTGGAAAGTCACCCGAGGGCGACTTAGCAGTGACTGAGCGTAGACACTTGCAATGTCCCCGCTGGCTGGCGGGCAGCTCTCCAAAACCCGAGGTCACCGTCCCACTCTGCACACCCGCATATGGCCCTCCAGTCGATCCCGAAGGCAGGAGAGGTGTCCTCCTCGCAGTCTCCACGTCAGGTGGGACCCACCCTGACGTGCTGCGGGATCACCCAGCTCCTGTCTCCATTCTCCAGGGCTGGAGGGGAGCGCGCGAGCCTTCCGGGTCACTGACATTGTGAGGCCTTCCCTGTGCATGGCTTCAGGCTGTCCTTTTGGCCGTTAGAAGTTTAACAAAAGGCCTTTGAAATGGATCGACACTTGAACAGCTGCCAGGGCAGCTACAGCCTCTCTCCACAGACTGACTCTGAGCCTGGTTCCCCAACCGCATTCCTGGGCCTGGCTGTTGGGAGACGGGACCGGGGCAGGGCGGATGGAGGACCTTCACGCTGCCGGCATCCTCGGCCCCACCCACTCATCTCCTCCCAGAGCCACTCGAGTCCCCCAAGGACCAAAAATCAGCCCCCAGACCACCGGGGCACCGTAGTACTCACCGGGTGACCCGGAAGTGTTCGCACGGTCACCAGCAGGCCCTACGCGGTCCCATCCATCTGCTATGCAACCCTCACTCCAGTCCTTGTAAAAACCCTCTCTCGAGAAGTCTGAATGGCTGCGACCATTGCAAAAGGGTTGGCAACATGTGAAGCTTCGACCCCGATTCCGGGAGTGGAATTTCACAGTTCCGCCTTGGGTGGGAGAACTGGGAGGGCAGGGGAGTCCTCCTGGCACCTCCGAAGTCACACCTCCGTCCAGGCCCCCTGACCAGGGGAGGGAGCCGGCGTTGGCCCCTTTAAGACCTGTCATCTAATCAGATGGCCCACCATAGACTCTCCTGGATCACGCGCAGGTTATGCACCCCAGTGAGAGAGCGTCGATCCGTTCTTTGCATTTGGTTTGTTCTTGGAAAATTATGATGAATTTTCAGTGTCGCCTGATAGGGGGAAATGATATATATGATTTGTTCCAGAATCCAATCCAAAATCTTTAAAAATCATCTGCTAATTTAGATGCAGCCCAAATATCCCTACAAGAAGAAAGAACTTGGAGGTAACTGGAAACACCCCTTAACGTACCCCGTCTTTCCCACCGGGAGCGGCACAGACACCTTCTGCATTCTCTTCCCCAGAACTCCTTGTCAGCAGAGATGGGCCTGAGGTCAGGGTCACAAATCCCAGGCTCCGGGACAGAACAGGTCCATATGTGAAACTGGATGCCGGGGATGTGAGTATCGCCAACCTTTGATTTTTACGATGTCGTAACCCAGATGTCTTAGTTTACACACATGTGTGGTGTATTGGAATAAGCCCAGACTTTGAAGTCAGACAGACATGTGCTCACGTCCAGATTCTGCCATTTACTGACCAGCTTAGCTTGGGCAAGTCCCATAGCCTCTCAGATCCTCGGTTTTTCCGGTGGCGTGTGTGACTTGGTAGTCAGGTGTCAAGGCGACCTACCTGTGCTGGGCACCTGCCTCGTGTGAACTGTTGGGAATGTAAAGGTGAGAGAATCTCGTCCTCGCCCTTTAAGAGTTTAGGGTTTGGGACTATGGATGGAGGCTCCCTTGCCATCAGTAGAATGGGAACTCGAATGTCCTAGGAGAACCTGGCCACCCTGGATCAAGCCATAGATTGCGTGCCCCCTCTCTCCCATTCCCATCTGGGGCCCCAGCATCACCCCAGTGAGATGGGGCCCGAACCCCGATGGAGGCGCCTTCTGAGGTTACACAGGTGTTGCCTCACGGCTCAGAGGTTACATAGTTTAGATTTTTTTCTTGCAACCTTGAAGGTCCAGGACAAGTACTTTGCATATGGGCCTGAGGCAAAGATGCTAATGTTTTATAGGGAGTCGTCATTCGTTTGTGGTTCTACCAGAGAGAGAATGCAGAGGAGCCGCCAAGGGGAAGGATGCTGATCTGCCGAGTGAGGCAGTGGCTCCCCTGCCTTACAGAAAGGGGCTCCGTATGTGTGGAGCACCGCGAAAGGCTGGCCTGGCCTGGCCCTGGAGGCTTGTGAGGCAGGACTCAGGGTTGACATGTGGCTGAGTGTATCTGGCCGCACGGGGAGGGAGAGCAGGGAGCTGGCTCTGGGCCTGGTTAAAGGCTTATCAAAGTCTCATTG
This sequence comes from Pteropus alecto, assembly GCF_000325575.1. Classification (NCBI taxonomy): domain Eukaryota; kingdom Metazoa; phylum Chordata; class Mammalia; order Chiroptera; family Pteropodidae; genus Pteropus; species Pteropus alecto. Next base: position 10,136,039 of record NW_006436283.1, on the reverse strand, counting down.
ACTGGCCGACTTTGATCTCTATCCTCAAGTCTGAAGAGGTAACTCAGATGTTCAGTGATTAATTGCATTTGGGTAGCTATCACATGCCTTCGTGGTGTCTGTGGCTTGTAGGGACAGACCAAGGTCTCTGTCGGCATCCCTCCTGAAGGTTAAAGTTCTGCCCCGTGTGCCCCGTCATCATCTGCATGAAGCCTGCAAGGACAGCCATGTGCCTGCAGGGGATGCTCAGTAAATGTCACTTTCCTCCCCGCCTGCCCGGGTCTGATGTCACTCACCATTTCGGAAGTGGAGCATACCTGGACGTTCTTGGAGAACTCCCCCAGGCTGGAATCGAGTTTTTATCCCTATAACCATCTTAGTGATGGGCAGGGCAGGTAGTGACGTCCTGGTTATGGGAACCAGGGATAAAGGGCACTGAGCCACCAATGGCTGGGGACTTGCCCTTATCCCTCATCCAGATGAGAAGTGGCCGCCCGCAGTCAGGCCTCCGGACTCTGGAGGCCCAGCCCGGATTCTGGCCTCGAAGCCCTGTCGCAGCCGTCCGCGTGGGCCACGGTGGGCGGTGAGGTCGGTGTGGGGCCAGCATCCCTTCCTCTGCCGTGCGCCTTGCCCCCTCGCAGCTGGGAGGAAACTTTTAGAGCCACAGGGTCCCCGTAATCTTGGAAATGGAGCTGATGCCACAGTCCTGTTTTGGACTTTCCTTGACCGTCTAGATCCGAACCGTGTAAATGCTTCCCAAGCATGAGTTCCTGACCAGGTGTGGCTGCGGCCAACGCCCACGCGATGCCCGGGCAGCCGATCTCCTACCTGCAGCGGATGCCTCTGAGCTCTGCTCTCGCCTCCCCGCCCCTCCCTCAGGCCCGGCTCCCTCCTACCTTCACTCCCAGCCCCGCTCCGGCATCTGCGATGGGGACCGCTGGAACCCACTTTGCCTGCAAGCTCGGACGGCAGGAAGTGCCTGCACCCTCTGTCAGACACTGGGCATAAATACTCTGGCTCCCTCGTCCCCAAGCCAGATGACGGTAGAGAGGCCTACACTGTCTCCAGATCTGCCTGTGGGTCTAACCGAAGTCGTCATCTGTGGGACATGCTGGACATCGCACCCTTGTTGGCCGCCTTCCCTGCCCTGGGCCACTTCTCTATTCCGCTACAGATTTTTCCGAGACGATTTCCCAAAAATTCACATGAATTCCTGTCTCAGGGTCCGCTTTCGGGGAGCCCAACCTGAGACAGTTTTGAAAAAAAATGTAAATATCTAACCAAATATGATATCTTAAATTATAATGGACTCCCCTTGGGGTCCCTGCTTCAGGAATCCCACCCCTCAGTAAATCCAGCCCAACATTCCCGCAAGAAGATACTTCCTAAGACCATCTCGGTGACACAGCTCTGCCACGAGCTGGTTTAAAACAGCTTCTCTACGAGGCGGAGGCCGTACTCCCTAGCAGAGCGTTAGGTTTCGCTTGATCAGGCCACACCAACCCCACTAGGACACGCACTTGCCTCGCCCGTCATGGGCCAGTAATGCACAGTCCCGCGGGGAGGCCTCCCCACTCCCGAGTCTGTGTTCGGCTCCTTGACCTTTGTCCGTGCTGCGCTGCCTTCCAGGCTTGCTCTTCTTAACTTCTTTCAACTGCTTCTGTCCCTTTGTCGTCTCATCCAGGGTGGGCTCAGTGCCCCCCCTCCCCTGAGCACGCCTGGGCATCTCTGCTTGGGCCCTTACTCTGTCACTGTTACATCGTCTGCTCTGGGTTCGCCCGTCACACGGCGAGGGCTCTGAGAGGACAAAGCCTATATCTGACCTTCGCTGACACTGTCCCTGAGCCTAGGACAGTGCGTGGAACGCGGCAGGCACCCACAGATGGGGGTCACAGCGACCTGGTGATGCTCCTTGGAACACAGCGCTGTGGTCTGACTGTGTTCCCCTCAAACCCTCCCCCCCCAAGATGGTGCTATTTGGAAGCGGGCCTTTGGAAGGTACTTCCGGTTAGATGAGGTCATGAGGGTGGGACCCCACAATGGAATTAGTGTCCTTATAAGAAGAGAGGGAGAACAGGGCCCTGTCTCTGCCAAGTGAGGATGCACCGACGAGGTGGTCGGCCGAAAGCCAGGAGGAGAGCTTTCACCTGGAACCAAATTGGCTGCCACCTTGATCTTGGACTTTCGGCCTCCAGAAGTGTGAGAAATAAATTTCTGTTGTTCAAGCCACCGAGTCTATGGAATTTTGTTAGGGCAGCTGGAGCAAACGCATGCACATGAGCACGATAAAGCCAAATATGTATATTGCTGAGTAAAAACCAATACCTAGGCACCTCTACTGGATTCAAGCATCGACACCTGCTAGAAGCTTTCGTTTGTTTTTAATTCTGGGAGAAGGAATTAAGGCATTTCTGGCCATCATTTTTATCTGCATGCATGTAATGACAACACTACCATCATTTTCTTTTAAGGCTGTCTTGGTCCAGACTAGTCTGAAAATCAGCGGACTAGCTCCCTGACCCCTACACCTGGCCCTGAGTCTCCAGAGCAGAGCTCCGGACCTCCCTGGGGATTCCGATTCAGGTGACAGGGGCAGCCCACAGCGCTGTCTGGCACCACTGGGCCCACGAGCAAAGGCCACGTCTAAAACTGGGCTGACACGCTCTCACTCAGGGATCTCGATTTATTATGTGATCTACTTCGTCCTTCTTTTTCTGTTTTATTTTTGAGTTTTGTGACTTATTTGCATGTGATATACAGAGTCAACAGTGAGGCAGGTCTCCCCACAGCCGAACAGCGTCACCCCAGCAGGGACGGGAGCAGAGGGGCGGGACTGGGGGTGCCATTCTGACCACTCTCAAGGCACGTGGACATGAGCTGCACTTTCTCAGGCCCAAAGTCACCACTGTTCCCCGTTTGCGGAGGGTCAGCTGGAGGGGCAGTGTGCGCGTTCTTGAGTGCGGGGGACTGGGCGAGAAGGGATCTCCTAGACCCGGCCCTGTTCCCTTTGCACCTTTGGCCACCGCGCAGCACTCAGCGCCTCCTGGGGCCTGTGAGACTCCGGGGTGGCGCCTCCTGCCCTCTCAGTGCCAGAACGCTGGCCTTGGCTTTGCTGCCTCTGCCAGCAGCCAGCACTGCCCTTGCCAGGAGCTCTTAACTGTGGCCCCACAGCCAAGGCTTTGTAGCTCCTCACAGAGCGAGAGGCTGTGCAGCTTCCTCTCCCGCTGACCCAGGGCCTGTGGGGCTCTTCCTTCCAGGCCATCAGCCCTGAAGAAGCAAAGCAAGTTCTTCTCTGGGCAGGGGACCTGATCCCTGCAGGGAGGGGCTTCCCCCGGGGCCCACGGGGGCAGAGACCCACCCACGCAGGAAACTTCCTCTGCTTTCCGTGCAGAAAGCCTTGGGGTTGGGGCAGGAGAAGAGTTAAGTTCTGGGCTGAGGCTCCAGTGCTCGATTTCTTTATTTCCTGTGGATGACATTGCCTTCCTACAACCATTGACACATGTTGCTTTCATCTGTTTCGTTTCAAGACATGAGTACACTCGCTGGAAACTGTGCTTAATAGCTAAACTCAAAACATTTGGATTTCCTTTCCTTCTGGACTCTGCTGGTATGCTGCATTCTCTTCTGGGTTCGTTTTTTTTGGGGGGGTGGGGGGGGATTGTTTTGTTTTTCAGCCACCATTTTTAACCCAGCAAAAAGAAGCCGTTGGCTTCCTAGCCAATTGTCTCAGGTCCATCTGCTACATATGGGCTATTTCGCTTGCTTTTATTGATTGATTGATTGATTGATTGATTGGGGGGGGGCGGTCAGTGGCTTATCCAACCACCTGGTTGTGGTGGGTGAACAGCATCTCCCAGCCTCTTCCTTTGCCCAGCCCCTGCCCCGCCTGTCACGGAGAGGCCTGGCCTGCTTTTCTGCAGGATGGGCAGATGGGTTCTCCTGGAGGTTGGGGCATCCTTGAGCTCCATGACTCATGGCTTACCCTTTCTGAATGGAGCCTCCAGAACAGAGGTGAGCTCGTCAGTCTGGACCCAAGGACTGTGGGGAACAAACAGGCCTGGCTGCCAGGGGGGTGGGATGTGGACAAGTCTCCCCGTGGCCAGGATTTAGAGGGAGCAGGCCCGCGTCCTCTGGTTGGAACTGGGTTTGACTCGAGTTTCCAGACCCGGTTGCAGCCGCTCACACTCCCCGGGGCCAAGGCGGCGTTGTGTGCGGACACAGTCTGCAAGGCGAGCCATCGGTCTGCTCATGGAGAAGTCTGAAAAGTGGCCACCTGCCTGGTCTGCGGTGACTGCCCTGTGCTCAACATGCCCAGCCCCCACCAGGCTCCCCGGAAGATCTCAGCCGTTTCCCTCTGGGGAGGCCAGGTGGGAAGGGGGAGGGGGCTGCAGCCTGTTTCCGAACACGAAGGGCGGTGAACGTTCACAGGACACTCACCGCAGACGGGGCCCTTCGTGTGTTTTCTCGCTTCGCCTTTCCTGTAACGGGGTAGTTCATCCCATTTCACAGTTGAAAAACTAAGGCTCAGGAAGGGCAAAAAAAAAAATGTGCCCAAACCGAAGACCTTCTAAGCGGCAAAACAGATATGAGTCCAGGCCTGAGGTCTCCCAAGCGGTTTTCTTCTGGGTAGGGGGTTGGGGGGGCGCAGGAGGTGTGATACCATAGCGTGCTTGCGTCTGGCTGCTTTGGGAAGAGTCCCCACCCCTCCCCCTCCTCCCTCCCCCCACTTCCCGCACTCCGGGCCTCTCCTGCCCAGCAAGTGGCATTTCACGCAGGTAGGAAGGATGTTCACAAAAGCTAATGGATGGGTGACTGTGGTTGTGTGCACTTTCCCCAGGACGAGAGGACAAGACGGTTCAGGCCAGTATGCTGCCCCTTTCAAGTCCACAGATCTGGCCAGGAGTCAGAGAGAGCAGGAAGTGTGGACAAAAACTTCGAGGGGAGAAGCCTGCAAGGGGAATGGAAATGCTAGAAGGATGACAGGGCCAGGAAATTTATCACTCTTATCTGTTCAGACTCGCTAACAAAAGTCCCCTCGCTGAGGAAACGGACTTCAAATTCTATAAAACTATTTATATATTTTCTTCTAGGTTCTCGTCTGGTAGTTCCAGGCCATCCGTTTTCTGGCTTGCGTGTGTATGGGCGTGAGCGTCTGTGAAAGGCAGTACAGCGGCCCAGACGCAAATGCAGATCTACCGATTGTTGTCTAAGAATGTGGTCGGCATGAAACAAACAATGCCACGTTGGTTGCCTTCAAAGGTGACATTTCCGAGAGGGACAAAGCTCTGTTGATCTGTCATGTTGTCCCCAACAGGCCTAGGTTGGGAGTGTCTGATGCCAAAGTCCCCTGATGGAGACCCTGGGTTGCACGATATCCACATGTCCTTGAACCATAACCATGGTGAGACGATGTGATACCAAGCTCATTTAGAACATTCGGCCCGTTAGACGAAGGCATTCCGAATCGGCGGCGGTCACCCAAGGATGGCCTGGAACACCCTCTTTGGCGGTTAAGCATTTTATTAAAAGTAATATAAAGTCGTCATAGAAATTTTGGAAAATACAAGATAACATTGTTCGGTAGCAAGGACCAGAGGCCCACTCAGTTGACCCCAAGGGGAGAGGGGGGTGTGTTGCAAGAGCGTGTGTGGCTTGGGGGGCTTCTCTGTCCCCCAGGATAAGGCTTCTCCTTCTAGTCCTTGTTCCCGCATAGTTTCAGCAAGGCCCTGGTCCACGGCAGCCTTTCCCCCAGCCTCGCTCTGGCCCCCCGCCACAGCTTTGGCTCCCAAAAAGCACAATTTCTTATTCTGTTTCTTAGATCAAATTTCTGGGCTCAAAGAAAAGCTGAACAACCCAGCTCACCTTTCCAGGCCTGGCTACTCAAGTCATGTGGTGCCAGGCAGCCTAGGACGGGCTATCCACGAGTGACATGGCCACACCTAGTCTGAGTCGCTGTGCCCAGAAGGGGGTGGGGTCACATGGTACGAAATGTCTGCCATCCAGGCCCGCCCCTCAGGACTGGGCTGGGGTGGCCAGCACCCCAAGCATGCTCGCACAAGTATGAAAAGCAAGAGAAAAATGATCCATAATCCCACCACCTGCTAGTCAAGTCTTTTTCCTATGCTTTTTACCTGGTCGAATGCATGTTCTTGCTTCTTGGAGTTAACTTCATATCATAAACATTTCCGATAATATCATTACAACTCCATGACCTTTTCAATGACTATATACTATCCCTATGTACTACCTATATTGTGTATATAATTTACCTAATCCTCTAGAGACTTGAATGTCATTTCAAATTCCTACGATTATACATAACCTGGAATGCTTGGAATAGCATCAGTACACAAGATGACATCCTAGACGTGTTAATTCGAGGGGTGTTTGGGAAACCTGGGGCTTCCTCCAGAGGCAGAGGAAGGATTGCTCTTCAGAAGAAGCCACAGGGACAGAAGGTAGAAGAGGGTTCCAACCTCTCAGCCTGTCCCCAAATCCATGCTGCTCTTCTTGAATGCTGGACCTATGGATGGGACCGGAAACCACAGGCCAGCACCTCTTCCCCCATCCAGGGAGCCCCAGGAGTCCATGCTCCAGCCCGGGCTGTGTGTGCGGGTAGCAGCCTGCTGCCTTCTGGAACCCTCGCTCTTATCTGATGAGCCTGGCCGCCTCCCGAGGATGAGACGTGCAGTGAGGAGGGGGAGTGGAGTGAGAGAGTCCGAGGTGCTGGCGTGTGAGCCCCCGCTTGTGCAGGGGAGGGCCCTGGGCAGCCCAGAGCGGCCTGGGGCACGGAGCGAGTCGGAGCCGGAGCCAGGCCTGGGCTGCAGACCTGGGTGCTCACCGCTGACCCTCCCCAGTTGCGCGTTATATTGGTAAGAACACGTTAGCCGACTGGAAAATTAATAAAATGCCTCTTTAGTTGGATGGCTCCCATCCTTCAAACTAGCAGCTCAGACCAGATGCCTTCAGATAGTGAGGCCTGTCATTCAGAGAATGGAAGGCCAGGGTTCTTAGGAAAACTCCCATCTGCTAAAGAGGGCGAAAGACAGACAGGCATGAGCCCTGGGCCCTGAGGCGGTGAGTTCCCCGAGGCAGAGCCCACACATCCGTCCTGGGGGGATGTTTGCCAGGCAGCCCCCTCCAGCCGGGGCGCCCCCACACCCAGAGGGTGTCTAAGTGTTGACATCCTCCAAGGCGATGATGGCCCCCCTTGAATTCCCTGCCTCATTGGGAGGATCCACGTCTCAGGGAGCTGGGTGACCTTGAACTGTTGACTTACCCTCTCTGAGCCTTGGTCTATGGCTGAGGACAGCACTGTGCACGTTGGGGAGGACTGGGGAGTCGAGAGGCTGCCCCTGAGCCTTGTTCTGCCCACTATGGCGTTCACGCCTGGCCCCGCCACTGTGTGCTCACCACCTGTGACCTTCGTCAAGCACCCCGAGCTTTCTAGATGGGCTGGCTTCATGGGCATTGGGTCTCTGCCATCACATGGGCCCCTACGTTCCTGCTGGGTCTAACGCTGCGCTGTGGCCATCTTGAAATTCCTCAGAACTGCTGAACAAGGAGGCCCACATTTTCGTTTTTCACTGTGTCCTGCCTCCAGGCCTGCATTTCCCGTAAAATCGGTTGATAATAGTAGTGGCTCAAGGGAGTGGTTGGCGGGGAAGTAAATGAGGTGACCCTTGAAACCCTTCCCAGAGGGCCCGGCCCACAGGAAGCACCTCTTCTCCTAAACCACAGTTGATACTATCGGCCTGAGACCTCCTCACCCCCAGCCAGACACACCCTCCGACTCTCACGGGTCCCTCAAGCATCTTCCCTCTCCCTTTGGACTCTGAACCAAGGATTCGAATATCTAGGGCTCGCGGAAACCCCATCGGTCTCCTCAGAATGCTTGACGCCCTTATCTGGAAGGAAATGGCTAATGACTCTGTCTCTGGTTTATGGCAGCTTCTGTCTTTATGGCCTTTTTACTGCGCTCGGCCCTGGGGGTTCAGACAGTGCTGCTCTCTGTGTCGGAAGATGGCGCCAAGGAGGAGCCACCACGGGCGGTTGTGGCCCGTGACACCCACCTTCCCTCTGGGGACAGTTCAGGGTGATTCCTGACTCGGCCCGAAGCCACACTTACAGGCCTGAGTGTGGTCACTCTGCCGAGGCCCCAGGGTCAGCTTCCTGGAGCCAAAGTGCCCTGAAATGATGCTAACAGCAGTTGCGGTCATTCTGCTTCCTCGCGCCAGGCCCCGTGGCGGCCACTCTGCATGCACGGTCTTGATGCCCGCAGCCCCCTGGGCCTGTTGGGTACCCAGGACTGGTATGTGGGAAGCATATAAAAAAGGAGAGCTTGAAAATCGTTTCATCCTTAAACAACCCTTAAACGAGCTTATTTACCCTGAGCTCCATTTTATAGATGGGGAAATGAAGGCTTAACAAAGATATATACACGGCTTACTTAAGGTCACAGCTGGTCGGTGGTAGGGTCGGGGTGTGAAACTTGATTTTTATATATCTGACTCCAAAGTCCAAAGTGTGGTGTTGTTTGTCATTCATTAATTCCTCTGTTCCCCCCTTCATTATATCATGCTGGATACAAGGGGAGTGGAAGGCTTGGTCCCAGCAAATTCGACAGTTCCGTGTCGGTCAGGTGTCCAGACAAGCAACCCTGGACCAATCTGGCACCTTATCTACACAAGACAAATGGCCCAGGCTGCGTGCAAGAGGATGGGGTAACTGTGGCTTCCCGCCTCTGCGTTCACCTTCGTCCCCTTCTCCTCCCAGCCTGGGGTGTGCCTCGGTCAGGCCCACCTCAAACGGTGGGTGCACTTGTAGAAGGTGTTAAGATGCAGGGGTGGGGCTAATACATAGCCCCCTTTTCCCTGCCCAAGCGCAGAGTGAATTGAGAGCGGGCCTGGGAGGCAGGCCGATGGAGATGAAACCTCAAGTTGATCGCTGGTCGAGTAAGTGCACGCAACAAGCCGCCATCCTTGGCTTCCTAGAGCTGTGTCCCAGATCAGGCAGGCTTACCGGGGACACTTCTGCCCCTCCGGCCCCTTCCCGCCGACTTTCCGCACGACATGCCCTCGGTGCAGGGCACTGTGCTGGCTTCCAAGACAGCGGGAGACGCAGGTGGGCTTGCGTACCCCCGCAGTGTCTTTTGATGAGGCTCTGCCCGGGGGGCTCTGGGAACCCAGGCCAGGCACACGCAGAAAGAGGACCACCCAGGCAGGGCCACAGGGCACACACAGGAGTCAATAGTCCAGCATGCAGAGTGCCGGAGGAGCCGGGAGAGGCTTAATCCTAGATTCCATTGTCACGCTCCAAACCTCCCATCCACACGGTGGGGCGGGGCGGGGCGGGGGGGGAGGCGTGTTGCCAGACACCGCTGACCACCACGCCAAGATATCACAAGATATCACAGCCGGACGTATCTAGAACACACACAGAGGCCGCCTGGTGGGTGAGACCCGCCCGTACCTCACATGTGGGCGCTTCGTCAGGATGTCCTGGCCAATAACAGAAAACGCACCCAGCAGGAGGACGCGACATACCTGTGGCCATCATAACACTCGCTCTGAGGATTCTCTGTGAACGGGCCTTTTTTTTCGACACGGAATATGAATAAGTTATGGAATCTATACCGAAAAGAATCGATGAAACACAGCATCTTGCAGGATTTACAAAGGGAGGAACAAACGCACAGGAGGCGGGCATCGTACCCCGGTAGTCACACCCCGACCGCTGAAAATTTGTTAAAACCAGAAGAGAACAGGCATGTGTGGCATGCATCTGTGGCCAGTCGCACAGAGGGCAGTGGGCGGCCCTAGGAAAGAGCACGCACTGCTGGGAGGTTTGAGGATGAGAAAGACCAGGATGGGCACCCTGAGCTCTCCTGACCGCTCCCCACAGGGCCCGTCATAGGGATCCTGGGAGGAGCAGCAGAATTACAAACCACAGCAATGCTGTTCGCTACGGAGCCCAGGGAAGGGCCTGGAGGGTGGGAGGTGGGGGTGGCAGGGGCCAGCACAGTTTGGGGTTGGGGAGGGAGGGTACTGGTGCTTTTGAGGGTTCAGGTCCTAAGGACAAAGACTGGTTGACCATTCACAAGTGCAGTTTAGCTTCTGCTTCCCTGGGCTCTGCATCCATGGTTTCACCCAAAGGTGAATGGATACTATTTGAAAGAAGGTTACGTTGTTGCTGACGTGTACCATGTAGTTAGGCCTGTGATGGCAGCGATGGCATTATCTCCCAAACAATACAGTGTGACAACTATTTACGTAGCGTTTACAATGCACCGGGTATTCTAAGTGCAGTAGTCCTCAATTATCTTCTGGGGACATGTTCCAAGATGCACACCCCGGAGGATGCCTGAAACCACGGATAGTAGCGAACCATGTATGTTCGATGGTTTTTCCCACACATCCACACCTATGATAAAGTTTAATGCCTTTTCCATCTTAACTACGCACTTGTCACACACCGTGGCTCTATCTTTTGCAGTTCAAAGTGTGACAGCAAAAGTAGCCCGTCTTTCTTTTTCCTCCTCCACAGCTGCAAGGATGGAAGATGTGTCCTGGGCGACGTCAGGGTACCATGCTTTCCTTTCCTTATTAAGTCGAGAGCTTCCACTTTTCAACTTAAAGGAGCCCTTTACGGCTTCTCTATGGCAGGTTCGAATCGCCAACACCACTGCTCTTGCATTTGGCACCATTACTGGGCAAAATAAGGGTTCCTTGATACCTAGCACTGCGATACCGCGACAGTCGATCTGAGGTGCCATCGCCCATGGCGTTACGAAGGGGACTAAGGGGCAGATCCACTGGACGAAGGGACGATTCGCCTCCCAGGTGGGACAGAGCGGGATGGCTTGAGATGTCATCATGCTCCTCAGAACCTTATGCAGTTTAAAACGTATAACTTATTTCTGGAATTTTCCATTCAACATTTTCAGGCCATGGTTGACCTCAGGTAACTGAAACGGTGGATAAGGGGGGACTACTGTAATCTAGAGGTGATTTAAAGGGTACGGGAGGTGATTTAATCTAGAGGTGATTTAAAGGGTGTGGGTTACACGCAAACACTACGCCGTTTCGTATAAGAGGGACTTGAGCGTCCCTTATTTGCGGGGGTCCTGGAACCAATCCCCTGGGATTACCAAGGGACAGCTATGCCTGGAAGCGTCCCTGTCATCTCAGCGAGGCTTGGGGGTGGGGGTGCACCTGCGGGAGACTCCCCTCTCTCCCATTATAGACTAGTGGGGAGCAGAGGAAAGATGAAATGTATGGCAGGCCTGGGGAGACTGGACACCGACACCTCTCAGAAACTGGATGTGCTAGCGACATTTCCCATCAACCCCCGCTTTGAAGGTGCGTTATTTCATTCCCATTTTATAGCCGTTAAGAGGAGAGGGTCTGGAACAGCCAGGCTGTTCTTAGATTTCCCCCAAAATGGCTCATCTGCGCCAAGTGCTCACCAGTTACCGGGCGGGGTTCTAGCTACTTACTCTCTCACCTCATTTAATCCTCACGGCGACCCCCACTACTTCAGTTCCTCCCATTTTACACTTGGGGAAACTGAGGCACAGAGCAGTGACAGACTCTCCCAGGTTTACCCAGCGCACCACACACTCCCCTGGCTCATAATTATACTTCGGGATAAAGAAAACCCCTTCTTCACATGGCCCACTGGGCTCCGCCAAGCCCAGGGGCCAGTCTGCCCCACCTTGGCCCCAGGCTGTAGGTTCCTATGGGTTTCCAGAGAAGGCACAGCTTCCTCCTGCCTGCGGCTTGTGCATGCGGGTCCTGCTCCCAGCTGCCCGCAGCCCAGCACCCCTTCCCCACCTTGTGCCCTCCCAGTCCCTCTAACCTCCTATCCGGAGACTTACACAAAAGTGGTCAAAACAGCCACAGGGTTATCGGCGTCATCCTCCCTCACTGTCCCCCAGAGGCGGGCGGCCGCTGGCAGCACTCTGGCCTTCGGTCCCACTTTGGGGCCAGGTGCCATCCTGGCTCTGGTGGAAAAGGCCCCTCTTCTGGGCAGAGCTCACGGTCCTAAGGACCCACGCAGGACCCTCCATTGTCTTGTAGAGTTTAAAGCTGACACCTTTTTCACAGGAAAATTCAGAGGAGGGATCCCCTGGGGGGTGGCTGGGGAGGGGAAAGGAAGGCGCCTTTGTGGGGGTGGAAAAGGTCAGAGCTCAGGGTGAGGGCTGGGAGGTCACGGCTGTAAGAGAAGAGCCAGGTCCGGAGGAAGCAGCGGCTGGACCTGCACAGAGTGGGCGGCCACCTGAGAAAGCGGGGTACGGGGGCGAGGCCTCGAGGGCATTCCGTGCCCCACACCCCCTTCCTGGGTGGCCGAGCATCTCTTGGCCTCTGGATGCTGCCCTGAAGCTGAGGGCTTCTCCAAGGCACCCCCTGGGCTGCCACCAGGAAGAAGCTGACACCTCCGCCCCCCTCCACCCCGCTCTGTGGGCTCTGTCTCGCACCTGCCCCTCGCACCTGCCCGCTGTTTTCCTGGCCTTTGCCCACCTTGGACTAGAGAAAGGAAATGGGAGGAAGCCCCTCATTTTTTGTGACTGTATTTTTGACCCCCCAAATCAGACCCCCGAATCTTTATCATTTCCTGATTTGTGAATTAATGGAGTCAGGTGAAAAGTTTTACAAAAGGCAGGGTTAATGCATGGAAGAAATTGATCTTTTGGGGGAAAAAAAATACTCAGTTCTGCCAACAAGAAATACTCAGTTCAGGGGGAGGGAAAATGACATCATCAGCTAAAAGTCCGACCTTCCTGCCTCCTCACCTTGTCGCAGGTGGTGGCATCTTATTCAGACTTTGAAGAGCTGGGGCTAGCTCGAGGCTCGTTTATTCCACTTCATTTTTTTCTAACATTCCTTAAGTTTTGGGGTGATTCATTGAGATGATCAGATTTCACGGTTTCAATAATTACAGTATCTTTTTCAAGGCCCAAAAGTCATAGGGGACAGTATCAAGAGAACATTAGGTGAAGCTCAACCCACACATTTTAATGTACGTTTGAGATACTCGTGATTTTGCTAAGAAAATCGTGAAATGTGTTCAGCCATATCTGATGTGCAGACAACTTCTCCTTGTTTGTTCAGGGGACATACTCTCACGATACCCCGCCATTAAAATGGCCGTCAAAGAACAGAAAAGACTTCTCCAAGGTTATTCTGGGCCACCCCGTTCAGGAACTTTATGTAAGTTCGTTGACAGGGATTCTGAGCCTGGCTTTACAAAGATCATCATCATTCAGAGAATTAGCCCCTCACCCCTGCGACTTTGGGCAGCGCATTTTAATCCTGGAGCTACTCTCATTCCCCCAGGTGCTCTGAGTTAGGAAAAAGAGCCCCCATCCTCCACCCCGGTCCCACGGGGATGAGGCAGAGGAGGAATGAAGAAGTAGAAAGGAGCAGCGGAATGGGGGCCGCCACAGGGGCTTGCCCTTGGGAGGGGTGTGGAGTGGCAGCAGGAGATAGAGCTGCAGACTGGCCAGAGCCAACCATCTTGCCCACCATGCACAGGGCTTTGGGCCTTGTTCTGAAGGTTCTGTGCGGCCAGGTGAGGACCTGAAGCCAGGAATGATGTGGACAATTTTAAATTGCAGAACACTCTCTGTGGTAGCGACGTGTAAGGGAGGGGTCCCGGGGCGGGTGGCCATTAACTGCAGGCGGGGAGTGGAGCTAGAACATTTTGCTGTTCCTGGCACGGGCCAGAGCCGCCGTCGTGGTTGTGAATATGTGGAGAAAGCGGTGATATGAGGAGATTTTTAGGCAGGAGAAGCTACAAGGCTGAGTGACTGGGGATGGAAGAGTGTAGACGTGGCCCAGGTCCCTAAACTGAGGCAGCTGGGGATGGTGAGATCATTGTCAAAAAATCTTCTCAGATACCGGAGAGGGATTGAAAAGGAGAGAGAGCTGCAAATAAGCCACGCCACTCACAGGTAAAAGTGGGCCGGTGTGACTTAACAATTAGAATGTCGTTTGCCTGGCTGAAAATGGTTTTCCAGGAAGAGAGACCGTCTTGGGTTGAGGAGACAATGAGAGAAGTGTAGACAGCGAGTGTAGACTCCTCTTGAAAGGAGTTTGCCAGTCAACAGGCAGGAGATAAGGGTATTGCCCCAGCATCTTCAGGTTACATAATAAAGCAGCGGGTTGAGGACTTGACCTGCGGAAGGTTCTGTAATAGGGAGCAGAGTCTAGAACCTCTCCAGGTGTCCTGGGCTGGCCTGGGCCTCTGCCTAGCATCCTGGCCCACTGTGACAAATCCTTTGGAGCCTGCGAAAGCACTTTGAGAAATGCTCAAAGCAAATCGAGAAACACTGACACGAAAGAATAAAGGAACTGATTTCCAAACCTTCACTTGGCAAACCTTCACTTTCCAGAAGTTGTTAAAAACGAGCAAAATGAGATGTCAGGAGCAGGAGGAAAAAAACATCTACGAGAGAGCTTAGGAACAGACCCATTTCTTAGCAAAGTCTCATGTGTTGCTAGCTGGAATGCTGACTTCAGGGTTTCTTTTTCTTATTTTTTACTTCCTTTTCTGAAAACCTTTTTTTTTTTATATGTGTCTGCCTGACACAATGGGGAAGATAACTTTAAAGATCAGAACCGCTTTCTGGATTTGTTGTAATATTGATGGTCTCTTCTGGTTACAAGCTCAGGCCGAAAAGCCCAACTCCAAGATGATGAATGGTGAGATGCCGCAAAACCCAGACATTTGTAAAACGCACTTGACAGTAAATCAGATCAGGACTTTTAAAATTATTGTTTAACTTAACCGTGTTTTAAACTTAACATACCAAAGATGATCAGTTTATTAACAAATAAGTTTTCCCCGACACATCTATGGATAGACTTTTTCAGGAAAACTTCACTTTTTCGCTTGTGGCTTCAAAATCTCCACCTTGACATTCTGGGTCCCTTGTCTGCAAAGGGGGGAGGAAGTAGGGAGGCAGAATGACCGGAAGTTGAGTCCGATTTCTCTTCACTCTTCCTCTTTAGTAAAAGGTGAACTATTTGTAAGATTGGAAGAGAAATCAGAGTATTCTCTTCCTCCTCTTGGGCTTTGTTAAAGTCCATGCTCCCTACCGTGGGCCCATCCCACTGAGGGGCCTGTGGAAACACTGGCCACCGTAAAAGATTTGGCGGAACCGCTCAGGGTCTGGCCGAGGATAGCCCAGTTCTGGGGGTCGAGGCCACACGTAAGTAGGGGCAGAGTGAAACGAGCTTCAGAGGAATTCCAGGCTGAAGCCCTGTGGCGATACTTGGAGGAAAGCATCCCAAATCATACTTATGAGTCCTGTCGTGGAAGTCAAGGACAGAAAGTGCTCAGGGGCCCTCCTTAGCCAGCCCTGCCCTGGACTCCTCACCACAGTGCGGAGAAAAGGGGAGGGGCCAGGAGTCAGGACCGGTTTCAACACAGGCGAAGTGATCTTGGGAAGAATAGACTGCCTTCGCCTCCTCTTTGTTCAATTTCTCCATCTTAAATGATGGGTTGAATTAGATGACACTTTAAAGGCCCCCTGGCTAGAAAATTCTGATATTTCCTTTTGGGTACAAGGTAGGATGGGCTTTGAGAGGTGGCAGAAAGGCACAGCCCCCTTTGCCTCCCAACCCCCGATTTTCTCTGCAGGGAAGATGGCAGTCATGGGCACTCATTTCTGGAGGACCTCCCTGGTCAGCTTTCAGGCTCCCACCCTCAGGAGTGGGGCTTCTAATCAGCGGGCGTCTTGGCTTTGGAGTTGGGAACTTTCTTCCCAGAATAGGTAACAGACTATTGAGGGAACACGGTGACTACGCAAAAATAACCACCATATTTTGAGCACCTACTGTTTGTCAAGCACCATGTTGGACGTTTACCTTACTGCTTATCCTTACAGCAGCCTTTTGAGGGGTGTGTCCTCCATTCTACAGGTGAACACCTGGGGACTCAAGAGTGGTTAGGCGACCTGCAGTCTTAGGAAAGGTTACCTGTGTCTCTCTCTACCTTTCTCCCTAAACAAAGATACATTGTCTAAGGTGGCACTTTTCCGAAGAAATAAAAGACAAAGTCACTGAAATTTAGTGAGCGATGCTTGGGGTCTGAGCTCCCTGGAAGTCACCGCTGTTGTAACCTCCCCTCTAGGGGGACTCGCGAGGCTGGCTAAAGGTTGGAGACCTGGCCAGATGCCTTTCAGGAGTGCCGAGTCCTCGTTTTCTGGGATTCTAGGATTACAGCTCAGTACATAATTCCAGAAAAGAATTACTCTCTGCTTTATTAAACTTGTCTGCACTTAGGCAAAGTGGACTGTTTATTCTCTGCAGGGTTTTTCTTTAAAGGAGCGGGGAGAGTGAGCATGTGCAGAAATCCATCACCTTGCTTTACAGTTTCCAGGCAACCATGCAGGATTACAAGTCACATGATATCGCTGCTGCCAGCGAGAAGGGGAAAATGGAAAACTGTGCTATCTTGAGAAAGGGGCTGGGTGCAGGCAAAGGACTTTGGATTCTCCTCCAGAAATATTATCTACAAGTTGTCAAAGACCTGGAGGCCCCAGAGGGCTCCTGGCTTCTCCCAGCCCAGCCTCCTGCTGGATGGGCAGTGTATCACCAGATATGAAGTGGGGGCATGGGGAGAAGTGGTGAGATGGAGAAGGAGTCATTGGCCCAAGGTGACCAAGCACCTGTTCTAGAACCCAGGCTCTCTGAGTGGTCATGAGTGAGAAGATCTAACCTGAACTAGGCCTGACTCCTGCATCCCCCTTTCCAGTCCCTCCCTGTGGCTGCTGCAGCCCTGAGAAAATGAGGGAGCAGGGCCAGGATGATCAGGGCTGGCTGGGGGACAGTGAAGTGTCAGTGGAGACGGCTGGGGGTGGGGGAAAGAAGCCACCCGTGAAGACCAAGTTTCCACTTCCTTTCTTAAAGCCTCCTCTTCCTGATCATGGTTTATTTTGATTTTGGAAGTTTTGATTTTTCGGCCTCCCCTCCCCCCACACATGCATGTGTGTGTGTGTGTCGTGTGTGTGCACGTACATACACACTGTGCTGTTTATATTGTAGACGCTTCTGTGGCAATTCATCCCCTCCTGTATATACTTTTGCTCCTGTAATAACACCCTCCGGGGCCTAAAGACTCCCTGGAACCACAGGGACAGCTTTGCTTCTGGCTCTCCTGGGTCCCTGAGGGGGGTGGACATGCCCTTGGCATGGGTCCCACATATCAGCCTTCCCAAAGGCTGAACTGTTAGAGAGGAGCCGTCTGCAGTGGACCGGCTTCCAGTTTGCTCATACCCAGCAGCTGTCCCAAGGCAAAGATGAGTCATCAGGCCACACTCTCACTGGTCTCCCCGGTTTGCCCTGAGGTGGCTGTATTCCATAGCCTGGACTGCTGGCTTTATGCCAGCCTGGCCTCCCGGGGAGGTGAGCCCAGAAGGGCAGACCATGGACACAGAGAAGCAGGTGTTGGGGAGGGAGATGCCACCCGCCTTGGCACCCGGGAGCTAAACAAGGCCTCTAGTCCCTTGTCACAGCCCCAGAGGCCGGGGGTGGTTGAGCACAGCCCCTGCAGCTCGCCCTGTCCCGGCAGACCATGGGGGGTGTATCTTCCCTGTCTTTCCTACCCTTCCACACTTCTTGGATGTTTCAAAGTTCTGAACGCCTAAGGACAGGTCGGAGGCACCTCTGCATTGAAAAAGCGTTGTCATCCTGTAAGTTCGAGAAGAAAGCAGATAAAGAAAAAGAGACTAGATTGGAGAGCCCAAGCCTTCCACAGCTCTGCTGGTGCTGGGCTCTTCCTTTCGTTTCTGGAACAAATTTGGTTTACACCTTTATGTTTTTTAAGAGGAGAAGAAGTTAATTATTAGTTTGTCATAGGAGGGGTCATTCTATAACAATAGATGAGTAGATAAATAATGTCCTAGGTTTGTGGCATATTTTCTTGTTACATTAAGTGAGAAGAGAAGGTTGCGCCTCATAAACGTAATTGGGGGAATGTGAGCAGGGGTTCAAAGGTGACAGTGGGGTGAGGAGTTTTCGATACATTAAAACTGCGGGTGGAGGGGAAAAAAAGACATCACATTTCTGTTTAATATGTAACACGGGAGGGTGGGGGATGCTTGCAGGAAAGTGTTGGGTATGCGGTTGTTGTGGAAAGGTGGTAGGTGGCTGTGCGCTAAGGACGGTTCTGATGGCCAGGTTGGGAAGCTGGGGTTAAATCTTCAGGGAATCGAGGCATGCTTTCTCACGAGGTGTCGGATCCCATCTTCAGCACTCAGGCCTGTGCTGGCAGAGTCACACCCCCATTCACACGTCCACAAACTCACACACTGCCCTGTGGTCCTAACTCGCACGCAGGTACGGTGCCTGCATCAGCACGCACACGACTTTCTGCTTCCCGGCCCGCGTTCGCCCTATGACACTTGGCCTGTTGATCTCAGGGTAATAACTCCTTTTTCAAGATCCTCCAAGCCCAGATTCCCAGGGAAACTTGAATAGAGATGGGAAAGTGTTTGATGATAGAAAAAAAAAAAAAATTCTGCTTGCTTGCAGTTCTTGCGACGGCCAGAATGCTACAATAAACTGTTGCTTTCCAGAGCTGGGAGGACTAGGGCAGGCAGCAAGAGGAAGACAGAGCAAAGAGGCCAGAGAACTTTAAAGACTGAATCAGAACTGGGGCGGCGGGGCCTGGCGGGGGGCGGAGGACGGCCGGGACCGGTTAACAGGGAG
>NW_006436283.1:10116852-10117118 GCF_000325575.1 Pteropus alecto | reverse complement strand
CTGCGCTTTGATAAGGTCCTGGCAACTCAGTAATAACCCGAGAGTCGGGAAATAAAAATAACCCTTCATAGCAATGGATTTCGGGACCGCCCGGCGTCCGAGGCGCCCGTCTTCCCCGCTGAAAGCCCTGCTGTAAAAGGTGGGGGTGGAGGCGCCGCCCCAGCAGAGCCGCTTCAAAGGAAGCCCCCCTGGGACAGGGGGCGAGGTCGCGCCAAGCGGCGTTGCGGGCGCTGGGGGCGGGAGGGGGTCCAGCCGGGCGAGATCTG
>NW_006436283.1:10115986-10116251 GCF_000325575.1 Pteropus alecto | reverse complement strand
GCGGAGGCCCACTCGGATCTTTTGCATAAAAGGGGCGGCGGGGCGCGCCGCTTCCCCCTCCCTCTCCGGTAGATCTCGCACTAATCCGGGATTGTTTCCCCTCACCCCCCTCCCCTGCTGCGCGACTCCCCATGTTCCCCGACGCTGGGACCGGCCCGGGGGGGCCCGGGGCTGCCGCTGCGAGCCGATCCGGGGTTCGGGGCCGGGGCCCTGCCCGGGGCACCAGCGAAGTCTCGCCGCGGAGCGCGCGTGCGGATCAATGGTG
>NW_006436283.1:10094726-10114502 GCF_000325575.1 Pteropus alecto | reverse complement strand
CAGAGTTTGCGATTCTTGGCACAGGCGGTGGTAGCGTGAGACGGTTTCTGATCCGGTTTTGTAGGGTTCACAGCTTCGGGAGGTAGGTTGGGGGGGGCGGGGATCACCGGGGTGGCGGATCCGGGGGCTTCCTTGCTCTCTTGCAAAGTTTGAGGATCAAAGTCTGGTCTGAGTGAGTTGATTTCTGGTTTGGGGGAGCGGGGAAGACAGAGGTGTAGACTGAGTCATATTCTTGGCGGGAGGCGGGGGCGCGGGAACATTCGCAGCCGGGAGGGGGGGCGCGTTTGCCAGCTGAGAGTCCGGGAGCCCATTCCGCCCCGTGCTGGGCGGGCTTCTTTCTCCGTCGAAGATCTTCTGAATTTTTAAGGAGTGGGAAGGGGGAGCGCAGAGGGAAGGGGTGGGTGGGGGAATGGGAACCAGATGCCGGGGAAGGGCACGTTTGGAGCTCGAGTTATCTGTGCGCAGAGCGGAGTGGGGAAATTTACCGAAATTGGTTTCACCTGCACACAGCCCTGCGGCTCCGAGTGCGCGTCTTTGGAGTGGATGCTGTCGGGGGGAGGGGAGGAGGACAGCGGGGAGGCGAGGGCCCCGCTGCCCTGCGTGCACCGCGCCGAGTGGGCTTTTGGAAGGTTGTCTCACACCTCGCGTGCCCCTCCGCCCTGTAGATCTGGTTTTGATTAGATCAATACCCTTTTCTCTCCCCCTCCCCCCTTCCCCATCAACACTCCCCACCCCGCCCCCCAAGAGTGCGGAGCTCAGATTTCGCCTTTGAAAAAGCAGCGTCTGATACTTTAGATGAGCACCTCGCAGATAGCTGGGTTGCTTGATTTGAATTTGAGGAGTTGAAAAGCCTGTTTACTTTTTTGCTTTGATGTTGGGTAGATCTGGTTTTGATTAGATCAATACCCTTTTCTCTCCCTACCTCCCCCCTTCCTTTTCTTTCCAGAAAGGAGGCTCAGATGAGCCCCTGCTGACTTGAGAGAGAAAGAGAGACCACGCTGATTGCCGAGAGGACCTGGAAGAAGAAAAAAAAATTCCCCAAACTCAGTGCGGAGAACTCGCTCACCATGAGTAGTGCGGTGCTGGTGACTCGCCTGCCAGACCCCAGCAGCAGCTTCCGCGAGGATGCCCCCCGACCCCCAGTCCCTGGTGAAGAAGGGGAGACTCCACCATGCCAGCCTGGGGTGGGAAAGGGCCAGGTCACCAAACCCATGCCTGTCTCCTCCAACGCCAGGCGGAACGAGGATGGGTTGGGAGAGCCTGAGGGGCGGGCATCTCCGGATTCCCCCCTGACCAGATGGACCAAGTCGTTGCACTCCTTGTTGGGCGATCAAGATGGTGCTTATCTCTTCCGGACTTTCTTGGAGAGGGAGAAATGCGTGGATACCTTAGACTTCTGGTTTGCCTGCAATGGATTCAGGCAGATGAACCTGAAGGATACCAAAACTTTGCGAGTAGCCAAAGCAATCTACAAAAGGTACATCGAGAACAACAGCATTGTCTCCAAGCAGCTGAAACCTGCCACCAAGACCTACATACGAGATGGCATCAAGAAGCAACAGATTGATTCCATCATGTTTGACCAGGCGCAGACCGAGATCCAGTCGGTGATGGAGGAAAATGCCTACCAGATGTTTTTGACTTCTGATATATACCTCGAATATGTGAGAAGTGGGGGAGAAAACACAGCTTACATGAGTAACGGGGGACTGGGGAGCCTAAAGGTCGTGTGTGGCTATCTCCCCACCTTGAATGAGGAGGAGGAGTGGACTTGTGCTGACTTCAAGTGCAAACTTTCACCCACTGTGGTTGGCCTGTCCAGCAAAACCCTGAGGGCAACAGCGAATGTGAGGTCCACGGAAACTGTTGAAAATGGATACAGGTAAGACTGGCCAGGGCATGGCGGGGTGGGTGGTGGATGATACTGGACTTTGCATATGTTTTGAGTTAAGTAAGGTAGATGGGATGGCTGGGTGGATGTGCTGCAGAGGCTGACAAAGGTCTGTTGAGAGCCAGGACCTCTGGCCGTGAACCCTTTGATCTTGCTTTTTGTTGTTTAAAGGGGGAGGGGGTGTTGTACACAAAGCTAAATGCCTGCCGTCTTCCAGTGCTAAATTCAAACACTGGCGAGCGGTATTTATTAACGTGGGTTCCTTAGTATCCTGGGCCAGTCTTAGGGTTGAGAGAGAGAGAGAGAGAGAGAGGACAGCAGCTTTTGATGCCTCTGAGTCACCAAATGCACTAAGCACCGGTTTTGGAAGGGGTCATTCACCACTAGTCAGTGGAGAGTGGAATTAATGTGGCTAGGGAGGCAGCCGGGTTGTGGTGGAGACGCAGGAAATAATGTGTGTACCCATTGGATGTGGGGGTAAGTGAGATCTTTTGAACTATTATGTGAAGATAAGAGCCAGCAATTGGCTTAACAGCTGAGCTTGTGGGTCTCTTTGTAGAATTAGGTTTTTACCCAGCAAGAAACCCTCCTGACTAGGGAGGGCCCTGTGACTTTCCCTAATGAAGGACCCTTAGCTCTGGAGTCTGCTGGTATATTAATCTAGGTTTTAAATACTTGCAGCCCGAGGGGCAGAGCTGGGTTGATTATTTTGTTGCTCTGCTGACAGAGCAGAGGTCCTGGCCGGAGAGGACAGGGGCCCTGGAGTACTTTCTCTTTTTGAAGCTTCAAAGACAAACAGCCCTTTACAGAATGGCCAAGTCTTAAGGATCTTGACCTTTGCAGGCAACTTCAGACCTCCTGTGAGAATGAATTTTTCTGTTTCCTCCTCTCCCCTTGCTGAATATTCAAAGAAAGAAAGAGCCTCTTAATTCTAGGTTGTTGCTTATGGCATGTAAGGGAAGGAGGGTGGGCTCTTGATTGCTATCTGAATGGCTTATCTAGCTAGCCATTGTATATTTTTCCATGTGTTAGGGACCCGGGCTGCTTCTGTGGAGATTGTCCTCTCTCTGTAGGGGAGGGTCTCCAGTGTCCCATGGGAGAAGCAGCAGGAGGGGCAGGTTAGCCGGGTCTGAGCCTAGGAGCAGTGATTTAGGGGCAGCCAAGACAGTTCACTCTTCACGCATTGGGAAGGACTAGTTCTCCAACCACCAGGGGGCGCCCTTATGGCCCTAGGAGCCACTCTCAGACATCTGGTCTACACGTAAGTGCAAACGATTGGCTTTTCCATAGGACCACCTGAAGGAGTTGCTTCAGCATCTTTAAGCTTATGGTTTCACGTTGTTTTGGAGGAAGATAATGGGTCTGGCCTCTGCGGCTGGGCATTCACTGGGCACCTGCTGCTACTTCCCCGTTCCATTATGTGGACATTTGGTTAAACCTCTGCCAGCCTCAGTGCTGTCCACTTTGGCAGTGGTCACTGAGACTGCTTAAGGCCTGGGGTAAGGCTGCTTCTCCTGGGGCCTTCTAACAGTGGGGCTTCTGTGTCTCCCAGTGTCAGGACCTGGAGTGTCTGTCACCTTTGTAAATAGCACCGTGTGTGGTTTTGAATGTCATCCGTAAGAAAGCACTCAGAGGCAGGACCCTGCTGTGACCCCTCCCCTTCGTGGGTGGGCAGTAGAGACCTAGCCTGGGGTGCCCCTCCCCCTTTCAAAGGCCTCAGCTGGGATCGTACCAGGATTAAAGTTTGGGGAGGTTGCTCTTTGCGAAGCTCTTTGATCCTGGAAGCCAGGGCCAAAGATGCTTTGCGCTTCCAGTACTTGCCTTCTTGATGCGTGACCTGTGGGCATTGTTTAGACGTAGACGGCTCCTTTCCGTGGGCCTCTTGAGTTTCCATACTGTATGCTTGTGTGCTTTCTCCCACTGTTAGATTGAAACGAAGTATTTTACCTGGGCGTCATGAAGCCCCAGATGTGTTAGCTGGGCGTTGTCAAAGAGACTTTAAGCCATACCCAAATGTCATTTTTACACGCAAGATATTGAAATGCAGAATGGTGTATTGGGAGGTGTCCCAAATTATTCAAAGACCCGGGTCCCAGCCGTGTCCACCACTTACTACCCCGTGTGCCATCTGTAAAATGAGCAGGCACCATCCCTTCTGTTTATGCCGGGTTGCTATTAGGATTGAAATAATAAACATGAAAGCCCTTTGCAAAGGGAATTGTTTTGAACACATGTAAAGCGTTGTAATTAGTATAATTTAGTAACGATAACGATCAGGTATGTGAAAAGGGCAACGAGGTTAGGATACCACTTTCAAAGAGTGACTTTTGGGTCCTAGCCCATATTCACTGTAAAGCTTTAAAGTATTCCCTCTTCCCATATGTCAGCTTTCTCCCCTTGCTAAACTTCAGTCTCTTTCCAGCTAGTTCTTGGGACGCGTAGGGGTCCTACGTAACTCTTTAAGCCCCTCTCCCAGTGCACTCATCAAACACGGTAGCTGGCGTATGGGACGGGCTTAGGAAGTTAGAAAAATGAATGAAGGGGAAAACCTGGGTGGCGCTCGGGGTCTCCCTTCATCTGCTGCTGCAGGCTTGGCAGCTGGATGCCCAGAGCACTGGCTGGTCTTCCAAGCCCTGTGTTTACCCCGGGCACTCAAAGGAGCCTCATTTTTAATGACTTGTTTGTGTCCTTACTGATTTGGTGTCAGGTTTAATATAAATAGTTGGAACGGAAGAGCAGGAATTATCCTCAGAGGGAAGGACTCTGGTTTGCAAGTGGTTGAGTGGGAGGCCTGGGCTTTTGATGGTCTCTATAAATAACCAAGAGCAAGAGTGACCTGTTGGTAGAAGCACGTGTGAAAACCCCAGCACACAGACACACACACAGAGTGGTGAGGTGTGTGTGGAGGGGGCTGTGGGCCCAGGAGCTCAGCCCAGCATTTATTTTGGGAAGGAGAAGACAGCGTTGGGTGCACAGAGCACTCCCTGTGCCCTTCCCGTTCTGCACTGGCCCTTCCTTGTGTGTTGCTGCCCAAGGCGGGTCTCATCTGTCTCTCATTGGACCCTCTGCTCTGGCCTCACTTAAAATAAGCCGGGCCCAGATGGCCCTCTGCTGGCTCCAAGTGCCTCCTGTTCTCTGAAAGAACTCGCTGATGAGGCGCGTTTTTGTGCGAAGCCATTGGAATCAAGCTTGGCTTCAATTATCAAAGAAAATGATGCCATAGGAAAGATATGCTGGAAGCAGTAGGCCACAATTAGGGGATGGAAGCTCTGATGAAGGCAGTTTGCTAAGATACACTTGTAAAAGTTTGCCTGTTTTCTCAAGGCCCCGTTGCCCGATGCTGTCTGAATGTCCCTTGATCGTGCCTGAGAAAATGCTTGTTGAAGACGAGTGTTGCCTTTTGGGCAGTGACTTTGTGAGTAAATTGTCAGAGGGCTTTGGGAAAGCCTAAACGCAACCCAGCCTGAGAAGCAAATACTTTTTAAGCTGCATCGTTTTGAGAGGGGACCAGAAAGAGGTCCCAAAGGTCACTTCTGTTGTACTCTTTTTAGGGCAGCCTTGCCCCGATGCCTGGGGAGGGGGCAGGGGCCAACAGCATCTCATCAAGAGATAAGAATAAGCTCGGGGACAGAGCAGCAAAACATTTCACTCCCCTTCGGGACGCGGGAGCCTCCGCTACCTGACAGCTGAAAGTCCTTTGCATATTGAAGCTGCAAACTTGGTATGCCCAGTGCATAATCTGTACCATAGGCCTCCACTCTCCCGAGGAATTTAAAATCCTTCCAGCAACTGGGAGCACAAATCCTGAAGAAATAATCAAAGCATCTGGGTACAATTACTGTAGCATGGTCGAGTTTCTTTCCGTTGTTTTTTTTTTTTTTTTTTAAGTAATCACAAGAAAACAACTCTAATCCATTTTTTTTTAAAAAAAATTATGTGGTCATTTTGACAAAGTTTGGGGTTCTTAAAAATTGCGTTTCTGTCTCTCCCCACCTCCCTGCCTCCTTCCTCCGCCTCATCGTGTTATGGTTGTAGGAAAATCTAAATACTCTACTGCCGTCAGCTGAGCTAAGAGCAGCATATTCCATTTTTAACGACTGGTCACACAGTAGCCCTCTATTTTGGAAGCGAAGGGAAAGGAGTTTATTTTGGGATCCATGTGTTCTGGTGTGCAGAGCTGTGAGCACAGCCGGGATCTGAGTTAGGTGCCTTTTTTTGTTGGGGCGGGAGGAATGTCTCGAGTCATTTTCTCCCCGGAGGCTGAATTATAACCCTTGGGTTCGGGACATTGTTGATGTGTTAATACCACAAAGATAGCAACACTGAAGGAGTGGAAAGAGTTTTTGTGTTTGAAAACTATTTAAGGCTGTTTTGATCCTGCACTGTGCCTCTTAGACTGAAAAAAAAAAACAAACAAACCCCAAAAAACCAAAAAACTTTTCAGCAAGCCATTTGATGGTCCCAGGTCCTTCAGGGATGTTCAGCAGAGTTTTGAGCTTCTGCCTCATGCCATGGACTCCGTTCAGCACTGGGACACACGTGTGACGAGGACACATCTGGTCCTGCCCTCACGGAGCTTACAGTCTCATTGCCCGGGGCAGGCATTCAACACGTAAACACCCTGACACTCTTAGCTAAAAGTCACGGTCACTACCGCGGAAGAAAGGGCTGCAGGAGGCGTCTGTTTTCGTTGGCGGAGGTTGGTGCGGAGGATTAAACAGCCATTGCCCCAGAGTGCAGTGCCCTCACTGGGCCTTCTCAGAGGGCGTGAGAGCTTCGTGCAGATGGCCGTGCTTGAGCCGCGCGTGTTTTGGGTGGCTGCCCGCCCCCCGTCCGCGGAGGCTGTGACTCCATGACTTACCCACGGTCACCCAGCTGCCCGGGAACTAAGACAGCACCAGCGCTCAACCTCTCGATTGCCATTCTTTATCAAGGGCTTCCAGAACTTACTCGTTTTGGTGTTTCTGAAGATAGGAAGGGATCCCGAAGAAATGATCTTGTCCATCTTGCTCCGAGCAGCAGCCCCGTCCAAACACCGCAGACGGCTGGGGACTTTGGGCTGTCCCCATGACCTGCCCCCTGCGTCCACTGCACCGGCCATTACGAAGTGCTTTCCTCTTTCCGGCTTAAGAAGCCACTTCCTCGCGTTCTGCCTTCAGTGGTAATGCCAGACAGAACCGTCCTCCCCTTTTTGAGTTCCCTTATCAACGAAGACTGTTTTGACTGAATCGTCCCTCATTCCTTCTGTTCTTCAGAAAACCCACTGCCTTTTCTTTGCTGTCACCCCTCCCTCCTCTCCCTAGCCCTGGTACCTGGGGACCCCCAGATTGAGGGCCTGGGGATGGGAGACCTTACCATCCTCATGTAGTCATCATACAAAGACCTGGGAGGTGGTGAGACCGCTCCCCCTTTACAGATATGAGAACAGGACTAGAGCGTCCAAGTGACAGTTCACGTTCACTCGGCCCAAGGTATTTGATAGGTTCAAGTGCGACGTTCCTCATTTGTACTTTCTAGTCAGTTCTACGCCTGTGTCACATTTCTAAGACCTGGCTTTATGCTCCCGTCTTGCTCAGTAGAACAGAATCAAGGTCCCTGCCACCGAGCTCCTCCAGCGGTCCGGACATGGGTCTCGTGGGGTCGAGCCTCCAGCCTGGCGGCCTCCCACGAGGTTTTTGCCCCACCCCCACTCCACTGGGGCTCCGGGACCCCCTTGGGTGGTTGTAAGGATGAAGGACGATGATGTGGCAGGGGTTCATTGAGCACCTTCTGTGTGCCAAGGGTGCAGCAGTGATAAAAACAAAGACCCCGCCCATACTAAGTGCTCGTTCAGGGGTGGCCGTTGGTTTTTACGAATACTCCTAAACTGAGGGGGTTGGCTTAGATCGTTCCTCAGATTCATCCTGGCTCTAAAGTGTCATGACCGTGAACGTAACTTCTCTCGCTTGGTTTTGTCACTCCAGATGCCAGAGCGAAAGCCCCTTAGAGACGGGAACTGGCTCTGCCACCTTCAGCTCTGCCCCCCAGCTGCCCCCGTTGCGTCTGGCATGCCACCCCGTGGCAGCGACTCCCCGTCCCCGCCACCTCCTCCTGCCCCGCCTGCTGGCACAGCCTCTGGCTCACGTGTGCTGCCAGGAAAACCCTCCAGGCCCCCTCCTCCCCGTGCCCGTCCCTAAGCCAACTGGTTCATCCCCAGACTGAGGAGGACTTGTAACCGCATTTTCCTCCCCTGGTCCTGGGCGGCCTCTCCTCAAATCCCTGCTTTTCCCATCATGGTTCACCGTGCTCCCACCTGTCTCAGGAAGCCCTCCAGCCAGACACGTCCCGTCCATCGCTGGCTGTGCCGGCACGACCTCCTCCAGGTCACTCGTCCTGCCTCTTCATTCGGGAACTTTTTCAGATGTGGAGGCGCGTCACTGTGTTAGGAGACAGGAAGAGAGGGTGAGCTGGGGCCGGACGAGTCCGTCCCGCGCCCACCAGTTCCGGCTC
The DNA here is from genome assembly GCF_000325575.1 of Pteropus alecto. NCBI lineage: Eukaryota > Metazoa > Chordata > Mammalia > Chiroptera > Pteropodidae > Pteropus > Pteropus alecto. The sequence continues at coordinate 10,106,122 of NW_006436283.1, read as the reverse complement.
TGTGATCCAGGCCCGGCTGCTGTGCTGGGGACCACCAAGGGCACACCTGTAAAGATGGGCACTGGGCTCCTCCCTGAGGTGGCTGAGGATTAAATGAGATGATGTGTACGGAGGTGTGCCCCTCTTCATGGGCCTGCGATGACACTGTCTGCCTGCCTCGTGGCACCCCGGCCCCCCCCACCCCCCAAAGACCGGGGCTGGGCACACCCAGGGTGCGGTGCAGTGCGGGACACGTCGTCAGTGAGCAGAAGCTCAGTGAGCACACGCTGAGTGCTTTGACCTTGCATGGGTTCCTCTCAGCTGCCAACCCCAAGGTCATCTACAGATGGGCTGCAGTGGCCCGATAGGGTAGGTTCTCTTTTTCTCTGAGCCGATCTCTTCTGCAAGCGATTTCTTTGCTCTTGGTGTACACTTGGCGTGAGCCGGGTCTTTGTAAATAGGCAACTTCAGGCTTTACGGGCCCCTTCCTCCCCCCGCCCCAAACCCCCGCTTAAGTCCCTCACTGGTGACACAAGACGAAGGCGGGTTCCGAGAGGAGATCGAGAGGGCGAAATGGGGAGGCCGAGGCCACAGAAACAGGAGTGGGGAGACACCGGGGGAGGGGCCTGGACCTTCCTTCGAAGCAGCTGTGCTGGCCTTAGCGGCCCTGGGAGAAGGGGGTCTGGGTGGGGGAGGCGCACGGAGGCCGGCTAAGGATGGGATGGAGTTCCTGACCATCACCTCGAGCTTTTCCGTCCCATCCGTCCACCTCGCTGGGCCCAGGGTGGTGGTGGGAAGACCACGCCCGACTCCCGGCTGTCTGCACCCCGGCACTGTGCCAGCGGCTGTCATGGGAGCTTAAGATGTCTTGGGGCCCTGAGACTGTGTTCTTGTGGTGCAGGCTTGGACAGGGGGCCAGGGGGGTGAAAGATACCCCATCTCCCCCAATTTACTCCCCGCTTTTATTCCATAGCCTTTCCTCCTGTACCTCCCCCTTAAGTATGAAAGTGTGTATTTAGAACTTCGAGGATCCCCTGGACCGCCTCTGGGGTCCTCTGTCCCTGGAAGACCTGCCTTTGGGGGCAGAGGAGCGCAGCCCGCTTCTTCCCCAGGGCGAGGCAGTAGCTCCACAGGCCCCTTTTGTGGCCCCTGCTTTCTGCCCAGACGCGCTTCCGGCCCCGGGCAGCAGGTCGGCTTTGGGCAGATTGTAGGATTGTGCACTCGGTTGTCCTGGGCCAGCTGGCGACCCGGGCTCCTGGCGAGAACCAGCGATGCACTGCTGTCCTTCCGTTCCTGCAGGTCCTTCAAGAGGAGCGAGCCTGTCAATCCGTACCACGTAGGATCTGGCTACGTCTTTGCACCAGCCACCAGTGCCAATGAGAGCGAGATATCCAGTGACGCACTGACTGACGACTCGATGTCCATGACGGACAGCAGCGTGTAAGTATTCTGGTGTCCACATCGTGTACGTGGCTGGCACTGCGACCCACCGGGCCAGCCGGCCAGAGTCCCAGCCTTCCTCACCTGGTTTGCAAATCCCATATGTGTGTGTGTGTGGACACCTGTTTGATGGGGGGGTGGAGGGGAAGGTGCCAGGGGTGTGGTGCTGCCTGTTGAGGGTGACATGGTCGGCTGGGTAGTGTTGAGCTTAGAGCCTTGAAAGGAAAGTTGAATAGTCCCGTAACAAGAAAACTAAAGTAAGGTAGAAGATGAATATCTGTAAATTCTTTGAGCTTAACAACCCATCTTCTGGTTGTCATTTTGCCTGCCTTGCCCATGGGCGGAAGTGCTTGGCTGCTCTTGAAAGCCAGGTGTCCCATCTGCAGAACCAGCAGGTGGGGGACAGGATGGCACCAGAAGGGTTTGTGTTCAGGTGTTCATTGTCTTTGAAGGAAAAGGCATCGAAGGTGGTGTCAGAAATTCAGAGCTCTAAAGGGCCACTGTGTGTGATGTCCCCTCATGGGTATGTTTGCATGGACATCATCCAATTCAGTAAGTGTTGGAATGCCTGCTCTGTGTCGGGGGAGAGGGGTGGTTCTGTCCTAAGTTGGGGTTGCCTCCAAAGTCGTGCCCAATCTTACACCTTTTACAGATTGATGGCAGGGTCATGCTTTGAGTTTTGGGTCATTCGCGATCATGTAGGGTGATCACTGGATGGAGAACAGTTCACATTCTGTATAAGTTTCATAGGGTGTGTATAGGGGGTGTGGGCCAGGGCACCCCCATCTCCTGCCATCCTTTGAGATTCTGATTCAGGAGACCAGTCAGGGAGCCCAAACTTGGATAAAACTGCACAAGGGCTTCTCGCCCAATACCCCGTTGAGAGCCACCCTCTAGAAATGTTCTCTGAAGCCTTTGCCCCAGATACTTTCCAGTAGGAATTTCTGACAGGTGTCCACACACACACACATATGTTAAGCTCAAGGAACAGTTTTGAAGGGCAAGACCATTGAGCGGTGTGAGTTCTGGCAAACGTACTGAAGAGTTTGTTCCTTTTACCGGACCATCTATAATTCCAGCTTGTTTGAAATGATCTGGTTTCTATTGGCCAGCGTCTTGTCGCTTGGCCATGGAACCGGTTGGAAGGAAGAGTGGGTGAGGCTGCTTGGGGACTCTAGTATTGATTGAAGTCACGTGGCTTTTACTGTGTTGCCTCAGATTCCCGTTAGTAAAGGGAGGGAGAGCCTTAAAGTGAAGCGTTGCACTTTAATAAAAGAATAGCATTTTGGCATGAGTCAAAATAAGGTAAGGACACACATCTCTCATCCAACATGGAGAAAAAAAAGATGGGGATCCACAGAAGAAAGCTTCCCACGAGGCCGAACTCTTTTAAGTCATCACACTTGAAAACAAAACGATACTTTGATGGACATAACTTGAAGAAAAATTGTACTTTGATGAACATAGAATTTTTGCTCTGTCTTTATTGAATAGTATTAGACAGGCATAATTTATTTCCTAATCTGAATAATAACTGTCAAGATCTGAATTTCATATCATCAAGAGCTGTTGTAGTATTACCTCATGGAATACGAGGTTACATGAGGCTGTCTGCCCCCCACACATTGGCACCCCCATTTCAAAAATGGTTTTTCTTTTTTGTCATCTTTCTGTTTGCTGTTATATATGTATTTTTGTCATTAGCTATGTGCTTGCTACTAGTAGCATTATTCCTTCAGTTTTTATGATTTCGTGGATTGCATGGGCATCTTGGCATTACGTGTAAAGTAATGGTAAGTCGGATTTGAAGGGAGGGCACTGAGAGAATCTCCTAAGTTGGAGTGGTTTACATAAGTCTAGAAGACTTTGTTTAGTTTTCTTAGAGGCTAATTTTGGCTTGCTTCCTGGGCCCCAGCCTGCATTTTGGTCCTCATCATCGAGGTGTTATTCTGGGTTCATGATGAGATAACTCGGGTGTGGTCCTCGTAGGTGTCGGAGCCTCCCAAGACTCAGTCGGAAAGGTCGGCGGTCCCTTGTGACTTACAGTTGGGGAAGTAAGGCTCGTACTTGAAGGCTTCTCACGTGAGGGATGGAACCAGGGTCCAGGCCAGATACAGACTCCTGACCTTTACCTGACACCCCGCACCCCCAGAAGCACAGACATTCCCAACACGAGTTACGTTAGTAGAACCAGTTCATAATGAGACCTTTGAGCCACTTTGAGTTTCTTTTTTATTTAGTAATGATCACTCACACTGCTGCCTTTTTAATGGGTTGGGGGAGGGGGAGGAGGGAACATGTTTTATCTTCTTCCTAGTACCCTCCTCCTTCGTCCCTCTTTTTTCATCCCCTTCCCAAAAGACAAACTTCCTCAACTTCATAGAGGTGGCATTAAAGCTCTCAGCCTTCCCTGCTTTGGCTGAAACACTGTGGACTTGCGCAGGAAAACCACTTTCAGGGGTCAGAGAAGTTACCTGTGCGAGTCAGTCCGTTCTGGGTAGCAGGGGTTCGAGCGTGGGCTAGTAGGGCCCCCTCTGATACAGAACCAGAAGGGCAAGTCCCTCACTTAACAGCTTTCTCTTTGGGACACAGCACATTCCCTTGGGTCCCAAATGGCAGAAGCTCAGGTTCCTCCCGGGCGAAGCTGCTTTGGCTTGGTGATGAATAAATCAGGATGCCAACGCCGAGAGGAGGTACCTGGAGACTGGGGGCTCATAGTATTGGATCTCGTCTTCCTGACGTCAGCGTTGGGAGGTGCTAAGCTTTCTCCCAACCTAGTGGGCAGGTCGTCAGATGTCACCATGGCAGCTGGACCCACCTGAGCATGTTTATACCAACTGGAAGGGCATTTCTCATGGGTGCAGGATCACCCTCTCGGGAGTAGTTTGTCCAGGGCTGTTGGCTTCATGCTTCCTGTGGTGGGGACAAGGAGGTCTTTAGAGTAAGAGCTAAGTGGATGGGATGTGTGTTCAGGTTAGAGCTTCCTGTGGGTTCAACTGCCAGGGACTGGGGGTCCCCAGGGCCCTCCCTGCTCTCCCGTCCAGCAGACTCCGTGTACCCTGAAAGCCAGGTCGTGCGTGGTACTTTCTGGCCGGCTGGCCCTGGGTGTGTGTGATCTGCCCAGTGTCAGGCGGGTCACCCGGGATCCCAAGGCTGGGATTAGACCCCTCTTCAGAGCTCTGCCAATTGTGGGCCAGGCGCAGATGAGAGCACTGAGCGAGGCAGAGAGTGTGTGGGGGATGAAAAGCCGAACTGAATCGCTTTCAGCCCATTGTTCATCCGGGAAAGCTTAGAGGGATAAGAGGGTAACAGGCCCCTTTGAAATTTCCTGGGCCGAGTGAATAGGAGCGCCCCGTAAAGCATGAAAAGGTCCTGGCTGTTTCTCCTGGTCACAATGGCCAGCTCGGGGGCTGCCAGGGGGGCTGCCAGGGGCTGGGGAGTGGGGCCGGCTGCCCTGCTGGGAGCCGGGGAGGGGACACGGCCGGGTAGGGGGGAGAAGGAGTCACAGACGGCCTTCAATAGACTCCAGAAGGTTGGAGTTCATTAGATACAAGCCCGGGGAAGCGATTGTCTCATTTGCAACAGCACCAATTAAGTCCCGGGGCCTTAGCGAGAGGCCTGGGTGGAAGCTGGGCAGGGCCAGCCCCGCGCGTGGTTTTTCCAAGGAGATGGGACACCCAGGCCTGGAGGTGTGCCCGTGGGCAGGGGCTTTAAAGGAATCATCGCCTTCCCCCAAAGCCCACTGCTGACTTCTGTTTTCCCACTAAGTAAAAAGCCCCGTTAAAGATGGCTGGGATTTGGGTCTTCTCAGTAGGCCTCCGAGAAGGCTGTTTTACGAGCCTGTTCCTCTGAAGCCTGCCTTTCTCAGAAGGAATGGCTTTTTCAAAAATTTTTTTTTCTTCTCTTTTGAAAGTTAGCTGCCAGACTGCTAACGACGTCCTAAGTCTCAGTCTTTGAAGCATTGGGGACAGAAGTGTTGTGGGGCCGCTCCTGGGCACGGGGTCTAGGAGGATGAAGCTGGGGGTCCATAAACCTCAGAACCAGCAGATTCTTTGCTGCCCAGGTGCGATGTCCCTTCTAGAGGCGGCCAGGAACTGTGAAAGCCACGCCCACACGGCATGGAACCGGGTCACCATCTTTTCATTTTGTGCAAGAGCCGCCCTTAGGATCCGGACCCCCTTGACTCATAGGCTACATCTGCTCTAGGGTGGGGGGGCGGGTCACAGAACTTAGGGCGAGACATTTCACGCCGGTGGGGGGAGGGGGCGCAGGTTGTTTTATTTACTTATTTTTATTTCCTTGTATCTTCTTTACGGGTTTATGTTGGACACCAGGGAAAGCATCTGTCCGTGTGAGCTTCAGATAGTCCCTTATCTTACAAACCGGGCTTTTGATGCTGGCGGTGATGGGAGGCGGCCTTCTGAGGGGCCGCCAGACGGAGATGCGAGCGGGCGCCTGAGCGCACGCGTCCGCCGTTTCAAAGCCTCCGGAGGACGACGCTCAGGTTGGGCCGGGCACTGCCGAGTTGAAAGGCTAAGCTAATTGGCTCGGCTTAAATGGCAGCTAAGTGGAGTCCACACTTCAAACCCAGTGCGCCCCAGAAACAGCTGGGCCCGGCAGCGGGCTCGTTAGCTAAAATGTTTATAATGAAAGGAGACTGCACGGGACCGAGAGTCGGGTTCTCTCCAGCCCGCAGTTCTGAGCAGCCGGGAAGCGGCGCATGGACTTTTAGAGCCTGGAGAGAGGGAAGAGAGGCCCCCTTCTGGAATGAGGGGCCTGTTTTGGAAGAAGACGCTTGGCCGGGGGAGAATTAAAGCCACATTTCCTCGAAGGCGCCTGCTAAAGCCTCTCTGAGCCTCTACAAGTTGCAGCCTCCCTTTTCCTGCAGTGGGTCCTTCAGCTGCCCTGGCTGTAATGGGGTGTGTCGGTCGATGGGAGGAGGTGCTTAAAAATCATTGATTCCTCTAAACTTTAATTGGCCTGTGACCTGCTTCCCCTGCCCACCTTCCATACCTCCCTCTTCCCTTTCTACATTTTATGGAAAAAGAAAAAGAGGTTAAAAAAAAAAAAAAAGAAGCCATAGCACCGATTTCAGTCTGGGAGGAAGGGAGCAAAGTGGGAAGGCTCCTGGAGGACACTCGAGGACAGAGTCTTGGAGGAGATGGACGGGGGCCTCCCTTAGGACTCGAAGTCCTGTGTATGTCCCAGTGAGGGCCATAGGGTGTTTTGACTCCTGCCCCCCAAGATCGTCCAGAAGAGGCCTGGAACAGTGCCATCCACTCTTAAGTCCACAGAAGAGATGCTGGTCAGGAGAAGGATGTGACATTGTCTTGCAGCCCTGGGTAGCAGAATTCGATTAGCCCAGCATGAGGCCCCATCTGTGGGACCCATTTTCGGTGGGAGACGGGGACGGGATGGTCACTGTGGGGACCCAGCTGGCATGCCCCGTAGCCAGTGAGGACGAAGTGGTGGGGGAGGACTTTCCAGAATGTTATCCAGATCTCCCATTTCCCTTTTCAGAGTGTTTGGGGACTCCCTGGGCCTTAGGGAATGGCGCCCCCACATTCAGACAGGAGGCTTGGCTTCTCCTCTTGAGGCTGGGAGTGTAGGTTGTTGAGTTAAGGATTGAATTTGGATCCGGGATCTAAATCACTCACTGCTGACTGTGACGCCGGTCATCTGTCAAAGGCGGTCATCTGTCAAAGGCGGGGAATTAGGGCTTCGGTGAGAGCGAAGCTGGATTATACGTCAGGTGTGTCTGACCCACAGCAGGAAGTCGGTATGTGGCGGCCGGCAGCCTCGCGTTGGAATCGGTCACCTGGCGTGGAATCTGGTTACTGGTCAAGCCACGTATGCTTGTGAGAGCCCAGTTTTCTGCCATGTCTTATAAGCGATCCCAAGGTGAAAACATTGAGTTTTGGTAAATAAGCCACAGGCGATTCAGTAAGTTTCTGGACCGAGAACCTTTATCCTACTTGGCCTTCAAGGGCCCGGTCAAGTCCCAGGCCTTAGCGAGTAGAGGCTCTCTGGGCGACTCTACCGGCTCTGGTCAGCTGGCTAACGCCGCCTCAGGTCCTGCTGGCTCTGCCCCTCTCAGCCGTCCTCTGGAACAGGACTCACAGGTGTACGTCCTCGCTTTAGATGCTGTTCTGTCTTTTCCCCTGTACCCTCAGCATGATCGATTATCCTTTATGTGCTTGGCTAAGAGGTCATTGATCTGTCGATCTGCCGTGGTCTGCACCATCCGCACGGCGGCCCCGTTCTCTGGCCCAGGTCAGCAGACTTCCGGAAAAGGCAGCCACTTGGAATTCTAGGGCCTCGCAGATAAGGAGCCAGAGGTCAGCGTCCGGCCGCCCCTGGGTATTTTTAGGCCCTGCTGTTTTTCACCCACTGCTGCTGAGCCAGAGATGTTTTTCTTCATTGCACTCTATGATGAGAAGAAAGGGAAACAGTCCAACACCTCATTTCCATATTTACAGCCTCCGAGTATGATTCAGTATGGAACTGTTTGAACCCTGAGGCTTTTGTAAATAAGTGGCCTCCGGTGGGAAGATTGTTCCACCTTGACCACTCCACTGCCTTCAAGAGCAAGATTCTTTTTTAAAAACATCATAGCAACTGTGGGTCATGTTTCGAAGGAAGACCGATTGGCCTGTAGCGTGCAGGCTTTTCTTACCTCCTCCACTTGCTGCTTCTTTTTTTAATATAACGATGAAGGCCATGGGGCCCATACTGCCTTCAGGTCTTTGCGAGGACACTGTCCCCCTTCCCGCCCCTGGCGTGCCCGAAAGCCAGTGAGTACTAAGCGGTGGGAGAAGACTTTGAACTTGCCACTCCCGCCCCACCCCCCACCCCAGTGGTCCTCGCTCTCATTTCCTGCAGCGGACTTCATCAGGGTACTTACCACCTCCTGAGGAGATGTGAATTTTTCTTTTTTTCTTTTGGCTTATTGTCTGGGCCACCCCCGTTAGAATCTAAGCTTCAAAAGGGCAGTCCTCTGCATTTTTACCCACTTTCTTCACTGCTCTCTTGCTCAGTAGCCTAGAACAAGGTTGGCTCATAGTAGGTATTCAAATAGTCGAATGCCACATAGTAGGGGCTTTCTATTGATGCCCCACATTGGTCCATTTGACACTTCATTGGTTAGGAGTGGTAGGGTTTGGAGCCGACGGAAGGAAGAAAACCAAAGATAGGCCTGTGGTGATTTATAAAAGGGAGAAATTTGGAAATGACGGGAGGTTGACCTTTGGAGAACTACGCATACCCTCGCTGATGCCCGCTTAGCCTGCTGTGGCTCTGGTCCCTATTCCTATTTTGCCCTGGTATACTCCGTAAGGCACACCTGGTTTCCTGATTTGGGGTAGCGTGTTGCCATGGTAATGGACTGTTAGGCAGACCAAAGGGGTCTTAGAATCTCCTGCTTGGGGCACCTATAAAAGAGGGGAGCCTTCACTCTGGGCTGGCTGGAGCATGACCCAGTTCTGAGAGAACAGCCTGAGAGATGAGCTTACCAAACTCTTTCCAAGTCTGTGGTCCCGAGTCCAAGAGGGAGCCATCTCCAGACACGATCAGTGGGCAGGAGATTCAGCCGTGGCCCCTGGGACAGGTGGCGCATGCCCATGGAGGCGTGTGGCCCTGTCCGTTGGTGGGGTCTCTGCATGTCTCGTAGTGTCCCGAGTGCTGAAAGCATCCTCATGAGTCCGTGGGTTCTGTCTTTTCCTTTTCCTTAGAGATGGAGTCCCTCCTTACCGTGTGGGGAGTAAGAAACAGCTCCAGAGAGAAATGCATCGCAGCGTGAAGGCCAATGGCCAAGTGTCTCTACCTCATTTCCCGGTGAGTATAGCCTGTGGGGGAAAGCGGCTGCTCTCTGCCATGCTGAGTCCTGAAGGTGGGGGATGGAAGCAGGAGGGGAACAGTAGGAAAGGTAGGGGGAGCGGCGCTGGGGTCATCTAGGGGAAGGGGGTGGAAGGAAGGACCAAGCAAGAGGTGCTGGTGAGTCACTGGGGTGCGACGCTTGGTAGAGCTCACGCTGACCTGCCCGGACCTTTACGTTTTCTCAATCCTCAAAAGAAGATTCTCGTGAGAAAGCAGCCAGTTCCTTCCCGAAACCAGGACATGATAGGTGATAATCCATGTGGCTCATTGGGTTCCCACTAGAACGGAAGCCCCCCGAGCTTTGTCCGTTCCGTTAACATCTGTATCCACAGACGCTGGAACCGTGCCTGGCACATACTAGGTGCTTAATAAACACCTGTCGATTGACTGAGTGAACGAGGAGGCTAGAGGTGTCTCTGCCTCCTGAGGGAGGAAAGTCACATCTCTGGGACATTCTCCTTGTGTTGACTGTGCAGCTTGGTCTTTTCAGCCATCCTTTTACCTGTTTACTCGGCCACTTCTCTTGCTGGCTTCTGAAGCTCTGGAGGGCAGCCGTTCTAGCTTGTCTGTTTCCAGCCCCAGACCTTGGCTTCGTACCGCTGTTGAATCTGCACCTAGCACGTGCTAAATGAATGACGTGTGTAGAAATGAGGATCTCATGAGCAGCTTCTTCCTGTAGTTGAGATGAGAGGCCAGTGTGACGTGGACATTTCTGGGGCCGCCCCTTCTGTTTCTATGTCCTGGAGGAAAGCCAGCACGTGGCCCCCTGTCTTTAAGAGAGCCTCTCGTCTACATTTTAGGAGCTGAGCTTCTGGCAAGACCCAGTCTGCTGCTTAGGGAGGGGAAGAGAATGCCCAGCTTAGAGCAGCATCTCTGTTTGTCAATCCTTTCTGCGAGCTTCTGAGGTCCATGGGTTATGTTGCATTTAGAAAATTAACACTCTGAATTGCTAATCCCGTGTTGCCTTAGTGCAGATTATTGGTGGGGCATCTTCTCTGACAGCTCCTTGCACAGTCATGGGCAGACTTAACCTTGTCCTAAAGTTAGCATATTAAGATTACTTTCCTGGGGAAGTACCTCAGTAACAGTACCACCCCCGCCACAAATACGACAGTATCGACGATACAGACTTTTTTCGATAGGGCAGGGGTCAATGTGTGTTAATACAGGAAAGTTCTATCACCCAAGCTTATAAATTAGATAATTCCATCCTGGGGTGTGCAAATCGACTTTCTCCACGAGGCAGCCCTTTGATGGGGGGCTGCGTGGAGCCAGTGTGTGTGAGAGGGGCCATGGCCTACAGAGGGGGCTTTCTGTCCCCTCTGCAGCTAAGTGGTGGCCTTGGCGAGCCCCACTCACCTGCTGGGGGAAACCCTGGCCTGTGCGGGTCGGCTTTTGCTGCCCCCACCGCACCCCACGGAAGAGGCAAAGCCAGAGCAAAATGAGGAAGGAGGCAGAACCGCCGAGGAGGGAGGGGTGGGCGAGCCGACTGAAGAAGGACAGAGCCGGGCAGTGGGGGTTCTCTCTCTGCTGCTTTTGGCAGGCAATCTCGGTGCCTTTTTATATTCCGCACTTGATTTGGAGATGTTCCCTTTTCCCTTGATAGATCAGCTTCAGGCAGCCAAACTCAGCAGTGTTCTGCTACTAGCCCGCAGCAGCTTTCTTCATTTTCTGTACAAAGAGACAGAGAGGCGGGGTGGAGAAAAGCAGGCAGATCTAGGACAGTGTTGAGACAACACCGCCTCAAAGGTGCGCAGTGTGCGGCCAGGAAATAAATTACCGCTTCTTCTGATCCGGCCCTGCGACTCCCTTTTTTTCCCTCCCTTTTCCTCCCCCTGCCCACCTCCCTTCCAATCTTATTTTTTTTTTTTTTTTAATTTCCAGCTCCCTTTCTGTTTAGACTCTACTTCTTATTCCTTGAGTGGGTCTCTCTCTCCCCTCCCCACCTCAGAGGCTGCCTTTTTTTTTTTTTTTGATGTTTGACAACAGTCTTTGAAGATTTTCTACTTCAGAGTAGCTACTGATGGGCTGGTTGTACTACAGAGAGAACAAGCGGGGCCTCTCGGAGTGCGACCAACTGCTCCTGCCCAAGGCAAAGGCTG
>NW_006436283.1:10056847-10094286 GCF_000325575.1 Pteropus alecto | reverse complement strand
CAAAGCCAGGATGAAGAGAAGGAGGGCTCCGAGCTCGCGCTGGGCTCGCGCGACGGGGCGCCCCCCCAGCACCCCCTCTCCCTCCTGCCCTCCGGCAGCTACGAGGAGGACCCGCAGACGATCCTGGACGACCACCTGTCCAGGGTCCTCAAGACCCCCGGCTGCCAGTCCCCCGGCGTTGGCCGCTACAGCCCCCGCTCCCGCTCCCCGGACCGCCACCACCACCACCACCAGCAGCAGCAGCACCCCCTCCTGCCGCCGGGGGGCAGGCTGCCCCCCGCCGTCGCCTCCCTGGCCGGCTGCACCCTGCTGGGCGCCAAGGGCTTCGTGACCAAGCAGACGACGAAGCACGTCCACCACCACTACATCCACCACCACGCTGTCCCCAAGACCCAGGAGGAGCTCGAGGCAGAGGCCGCGCAGAGGGTGCGCTGCTTCTGCCCCGGGGGCCCCGAGTACTACTGCTACTCGCGATGTAAAAGCCACCCCCGGGCTCCGGAGCCGGGGCCCGCGGACCAGTTCGGGTAAGTGTGGGCAGACCCGACTGTCCGGCGGGGTCTTCTCTGCAGACCAGCTGGGGGGTGGGGTCAGAGGTCACAGGCATTCCACTCCCGGGAGGGAGGCCCAGGGTGTGTGATGGGGCAGGGGGAGCAGGTGCATGTCACCTCACTCCCTGCCTGTCTGTCGGTCCGACTCGGGGAGACTCAGAGATGTAACGTGCCCTGGGCGGGTGTGGTCTTGGGTCCCCACAGCGGCAGCAGAGGCAGTACCCTGCCCAAGCGCACCGGCCGAGGCTCGGAGCCCGGCCTGGCACTGCCCGCCAGGGAAGGAGCTGGGTCCCTGCAGCTGCCCGGGGAGGAAGGAGACAGGTCGCAGGACGTCTGGCAGTGGATGCTGGAGACTGAGCGACAGAGCAAGGCCAAGCCCCATAGGTAAACACCGCAGCCGCCACTGGGCACCAGGGTTGGGGCAGTCACCATGAGGCATTGTAGGGATGGCTATTTTTGCAGTCGGCCAGAAACTAATGTGACAGGACTCTCTGCTTCTGCCATCTTAATATTAAAGGTTGGACTGAGCAGACCACAAAAATGCCATGTTTTTGGCAGTGCCTCCTGTTCGTGTTATGGTAGTTATTTTTTTCTTCTTTCTGAAGGCAGAATAGAGAAATTTCTCTTGAAGTCACATTTTCCAGTTTTTCTAACCCAATTCCTTTCCCTCTGCTTTCTCTCTCCTTATTCCATGTTCAGTGCCCAAAGCACAAAAAAGGCCTACCCCTTGGAATCGACCCGTGGGTCCCCGGCGGAGCGAGCAGGCCGGCACCACTTGTGGGGGGGCCGTGCCCACCCGTTTACCCAGGACCCTGCGATGCCTCCCCTGACCCCACCCAACACCCTGGCACAGTTGGAGGAGGCCTGCCGCAGGCTGGCTGAGGTGTCGAAACCCCCAAAGCAACGGTGAGTGGAAGAGGCATCAGGGGTGCAAGGCAGGGGTCAGATATGGACGTGGACACCTGGCCTGTAGCTAAGGGAAGGGTCTTTTTCTGCTGCATCTGGATCCTTCCTCAAGGAGGAAGAATCGCTTCTGGCCACATAAGATTCACCTTTCCAACCTCTAGAACGTGTTCCCTTTGGTGTCGTTCATTGTAGAACTAACCAGGACGTGTTTAAGTCATGCTTAAAAGGAGACGACTTCAGTGATTGCTTATAAACGTCTGGATCATTTAAGGCTGGTTAGATGAGTGTATAAGAAGCCGTGACTGATGAGGAATCCTGGGACCTTCTACCCTTTGCCAGGGCTGGCAGTTTCCAGTCCTGGGCCCCCAGGAAGCTTAGGGTGGCTGTTGCCAAGATGCCTTCCAGGCGTCCGAGAGCCACTGTTAACACAAGGTGTTAGTTAGGTCTCCCCATGGATGGAAGTCGGGTCTGTGTAGGAGGCCACAGAGAGTAGTTTTCTGTCTACTCCCCATCTGCCCTGGGGCTAGAAGGCTTACCTCTGAATCCTTTGTTCTGGCTGTGTCCTCAGGTGCTGCGTGGCCAGTCAGCAGAGGGACAGGAATCCCTCAGCCACGGGTCAGACAGGAGCCACACCCTTCTCCAGCCCAAGCCTGGCTTCAGAAGAGTGAGTGTCTTTGCCTGGCATTGCTCAGATCCACCCAGTGGTTTACGTTTCAGCGTGTTCACTCTCCACAGTTGTGATTTTTGAAAACTTTTTTTAGTATATAAAAATCACTTTGATTTTAGTGTTAGTGAACACAGATGTTGCCATAAATTAGGATCTCGAAAACCCTGCCTGTACTGAGCGACACATCGTGACTTGTACCCAAGTGTTCCTTCCTGAAGTGATGGATGGCTCGGGGTTCCTGGGCACACACTCATCAAAAGCTGAGGCATGAAGTCATTGGCAGGTGGGGGAAAGGGACCCTAAACCCGGATGGAAAAGCTGCCCGCACTCCGCTTGCAAGTTAGCAGGTTGGAAACCTCTTTGGGTCACACTGAGTGGGGAGGTGGTGCCTCCACCATTGCAGAGATGGAGAGACGATGATCTTTGCTCTGCTTGGGGAAAACTGTGTCCCCCCTAATCGTCCATGATTCATTTCGTAAATTTATGCTTTTGCAAAGTGGACAGAGAAGCCTGGCTTCTCGTTTAATTACAGGGTGGTGCATTTAAGAAGGTATCTGCTGCAGAGATCTAAAATGGTCTAAGTAATTTTAAAATATTTTTCTTAGTTTATCTTGAGCAATGAGCAAATGTTTGAAGTCCTGAATAAGCCACCACCCTGGACCCTTTTGTTTTAATTGGTTGACCTTAGCCTCCCAGCTGTTTGGGCCTGCAGCTTTGTTTTTTTAAGCCACTCTACAAAAACGCAGAATGAATGGGGAAGTTGGGAAGACTGGAGCTTACCCATAACCCAGTGGGCCGTAGTGTCCCGCGTCCCTGTCCTCCTTGCCCTCTCAGGAGGTGCCCTGAGTTGGTCTCTACAGCACAGCCTGGTCAGGGTGAGCATCCCTGTGGCTGTCAGAGCTTCTCCTCTCTCGTCTCCATGGCAAGAACCCCATTCGTGCCAGCCTGAAAGAGACTACTCTGTCCCCCCATTCAGTGGTAGAGAAACAGGAGCAGTTGGTACAGCCCAGGAAATTGTCCCTTCTCGTGTGCGTCATGCAGGTGACCTGGGGTTGGGCTGTGTCTCCAGCAGAGTGACTGGCTCCGATATGGGGGCCTCACACCCAGGTCGCTTTTGAGCTCACAGCTACAGCCTCGCTTTACCTCTGAAGGCAGCGTTTGGAGCGTGTGTGTGTGTGTCTGCTGCCTTCACGTGCCGAACTTGTGTTCCATCATCTTATTTTCAGTCACAAAGAGCCAAAGAAACCAGCAGGCGTCCATGCCCTCCAGGCCAGCGAGCTGGTCGTCACCTACTTTTTCTGCGGAGAAGAAATCCCGTACAGGAGGATGCTGAAGGCTCAGAGCTTGACCCTGGGCCACTTTAAAGAGCAGCTCAGCAAAAAGGGAAATTACAGGTACGAGCCCTGCGGCTTCTTTCTGCTCCAGAGTTCGTTTGCTCAGAACCCAGAGCCAGAGCCTTCCCTGGCCCGGCCAGGCCTGGGAGTGGCCAAGAGGGAAGGGCCTTGGGACGGGCTCAGGGCAGCCGTGGGGGCGGGCTGCCCGACGCTCGGTCCCTTCTCATTTCCCCTCCTGTCACCACTAACAAATAACTGAGCAGCAGCAGCTGAGAGGGGCTCTGGGAACCTGGAGGAGTTTTTCTCTACCAGGCGAACAAGACGCTGAGTTTAAAGGGGACACTTTGCTTTGTCAGAGGCGAGCTGGGCTGGGGCCATCTGTGGAGCCTCTGCCTGCAAGGGAGGTTGGTGCAGGGTGGGGAGAGGGAGACAGACAGACACACAGATGGGCAGACCCATTCGGAGACTGCTGTCCTGGCTCGGGTGTCGAGGAGGGGCCGTCCGCACCAAAGGCTTTGGGAAGGGCAGAGACCACCGCCTGGAATGTAGGCAGCGTTCTCCTCACTCAGCCTTCTGCCCGGAGACCGTCTCACCCTGTGTCGTGGGTCATGGGATGGAGGAACTCTCTTTTGTCCATAACAAAGAGGCGGCAGGACCTGCGCGCGCGGGTGGGCGCTGGGTGGACAGGGCTGGCCACGCTTCTCGCCGGGACCTTGGGAAGGGACCTCGCCTTCGGGGCTTCCCTTCCTGGTCTGCACAGTGGAGATGCCCCTGCCTCCCCGCGCCCTGGAAGGGTAAAGAGCTGAGAGCCAGCCCTGGGCCATTTCTTGTTCACTTTCCCCTGACACGGGACAGGTGATGACTTCACCTGAGCTCACCTAGAGTCCTACCTGCCCTTCTCGATGGCCCTCATCCCAAGGGAACATGTGGGTTCTGCTCCATCTGTATCTCAGGTCCGGTGTGCAGGCCGGGACAAGGGAGAGGCAAGTGAGGTGCCCAGCCCACAGTTGAAGGAGCGGCACCGTGCGTGCCCAGGAGGTGCCCACCCATCCCGCCTCCAGGTGAGGATGGAAGTGGAGAACTCTCATGGCACTTAGCAGCCTGCCAGGTGGGCACCGGCTCCTGGGCCCCAGACCCGCCCCTCCCCCAGCGGGCCCTGTGTAGTTTTACAGCCACCTCCACCGGGAGCTGATTCGGGCAGGGGCCCAGAGTGATTCCTTTGTCAGGGGAAGGTTCGGGGCTCTGGCCGGGGCCCCGTAGGTGACTGACGAGCAGGGTGGCATGGAGCCGGGCTTGCATCTTTCCCTTCTACACCTGGGCAGAGACCGTTCTGAAAGTGTATCAAAGGGATTGAGGAACAGGCCCCGCTTCTTTTTCTATCTCGAACAGACACAAGGTGAAACTAATTACACAAGCGTGCCCCTCCGGGGATCCATTCTGATCTCAGCTTTGACCCAGCGGGACTCTGAGTGGAACTGCAGGTGACCTGCGGGGAGGAGGGCCACGGCCGTGGAGCAGAGGGGCCGCAGGGGAGGCTCGGAGCTCAGCCCTCCGGCCACATCTGGCTCTGATTTTTTTTCCGAGGCACACTTAATAAGCCTGGCTTTGAAGCCCCGGCCTCCCCTTTAATGCACAAGGACGCGCACAAATGGTCGACGCTGGAATTCTTTACTGATGGGATCAGGCTGTGGCCCGGCCCTTTCCAGCCCCTTCTCTCTCTGTGCTCGCTCTCCGGGCTAGAGCCGGACTCGCTGTCCTCCTGGGTTGTGGGGCCACAGGGTGCCATGCCTCGTGCCCGCCCCCTCCCCCACCCGCAGGGGTGGTGCTCTGACGGTTAATGCGCACCCCCTCCCACAGGCCCCCAGTAAAAAGCCCCGTGAGGCTGGGGCTGTGGAGCAGGGGACCCGGGCTGCATTGAGTAACCTCACTGTGGCAGCGGTTCACAGGGAGAGCGGCCCCTCCAGACGTGCCAGACGCGATTGGTGCCAGATGTCAGAAGAAAGCAAAGTTTGCCACATAAAGCATGTTGCAGTGGAAAAGCCCGTTTCTTGGAGAAAGTGAGGGCAGCGAGCCCTTTTGATGTCTCGGGGGCGGGGCTCCGGGAGCGTCCCCTCCCTCTCTGGGAGAGGTTGCAATTATGGAAAAGGTCGTTGCACGGTTGCCATGAAAGCCCCACTCGGGGAGCGCGAGGTGAGCTGGGGGCCGAGGGTGGCGTCGGAATTGCAGCCCCGACTCGGAAAAGTAACTTTTTCCTGCTGTCCGGGGTCGCTTGTGCCGAGTACCCGCTCCCCAGTTTCTCGCCGTCTCCCCCAGATAAGTCTGAGCCCCTCTGTGTGAAGCGTGTTCACCATGGGCCCACCAGAGCTGTGCTGTTCACCCCGATGCTTTGGCTCAGCCGGGAACGCTAAAAACAAAGAACCTTGACTAAACCCAGCTGTTTCACTTAACTTAGCCTTATCTCCTATGAAAGTATTTGGCTTGCCTTCATTAAAGAAAAAAACGTAGCTCTAACCAAGGGGAATTAATTTTTTTTTTTTTTCCAGAGGAAAGATAAAAACCAAAAAACAACCCATAACCCTGAGACAATTAAATATTTTAGAGAGGCTGTCCACCTCCACCCAGGGGACTGTGACCCTCTCTCTGTGAGTGGCCCTTTATTGCTTGAAGGTGACAGCTTGTGGGGGCAAGTTTAATCCGACTGAGGGGTCTTGGTCTCTGGGGACAGGGAGGGACGAGGACTTTGCTTCGTTTCCTCGGGAGGGGCCTGGGAGCCGGCGGGGCCGTTGCTTCCAGAATGGGTCTCTCCTGAGAGAGACTGGTCATTTGAGTCCATACAATTAAACAGCCTTAGAAGAAAGAAGGCTGGGTGGGATGAAAGAAGCCTTTAATCAACGGGCATAATAGAAGGGCCCTTAGTGTTTGACCTTGGAGGGGTGGGTGAGAGAGGAGGGAGGGAACCAGGGGAAGAGGGGCTGGTGTTGTCTGCTACCCTGGGAAGCAGGACTGCCTCCTGCAGTGGCTGTCCCATGGCCATGCCAGAGACCGGCTGGGAGAGCTGGCACTTGGGCACTGCATAGTGGGAGGGGCGAGAGGTGTCAGCCTCCAGACCGATCAAACCAGCCAAAGTCTGCCTTCCACAGACTTCTACGGATTCAGGCTAGGAGTCTGGGGTCTCTTTGAGGGGACCCCCTTTTTGGTGGCTGCTGCAAATGAACTCTGGGCCTGCTTTGCCCTTCCCTCCCCCGCCCCCCGCCCCCCCAAAAGAGGGAGAGAAAGGAGCAGCTCTGTTCTGCAAAGTGCACTTTTCACAACGTGTGTGCTCATCGGTGGCTGCAGCAGTTCTGGGCTGACGACAGCAGCCTCAGAGCTGTTTGCAGGGGGAGCCCGCCCAGGCCGCTGCTCCCGGGGGGCCCAGCTTCCTCCCGAGTGACCCAGGCCTGCCGGTTTGTGCCCGTCGGCCAGCCCAGGTAGCCGTCTAAATCGGATAAGGGCGAAGGCCGAAGGCCATAGGACAGCTCTCAAGATAACGCGTCCTCAGGGCTCACTTAGCGCTTCTTCTAAAGTAGAAAATGCACGTTTTCGAAGACGCTCTTTGGGTTTTCCTTTTAAGGTATTACTTCAAAAAAGCGAGCGACGAGTTTGCCTGTGGAGCGGTTTTCGAGGAGATCTGGGACGACGAGACGGTGCTCCCCACGTACGAAGGCCGGATCCTGGGGAAGGTGGAGAGGATCGATTAAGCCGCCTGGGTCTGGCTT
Organism: Pteropus alecto; assembly: GCF_000325575.1. Classification (NCBI taxonomy): domain Eukaryota; kingdom Metazoa; phylum Chordata; class Mammalia; order Chiroptera; family Pteropodidae; genus Pteropus; species Pteropus alecto. The sequence goes on along the minus strand of NW_006436283.1, from coordinate 10,087,076 downwards.
CGGCCAGGCGCAAGGCCGCAGCCTGCGGGAATGGTTCCGGACGTTCGCGACCGCGAAGGAACATTTCGAAGGAAACAAACAAACAAACAAACAAACCAATGAAGACACAGTCTAGGGATGAATCGGCCGCTGGGCCTTTGGGAGGGTGGTGGGGGGAGGTTGGTTTTCATTATTCACGAGCTGGGTACTGAGATAAGAAAAGCCTGAACTATTTATTAAAAACATGACCACTCTTGGCTATCGAAGATGCTGACTGTATTTGAGAGACTGCCATACATAATATATGACTTCCTAGGGATCTGAAATCCATAAACTACGAGGAACTGTGTATAGCTTACCTGAACAGGAATCCTTACTGATATTTATTGAACAAAATGATGACCCCTGTCCTGGGTTTATGGATATGCTGCTTTAAACAGGAAGGGGGAGAGAGGGAGGTTTCCGTCGTCCCCTCCACACTGAGGAGCGGAGCTGGGAGTGCGTTAATGGTTTCTTCATTGAAAGAGGAATTAAGCTCTGCCCTGCGTTTCTCCAAGTGAAGACAGACTTTTTTTTTTTAAACGGTGCCCTGCCATTGACACACGCAGAAATTGGTGCATTTTTTTTTTCTATGCTGCTCTATTTTGTCATAAAGGTCTTGAGGTTTGCCTTCCATTACATCATCACCGCCATGTGGGGGGGTCATTATTTAGGGGGCGACCCCTTGCAGAGGAGGGCGGAGCCTCACGGGGAGGGGCCCCGGATTCACCCTAGTAGCTCCCTACCGGGGCCCGGTGCCTGGCGGCTGAGGCCCGCTAGTACCTCCTGGTTCACCTCGTGCTCTTCTCGAAATCATAGCTCCTTGGAGTTTGTTTTTTTCCCCTTTAATTAGTCTTTGTGCCACAGCCATCCTGGAAACCAGCCCCCTGCCCTGCACAGAAGCGAACCGTGTGGGACGGCCTAGCAGCACCCTTGCCCCCACACACCTTCATCCTGACGTTCGGGTTTTCGTGTTAAGTTAATCTGTACATTCCGTTCGCCATTGTTACCTGTACTATATGTCTGTATATATCGTATGACAGAGTATTAATCCACTATCTCTAGTGCTTGACTTTGAATCAGTACAGTACCTGTACCTGCACGGGGTCCCACTCCGTGTGTCGCCCTATATTGAGGGCTCAAGCTTTCCCTTGTTTTTTGAAAGGGGTTTATGTATAAATCTATTTTATGCCTTTTTATTACAAGTCTTGTACTCAGTGACTTTTGCCATGGCATTTTCTTCTACTTATACTGTAAATTATGCATTATAAAGAGTTCATTTAAGGAAGATTACTTGGTACAATAATTATTGTAATTAAGAGATGTAGCCTTTATTAAAATTTTATATTTTTCAAAACGTTGGCCTCGTCTTCGAATCCCCGGGGGGCGGGGAGCAGGGCGCAGGGCAGAGGCGCCCTTTCTTTACGTGAGTATCTGTGCTTAGTGTCTCACCTGCTCGAGCCCCTCTCTAACGACCCCAGTCTGGGGTTTTTAAAAACGATCTCTTCACCTGGGTGCTGGCCGAGGGTTTTCTCGTCGTGGACCAGGCCGCAGACAGCACTTCCTCTGATGTCCTACCAGCCACAGTCGGCCACTTGCACTTCAGTAGGCGTCTCGGGGGTGAAAAGCTTCTCAGAAAACGGTGTGTAGTTGTCGAATGTCCGGTGAGCTCATTGCTGACCAGCCACCTTCCCAGCGGCTGGGTAGCACTTGACCGATGGCCTCGGGGAGGGTCTGGGCTGGAAAGGTGGCAGGAGCAAACGGCAGGTGGTTCCGGAAAGGAACATGGGCAGTTTCTGCAGAGCAGTGGACGGTTTAATGTGCGTGGCCGTGGAAGTCGGCGGGCGGTTTGCTCCGCGTCCATGCACCTTGCCCTGTGCTAGAGCCCCTGGGGGGCCAGACTGTATTTCGCATTAGGAGAGAGGGTCTGTGTAAAGGAGGCCTGTGATGAACTTCCCAGAAACAAAGGGCCTGTGATGGCAGTTGGACTTGATGTCTCATGTGCTGAGTTTTCAGGAGGTGGGGTCTGAAGCGGATCTGGTGGTTCCTGCTGCAAACTGGTGTGAGGCCAACGGGTTAGATTAAGGAGAGGCCCTGACTGGGGCCGGGCGCCAGCTTGAACTGGACAGTGTCGAGGCGTCTGGGGCGGCTATTTGGGGAGTAGGCGAGGCTATGTGGGAGCTGGACACCAGGCTGTAAGATTCCTCCCTTGGTTTTGGTCCTAATGATGCAGTTTGCTGCACCCTCCTCTCCAGGCTGGAATGGGGTCCTGCTGCAGGGGTATCCCAAAGCCACATTCAGAAATGTTAGGCTCTAACCCAAGAGAGATACAGCCTGCTGTGTGTGGTGGGGGTGAGGGGTTATGGATTTTAATCTTCGAGACTTTGAGTTGGTTTATCCAATGAGAATGATGAGGTAAAACAGGCTTGGGGCTCAGACTAACCTGGGCTCAAGCCCCTGAGCCGCCGCCACCTTCTGGGGGACCATCAGCATCTGTGAGAGAAAGCCAGACTGGCCATCGCCCATGTTTGTACCTCTTCTAAGAGGGTCTGTTTCTCTACTGCTCTCACTTTAACGACCAGGTGCCCTTCACCTGGCGTGGGTGGGCTTCTGGGATGTGGGCCCCTGACATGGCAGAATCACCTGTGCCTTCCTCTGAGGAGAGGGCGTATAGTTTTATTAGATCCTTAAAGGGATCTGCGACTCAAAAAGCTAAAACATCGCTTGTGCTGTCAGCCCTTTTCTTCCCTCTCCCCGAGTCATGTAAGACCCAGCTCTTCCAGAAACCCCTCTCCCTCCTCCAGCCCCTGGGGTCTCACCTGGGAGCTGGTGAGTCATAGTCACCCACCCCAAACTGACAGACTGGACAAGACTTGTGCGTTTCCAGCCTCTCCAGGTGACACCTGGGCCCGTCAGTGTTTCTCTGCTTTAGTCTTTGGGGATCCAACCCCTTCTAGTCCCAGCTTCGAGTCGGACTCACCCCCTTAGTCCTCATCTCCTAGGCACTTTCCATGGGCTCTGGCCTTATTTCTCTGATGATTAACCGACTAATCAGCAGTGAAGTGCAGACTGCGGAGCTGAGTCCACTTCAGGTTGTGTCTCATCGGGGAGCCACAGTTTCCTCATCAATTAAGTGGGGATAATAAATGTGCTCACCTTCGAGGGTTACTGTGATGAAGAGAGGTGACCTGGCTTAGCATCTTTGTCGGGGCCTCGGGACTGCTGGCAGCTCTGTCCTCATGACCTGCGATATCAGCTGCTCCTGTGGAAACATCACCCCCCTCCACCCTTGCTGTGATATCTGGACTCTGGCATCCTGCTTCTGCTCCTGGTGCAGGACCAAGAAGGTGGTGGGCAAACAGGCTGGCAGGCTGCTCGATTCGGAAACGCTTCCAGCTAGAGCCGAATCTTGGCCCAAAGCATCTTACATTTTTCTTGAGTCAGTCTGTGACCTTATGCTATCCTTGGAAATTCTATGTGGACTCTCACCGACATTTTGTGTAGAGCGGCCGGAAATGGGGGTTCTGGAGAAAGGAAGTGCTGTTTTTCTCTCCTCCCTCCCCAGAACACGGTGGGACCATAATCATGCTGTCAAAAGGAAGGAAATTGGCAATTTCCCCAAAGAAAATGTTCTGTCTATTTGAATGAATAGGTAAGATTTTTTTTTTCTTGTTATTTTGGTAAAGAAAAATGTTTCTTTTTTCCACTGTTAGTAAATAATTTGGTTGTATTGAAACTTTCCAAATGACCCAGATGTTTCAAAAGAGTGATTTACATCTTAACAATTATTTCACTTTATCCACCTAAAAATCTGATAAGAGAGTGAGCGCCTTCTGGCCTCTGTGACTTGTCCCAGGAAGTAAGTAGTAGTGACTTGGTTTAAACAAATAAACAGTTAGCACATGCACACACGTACACACAAACACCGCCACACACAAAACATACGGCCGCACACGAAAAGTTTTTTAAGGCATTTTGGTAAGTGCTGGCTGTCACCAGAATTATCCCAGGGAGTAGCCATGGCTGTCTCTGTGCCTGAACAGGTGGAGTTTGCCCAGAACCTTAGGTCTGGCAGCTTAGGAGACATCTGTGTGCACATGCGTGTGCATGTGTGTGCGTGTGTGTGTGTGTGCAGGACTGTGCTTTAGAAAGGGTCCGCCACAGAAAGAACAGTGCCATGAACAGGGGGTTCTTCACCTTGCCAATGCCCAGTTCTGAAGACATAATCAGCCTGAGTTCCAACCACACTGACCCATTGACCCGTTAGTTCTCAAGGGCTCTGCTGCTCAGGGCCTTTGCATATGCCGTTCCCTCTGCTGGGCATCCCGCCCACCCCGCCCAACCCCACATACACACAGCCTAAGTTCGTCTTAACTTTCTAAGTTCGTCTCCTTTTCAGCCCTCAGGTCTTGACTTAAATGTCAAAGGTCTTCTCTGACCTTCGGGTCCACATGTGTCCTCACTTGATCCTCTCCATCTCCATCACAGGACTTGATTCTTTCCCCGAACGATACAGTAATTACTTAATTGCCCGCTTATTCATCCATAAGGTAGGGAGGAAACATGCTTGTATTCACCCTTGTATACAGCGTTCGGCATCCGGCATGGTGACCGGCATCGACTAGTCACTCAATATTTATAGAACTGAAGCAAAAATAAAAATAAAAATAAAAATAGCCTATAGAAGTAGGACCTAAGATTAAGGCAACCACTCTTAACACTTTGCAACACCCGTCCGGGTTAAACTACATAAACACACACACACGCACATGCACACACGTGACCGTATAGTGTACACTATTTTGTGATCTGCATTTTTCACTCAATAACATGTCATTGGCATATTTGCATATCAATAAATATTTTTTATATTCTACAACATGACAAATGTATGGCTGAACTATCATTTATGTAACAAGTTACTTATGGTTGGGCATTTCTTTAGTTTCCAAAGGCTGCAATTATAGGTCATGTAATGAAATCTTTATAGCTAAACACTCCCTCTCTTTAGTTTCCAAAGGCTGCAATTATAGGTCATGTTGCAATGAAATCTTTATAGCTAAACACTCCCTTGGAATGCAAAGTCTTTAATTATTAGAATGAAGGTTTTTCATGTAGAATTTCTGGATCAATGGTCCTTTTTAGGGCTTTGGCCACATCCTGCCAGACTGTCCGAGGCAGCGGCGTACTTGTCTCTGAATCCCCAGTGCTTTGCACATGATCAACACCCAAACCATGTTTGTGCCATCGATTTAAATCTCCAGCCTGGATAGTCAAGGCTCTCTTCAATCTGAGCCGAGCCTGCCTTCCTGGCGTTATTTCCACTTACAAGCTAAGCTGAGTAGCCTTGAGCAATGAACTTCCCTCTACCTGGGTTTGCCTCTTCGTAAAATGAGGATGGTCGTTCTTCACAGTGCTGATGCGAGTTGCTAAGGCGAGCGCCATTCTTAAAAGAGAATCTGGCCCATGATAAGGGCCCCACACCTGTCAGGTGCTCTCACTGCCTCCGGGCTCCACCTTCTGGTCTTCGTGCCTGACTCTGCTCAGCCCTTCTCCCTCCTGGCTCTCACCTGTGTCATGTGAGGCCAAGCTGACCCCCCATGCTTCTCCCTCCCCTGCCCCAGCCTTCTCCCTTCTCTCTCAGGGCCCTAGTGGACTCTGGTTTTCTCGGGTGCTGAGCCTATGCTCACCTTTTTTGCTTTTTCCTCCCCTGAGTTGTAAGCCGCATTGAGAGTAAGGCCTACGACTGAAACCTTAGGGAAAATTCATCCAGATACCCTGTGACCAGACCATACCATCCTCCTTCAACCAACATCTGACTTCGCTCCATCTTCCCCAACTTGATTTTGGCTCAAATTATGTTTGGGGAACCCCTGTTACTGAGCCTCTCGTGCTGCTTGTATCAGACATGGTATGTGGAGAGGGTCAGGGGGACGATCCGACGGTGGTGGAGGTCGAGGGCTGGCTTTCTCTCCTATCCTCTCCCACGATCTTGACAAGAAAAAACTGGAAATTAGCTGTGTGTGATGATGTGTCATTTAGGCTTGCTAGATTTAGCAAATTAAAATGCAGGATGCTCACTTAAGTTTAAATGTCTAATAAACAGTAATTCTTCAGTATAAGTATGTCCCATGCAATAGTGGGGCCATACTTACACTAGAAACATATCTGTTTATCTGAAATTCAAACTTGGTTGGGCATCTGGCATTCAACCTGGCAATGCCAGTTGTAGTGGATGCTGTAAACTGCCCATTCAACCGTCCTCCCTCTTTATTTCCAACGTGCTTTCTTGCACTGCAGAGGTGGGAAATCTAAACGCCACATTTTCCAGACCGCTATGTGTCCATTTAGGTTTGCTCACTGAGAGGCAGAAGCATCTTCCTTTGGCTTTCGTCTGCAGACCGGCAAAATCAGGGCAACACAGGGCTTTATGGCAGCCCTGTGGGCCTCTATTCCCAGCTTCCTGGGTGCCCAGGGGCGTGGAGCTGGGAGAGGTGGGCAGAGCCTAGCCACTAGCTCCTGGACATGCGGTGGTTGTGGCTGTTTTGTGGAAGCGGTGATGCCTATGGTGGTGCCTTCATAAACATGCCCTGGGCAGGCGGAAGTCACCACCAAGGGCTCAATCTATTCCATTTGTTAACTAACGCCTTAAACCGATTTCGAAGCACTTAGCCTGTATTAATTCAAGCTGTTAAATCGCTGTCTTCGTTTGGGGCTGCTGTAATGAAGCGCCACAAGCTAGATAGTGTAGAGCAACTGAAATGAATCGTCTCCCCCTTCTGGTGGCGGGAAGTTCGAAATCCAAGTATCTGCAGGACCTGCTCCCTCTGACACCCGTAGGGATAGGAGGGCTCCCTGCCTCTTCCAGCTTCTGGTGGCCCAGATCCCCCAGGCTGGCGTGTGGCCTCATAACTCCGATCTCCACAGGGTGTTCTCTCCGTCTTTTCACAGTCCTCCCCTTGTACACGTCTGTGACTGTGCCCACGGTCTCCCTTTTTATAAGGGCACCAGCCGTAATGGATGAAGGTCGTAGTGACCTCATCCGAACTTGATTACATCCTCAAAGACCTATTTCCAAGTAAGGTCACATCCCGAGGTCCTGGGTGTTAGGACTTTACCATAACGTTTTGGGGGACACAATTCCTCCCATAACAAATACCCGGAGTGGTGTTTGTCTCCTGACTGATGAAATTGTGGCACCTGTCATTTTGTCTGTCCTAACACACACACACACACGGGCTGTGTTAAATCTTTCAAAGAGAAAAACTTCAAGCATCACCTCAAAGAGAAACTTACTATGACTACGTGTAAGACCTCTGTACTCCCCCATCCCCAGTAATGACGTCTTCCCTGCCTTCTCCCTCCGCAGATCTGAGCAGACTAAGCCAGCTTCTCCTGGGCACACTCTATCCTGACTCCTACACACACCTCTGTTTTTCATTTCCACTCGGCCTGGGGCAAAATGGAAAATCCATGTTGTCCCAACTCTGCCCAGCTGAAGGTTTGGTGGGAGCTGAGCCTGTCTCTCCAGGTTCATGGTAAAACAGGATGAAAAGCAGGATGTGGCAACTGTCTCTCCAAAAACTATCTTGGTGACTAGGACATAAAACCCTGAAAAATGTCACTGGGTGAAATTACGGAATTTCCATCTCCAAAGATTTCCTCTGAGAACACTGAGAATATGAAGCCAGCGTTCCCCCTGTGGCTTTGACACCTCTTCTGGCCCAAAGGCTGCATCCTTGACCAGACGAGCTGGCCAGATCTCTTTCTTGCTAAGATTCTGAGTTTGGCATTGTTTGTGAGGGTAATTCTGCCATGTTTTCCCAAGGTCACTGGGGGATCTTATTGGCCTTCGGGAGAGGGTTTCTGCCCTGGCAGAGACCTTCGCTGATAAACTGAATCTCAGCTCATCCCCAAGAAGGCAGAGGGTGCCCGGGTATCGATTTCCATGAGGGTAAAGTCTTTTTGCGATAATCAATTATATAAATGATTTGTGAATCATTGTCGAGCACTTGGCAGGCTGAAGACAGCAAGAAGCAATTAGTCTTCTGATCAACATGGTTTGTCAACATAAAAGGTTTGGGCTGAGGCATCCTCCAGATGACACCCACTTCTTGGCATGCCTGAGATGGCCACAGGCCTTTGTTGTTTATTCATCCTGCCCAAAAAAAGCCCAGGAGGTGAGAGAAGGGGGAGGGGCACAAACCGAGGGAGGATCACAGCTGCCCTCCATCTGAGCCCTATTCCCTCAGCAGCACCGGGCTCAGTGGGAACCACGGTCTCAGCTTGCAGGCCCAGCCCCTGCCTGGAGAAAGAGACCCCTCCCAACCTCTCTCTAGCAGGCTGGGTTGCTTCAGCCACCTGCTTCCCAGTTGGCCAGAGGCTAATTATCCAGACTGAGGGATAGCCAGGTCCCCAGAGTGAGGCATAGGGAAATAGTGAGAAAATGAATTAAATGGTAGAGTGGATTGTGATAGTAAAAGGTTGGCTTATAAAATGTTTGACATGAGCAGCTTAGGGTTTTTTTTTTCTTTATTTTGTATTTTTCCCCAGACCGAAAAAAGAGTCATGATAAAAAATTTGAAAAACACGTAGAATTATACAAAAGACAAAGAAACCCACCTATAATCCTACTGTCCAGAGATACCAACTGATAATATTTTTTTTGGTAATATTTCTTTCTAATATATAGCATACTCTCGCTCATACTCTAAGCATCTCACAATCTTTAGGATAAATCCCTACCTGTGTGAAGACTTTCATTGTTTCAAGCAGACTGTGTGGCCATTTCTGCAAACCGCCCCAGACCTGCCTCAATGCCCCGACCTGTACCAACTTTTCCAACAAGAGGCAACAGCACAGCCTCCGCTACTTAGAGGCAGGAGGCGGGCTAGGCCGAGGATAGGCTACTAACTCTCCAGGAATTATAAAATACACTTCTGAACTGGGAAGGAACTGCTTGCGGTTCCCGCCTGCCCTGCCCTGCCCTGCCCCTTGGCTACTGGGAGGTACCACTCCTTGATCAAACCTCTCGATTCACCTCCTGCTCGCCTCCTCGCCTCCCACCTTTGTACAACATCTGATGAGGTCTCGTTTCTGGTCCTGGTTTATCTCCCCCATTTTGTCTCCACACACAACGTCGTCCCGAGAATCTCTATAAATGACATTAGTTTGATTTGTTCTGGCCCAGCATCTATATTTTTTGTCTCTGGAAAAATAGCACCTTGGTTTTCCTTTGGGGAACATCCTTCGCTATAAAAATGGCACATGATCCAGCCAATTAACATGTTCTATCGCTTCAGCTACCATGATTGGTTCGGGGATGAACATGTGACTTACGTTGGTCCAATGAGAGTCAGCCCTGGGATTCGTGCTGGGAATTCTGAGAATGAGGTGCTCTCTTTCTATTGGGTTTCTTAAAGGGTAAGACTAAATCCTGGAGCTTCTGGGGGCCATGGTGGGAGAGCGCCCATCTGGGGTTGAAGCCAACAAGGAAAAATTCAGAGCCACAAGATAGAGGGGTGGAGGCAGAGAGAAAGATCAACCCCATTCTGATGACATCACTTGGATCCTTAGATTCAACCACCCAAAAGCCCAGCCTTGTGAGTCAATAAATCCCGTCATCTCTCTTTTTCTTAAGTCAAATTGACTTGGGTTTTTGTTAGACTTGACCAAAAGAATTCTGACTAATAATGCAGCTCCTGTCTCGGGGGTGGAGAGATCTGTTCTCAAGGTCAATTTCAATGTCAGAGAGCCCAAGTTCCTGGAGGCTCAGGTACACCTATCACATGATCCAAAATGGGGAGAGGGTCAAGAAGAGAAACTGGCTGCTTCGAGAAACAAGATAGTGATGAAGAGATACTTCAAGTTCAAGTTATGGAGGATGTCACGTTTAGAAGCTCACAACCAAAGGCTTAGGGTATATAATGGCCTTTATTTAAAGTGACTCTTGGGACCTGAGCCCACTTTCACTTTTCTCTGCTGAACGTCCTCATCACCAGCATTACCAGCACCTACTGGGAGCTACCAGGCGCTAGCGTAGGAGGCTGGGGTGGGCGACACAGATGGTAAAGATGCGGTCCCCACCCAGGAGAAGCACTGGCTGAGACATCATAATTCAGTGCGAGAAGCTGCCTGAATAAAGCTTGTCTGGAGGCCAGAAGAGGGCCATCTCTGTTTGGGCCCCCAAGAAGAAGGTCACTTCTGGGCTGAGACATCAAGGGTCCCGGGAATTCATCAGGAGAAGAGCGGAAGGGCGATCCCAGGAGAGGGAGCCGCTCTGGCCGAGGCCAGACGGTGGGAAAGAAGAGGTGAGCGTGGAGGCTGTAAACTAGAGCAAGTGAAGGGCACCTTGGGCTCTCCCAGGTGGGTGCCGTACCCCAGCTGAGGGTGGGAGTCGACCATTCTGGGAGAAGCTAACCCGGTGGAGACAGAGCAGATGAAGATGGAGAGGCCCAGAACCGGTAGCAGCAGCCTCATACTCAGTCCTTCTGCCTCTCCTGGCCCTTCCCTCCCCCTCCCTCTCCCCCTCTCCCTCCTCCCTGTCCTGCCCACCTTCCATCCCCCCTTGCCTCTTTCAGTCTCTTCCTCCTCTTTCTCATCCCTCTTTTTTTCCCTTCTTTCTCCTCTCTCCTACCCCTTTTCCTTCCTTTTCTGTCCCCCATCTCTGCCTCCTCCTCTTCCCGTCTCTCCCTACTAGCCAAAGTAGGGGCATAATCACTAGGACCGAGACAGCCCTGGTCCTTGCTCTTCAGCAGCTACAATCTCTCACTGGCTTATTTTTGCAAGAGATGCCCCTCCCACAGCCCTGGCCACGCCTCTGCCAAAAAAAAGGGGGCCCTAGAGGCTGGGATACCTCCTATCCCCCCTGGAGGGGAGGTCCTGAGATAGACGAGTAGGGGGCCAGGGAAGCTGCCAGAGCATCAGGGAAGTGAGGACCGAGCTGACTCTCTTGTTATTATTTTTCTCCCCTGGGGACCACGAGCAAAGACTTCTGGGCTCAGAGCCTTTATAGATTCTCACTCCCTTGGCAACCCAGCACCCCTGTCCAACCTGGAGTGTTTAATTACCAAGGAAAAGAATGATTTTTTTTTTTCCTGAGAATCCATTTAATTATTTGATTGCACAGTAACCAAAGAGTGCGAGAGGCCTGTAGCCAGAAGGGACTTCAAAGCCATACCTTCATGTTGCTGAGCGGGGCATTAATGGGTTCTGAAGGCAGGAGATTGCTAAAGAGAGGGAAAGTATTCAAAGCGCCTCGCCATCCTGCCAGCAATCTCGAAAAATGCATAAACACTGGACTGCTCCTCCGGAGAGGGAAGGCGAGTTCAAAGGGACGGGGAGAGTTTTCATGTAAAGTTTAGAGTTTAAGGCGTGACTGTTGGCTATGGAGCCTGAGCGTTTGAACTCTTGTTTATTAAAAACAGTTTCCCAGCCATTCAGCGGGCTCCCAGAGACAACAGAGAAACTCAGACTTTTTCAGTGCGGAAGATTTAAAGGCTTCATTGATTTCTACGTAGGGTTTGCACCCCCTCCACCTCCTGTGCTTTTGTGCTTGCTTTTTTTTTTTTTTTTTTCCCTCTTTTTCTTTCCTTCTTTATTTTTGGATCAAGTGTTTTTAAATCTCACTATCAGAGGAAGATGGCAGCAGAGAGAGGTCGCCTCCCTCAGTTCTACCCAGGAGAGCACGTCGCCCTGCTTCTTCTGCTGGGAAGCTGGGTGCTAAGCTGATAATACCCCCTCTCCAGGTTGCATGGGTGCCCCAGGAGCAGAGGGTGCAAGGGGGGTGGCCTAGATTCCAGTCCCTGCCCCCTCTGTCCCTGGCTGGCCCAACGGGGCTGCTGGAAGTGGGGCTCTCACCTCCCTCTGCTCCTTTTCATTTCTGGAGTATTGGAGGAGGCCTGTCACCAGCATCTGCTCTCAGAAGAAACTCAGAGAAGGCCTTCAGCTATCCAGGTCTGATTTCCAAGCCCAGGAACACGGGCCTGTATCTTATAGTGACTGTACACTGTTCCTTAATGAGAAAAAAAAAATCACATCTTAAAGGTGATTTAAATAAATTCTCGGAGACCTCTCCAGCCACAGGGCTCTGTGGCTCCCACCTCCAAGGCCTCAGTTTCCCTGATACTGACTGAGGCATCCTTTGGGCTACCAAGTCAGTCTCATCGTCCCCCGGGGCCAGGGGGAAGTGAACTTCATCTCATGAGCCAGGCTGGCACCCTGAAAGCTGGAGAGAGAGCTCCTGGCAAAGCCACAGCTCACCAGAAACTCTGGTCTCTGGGGACTGTTTCCTTCCAGAAGCCCGCAGGCTGTTCCCCCTCTGCCTGCCCCTCGCCTTGGGATCCCCCGCAAGTACGTCTGCCTTCTGGGTGCCTGAGCCTCTGGAAGGCACATGGCACAGGTGCTATGGCTGGGCTCTCCCTAAATTACGGCTTCTCGGCTCTTCCTTTGAGGACATGGCTAAAATCTCGCCCAACGCTACACTCCCATGCTTTATTCTGATACGAGGCAAGGATTTCTAAGTAAACATTTTGTTTTGCTTAAGCAGAAGCCCCTATGCTACCAATTATCCTTTTTTTTAAACCTTTACATGGAATGTATCCGGACTCCCCCCTTCCCCCCCACCGCCCCAGTTTTATGGGAAGAGGAGTATTCAGGGCAATTGCAACTGTCTTTATGACATAAGAGGAAAAAAATCATACATTCCAAACCACAACATGCATGTTCACACCCACGTGCATTCTCTTTTCAGTATGAATTTCATTTCTTTCTGAGTCAGAGACAGTGGCGTGCTGGCAAATGTTTAACAACCAGCTCTCTATGGAACAAGCCTTGATCTGTAGCATTTGCCAATTTCCAGGGTGTAAATGCTCCCGCCGTGGTTGATTTCAAAGAGAGGTCAGCCTGTGTGAGCTAACTCCGGGACACCACTGAAAAGGGCTCCAGAATTGTCAAGTTTCTGAGATGACCCCCATAGAAGCTGCCTTCCCTTCATGATGGCTCCATGCCAAAAGACTGCTCCTTAGGTCAAAGGTTAAAAAGCCTTTGGCTTTATTAAAACACCAATGGATGTAGAGATGAAAGCCTAAAGGATGTGGAGTTGGGGCAAAGGTTATTAACATTTATTATATACTTTCTTCGTGTCAGACACCATGCAAACAGCATACGGGCAAACGGCGGCGTATCTGTGTCCATATACACGCATATGCATGTATTAACAATGTACCGTAACCCCATCGATTGAGCAGGGTACATCCTTATCCTCGTTCCCACCTGGTTCTACCCTCTTCAAATTCTAATTAGGAAACACGGGATCAATTTCGTAGGATGTGAAGGGTTTTCCAGGCGCGTTATCTCACGTCCCATTCTCCAGTGCTGAGAGATTTGTTCTGGGTGATTTGAAGTTAGAATCATGCACTTTTAGTTACTTGATGGATGGAAATTAAAAACAAAAACAAAAACAAAAACAAAACAAAAAATTTCAAGGTGGTGTTTAAAGTCATTTAGAAAAAATCCATTTCATTGAGGTATCATTTGACTAAAATAAAATGCTTCCTTTTACCACAATGAAGATATAAAACATTTTCTTCACTCCTGTGCTCCTTTGAAGTCACTCTGCTACCCCCAGCCAGTAGCAAGCACCAGTCTGCTTTCTGTCACCGTGGATGAGTTTAGCCCAGATTTGTCAACCTGGACACTTTGGACATTTGGGTCAGATAATTCTTTCCTGTAGAGGCTGATCTCTGCACTGTAGGGTGCTGAGCAGCATCTCAGCCTGTCCTTACTAGATGACATATGCCAACTTGTGACAAACCTAAAAGGTTTTCAGATATTTCCAAGTGTCCCCTGGGGGCAAAACCACCCACAGCTGAGAATTCCAGAATTTCATATAAATGAACCATACAGTATATATTCTTTTGTGTTTGACTTCTTTCGTTCAGTTTAGTTTGGGGGTTCATCTCCGTTGTCACGTGTCTAGTTTGTTCCTTTTTATTGCTGAGTCTTAGTCCATTGGACAGATGTACCAGGACTTGTTTATCCACTCGCCTGTTGATGGACATGTGGGTTGTTTTCACTTTTGGAACATTAGGAATAAGTCTGTTATGAACATCCATTTACAGGTATGAACGGACATATATTTTCACTTTTCTTAAGGAATGAAATCATTGGGTTGTATGGAAGTATATTTTTAACTTTTTAGAAACCGCCAAACTGTTTTCCAAAGTGATAAGTTTTATCATTTTATATTTCCACTAACAATGTATGAAAATGTATGAGAGCTTCAGGTTGTTCCACATTGTCTCTAAATTGGGCCTGATTAGTTTTTTAACTCCCTGCATTTCTTTTACAAGGAATGACATTGATCACCTTCTTCTGTGCTTTATTGGTCATTAATGTATCTTGTTTGATCACATCTTTTACCTCTTTTTAAAACTGGGTAATTTGTTTTCTTATTATTGAGTTATAAGAGTTTGTATATTCTGGATACAAGTCCTTCATTGATGTTTATATTTCAGATGTTTTGTCCTTTGTTGATGTTTATATTTTGGATGTTTTCTACCAGTCTGTGGCTTTCTTTTTCAATTCTTTAATGATGTCTGTGAACAGTGGATATTTTTATTTTGATCAAGTCCAGTTTATTCATATTTTCTTGTTTGATAGTGCGTTTGTGTCTTTTCTAAAACATCTTTGCTTACACTGAAGTCAATAAGATTTTTTTTCCATTTTTCTTCCAAAACTTTTAATAGTTTTAGCTTTTGAAAAGTTTAGCTTTGTGCTCGATGTGTTTATTTTTGTCTATGGTGTGAGGTAAGATTTAAATTTCATTTTTTTCTCATATGAATATTCAGTTTTTCCAGCGCCATTTTTGAAAAGGCTATTCTTTCCTTGTTGAATTATTTCGGTACCCTCCTTAAAAAATCAACTGACCACATATATGTGGCCTATTTTTGGACTTCCTAGTCTATTCCATTGATAAATTTATCTTTATACCAATACCACAATGTCTCGTTTATGTCACTTTATAATAAGTCTTGAAATCAGATAGTGTAACTCTTCCTAATTTATTCTTTTTCTACAAAACATTTTGACTAGTTTAGTATTTTTTTGTATTTCTACATAAATTTTATATTCATCTTATCAGTTTCTATCAAAAAACAACAACAACAATAGCAACAACAACAACAAAAACCTCTGGGATTTTAACTGGGACTGAATTGAATCCACAGACGAATTTGGGTAAAACTAACATCTTAACAACACTGAGTCTTCCAACCCATGAACGTAACATATCTTACCATTTATTTAAGTCTTCTTTAATTCCTCTCAGTAACGTTTGGTCATTTTCGGTGTATGTATTTTGGATATATATTTTTAAAATTTATTCCTCAGTATTTCATGTTTGTTTGTTTTTTTTTGCTATTATAAATTGTATTTTTAAATGTTATTTTCCAATTGTTCTTTGGTAGTATATAGATACATTATTGATTTTTAATTTTGACCTTGTACCATATGTGCTTGCAGAATTCACTTCTATTAGTTTTTAGAAAATAGTTTCATATGTTCTATGTGTACAATCATTTTATGCACTGACTAGAACCTGTTATAAAATGTTAAGTAAAGGTTATGAGTTCAGATATCCTGTCTTATTTCAAATCTTCAATGGAAAGTTCAGTCACTTATCATTTACTTTGAGGCTAGTGATAGATTTGTTGTAGACACTCTATATCAAGTTGAAGTTGTTCCCTATTTTTATTTCTTCAGAGTTCTTATCATGAATGCAAGTTTTACTTGGTCAAATACTTTTTCTGTATCTATCGATCTGACCATATGATTTTTCCCCTTTATTGGGTTAATATGATTTACACTGGTTGATTTTTAAATGTCAAACCATCCTGGTATTCCTGGGATGACTCCAACTTAGTCATGATATATTTTAATTATTGCTAAATTTGAATTGCTAATATTTTGTTGAGTAATTTTATATCTATATCCATGAAAAAAACTGGTCTGTAGTTTGCTTTTCTTGCAGTCCTTCGTCTGGTTTTGGTATCAGGTTATGGCTGCCGTCATAGGATGAGCTGAGAAGTGGTCCCTGTTTTCTGAAAGAATTCATGAAATATTGGCATATATCTCCCTTAAATGTTTGAATGTACCAGTATGGCCATTGGACCTGGAGTTTTCTTTGGGGGAAAATTTTTAATTGCGAATCAACTTCTTTAATAGATTAGGGATGTTTCCAATTTTCTACTTCTTCTTGGGTTGGTTTTGGTCCTTTTTGTCCTTTAAGTAATTTTTTCATTTTATCTACATTGTTAAATTTATCAACAAAACGTTGTTCATGATATTTTCTTATTATCTTTTCATTATCTTTAGGATTCGTAATGATGTCCCTCTTTTATTACTGATAGTGATAATTTGTCACTCGTTATATGTTCTTAATATGCTTATGCTTAGAAATGCTTCCCCACCTGAGCTCATCATAACTATTTACTAATATGTTTTGTTTCTCTTATTGGATTTCCAAAAATCATAAATTTATCTATTTCTTCTCTTTCCTTTGCCTGCCTTTTTTTAAGTGGTCCATTTTCCCAATTGGTGTCTACCTCTGGGGCTATACGTCCATAAAACCTAACGAACTGGCTACCAGCTCCCTTGCAAATTAAACCAAAATCTTCAAAGGACAAGGAAAAGGAAAGATTGCTATCTTATTAAAGTAGCCACTGGCAAACCTGGAGCATCATAAGTTACTTCTCTCTCAAGACCTACCCATCCCAATTTCTGGTTGTGCTGCTTCTACAAAAAGATGAAGACGGGACAGTCTCCACCCCAAGGATGGTGGTCTTTGAAGACGGTAGTCCTGGGAGGTCAGCGATGGCCACGTTCATCAGGCCTCAAACCTGTGACTAGAAGCTGATTCATCCTCCCTGGCATCTCCCTCTCTCTAGCCCTTTCCAGACACGGCTGAACCACATAACACCAGGCTGCTGGGTTTACTCCAAAGCATAAACTCTAGAGATGGGTAGCAGGAGTGGGAGAAAGAGAAATAACATGCTTAGAGCACTATGGGCCAGATTATGTATATGTGCAACTTCATTTTAACTCTACCACCATAGCTGCACCACGTGCAAGCACTGTCCAAGGCTGTTGAGATGTTGGGCAACAGAAGTAGAAATGTCCGTGCGATTTGGGTCTGGGACGTCACCAGACAGAAGCACCCCAGCGGAAGGACTGGGGCAGGAGCAGGAGGTGAGAGCTCCCAAAGAGCAAATGAGGTAGGAAAAGACGTAGAGTCCAGGCAGGTTGACCTCGAAGAGACAAGAGCATGCCTGAAGACGAATGGAGAGGACCCAGTTAAGAGAGAGCCATTTAAACTGCAGGAATGAGAAGGGGTGATTGACAGTGTCCCAAACTAAGGGGTGATTGACAGTGTCACAGGAGTCAACTTTTTCTTGACTGTCACTCAACGTTTCCAGCCACAGAGGAGGAAGAGAGTAAAGAAATGGAGCAAAATGCCCCCCGTACCCCTCACTTCATTCCCATGACCCAAATCAAGGACTGGACTCTCTTCCTATCCTCCCAACTCCCCAACACAAGCAGATTCGGGATCACTTCAGACAAGCTAAGTCTCCACTTGCTCTGGAAGAGCATCCCCAAGGATCAGCGTTTGGGAACAGGAGGCCTGGGAGATCTCCACATTGACAAACAGATGGATTCCTGCTAAGAAGTCCAATTAAATCTGGTTTCCCTCCAGCCAAGGGAGGGATGGGGGATGGGGATGGAGCTGTGGTTCACTGCCTGAGACCCTAACACAGAGCTGGGGCTGTATGGGGCGAGCTGCTGGCTTTTACCTCCTGCAGCATCTCGCTTTGCTGAGATGCTTCTCAAGGGTTAGAACAGGGCGTGGGCAGGCAGTAGCAGAGATGCCGCCTTCGGAGTCCTCCACCCGGACCGCCCTGCTACTAGGCTCGTTCTAGATGGGGCAGCCCGGACTCTCACTCTAGATCTTAGTAGCCCAGGGGCCAGAGAGCTGAGCAGCCTCTTATTAAACCTCAAAGAGTTCTTTGTTCTATAGTTGAGGACCGAAAATTCAGGGCAGCGTCTCTTGGCTGGTTGCTTGGAGGTTGCTGGGAGAATCCCTCAGTGAGAGAAAAAGAGGTTTGGACCGAGATCACAAGGAGGCTCTGTCCACTTTTTTTGCTTTCTTTCTTTCTTTTTTTTTCTTTTTAATTTAAATGAAGAAACAGAACTTCAAGCTTGCGTTCGGTGCTCACCGCACAGCAGCCTTGGGAACTTTAAAACCTACCGAGGCGTGGGCACCACCCCTAAAGATTCAGACTTGATGGGGGTGAGGTGAGATTCCCCAGAGAATTCTCATGTGCCACTAAGGCCGAGGGCCACTGGCTTATAACTGTGGCGTATTTTACATGTTCACCTTTAATACTGATCGTGGGCCGGTGGGCACCAGTTTCCACCGCGGCAGAGTATGGTGGCTATCAACTCCAGTGGGAGATCAAAAGTCTACATTCGAAGCCCTTGATATAGGAGTCAGTCCCTTGACCTACTCTGGCCCAGAGCAATTTTTTTTTCTGTAATTAGTACCAGCTAGTGCAGGGCCTGAGGGCGGAAGATACACACGTAAATAAAGCATCTCCCCGCCTCTGAGCTGTTGATGGTTTCCTCTCTCCACCTAATCACAAACCCTGATTAGAACTTTCAAGGCCTGGTTCCCCCCACCCGGCGAGGCTTTCTCTGACCAGCCTAAACCCTTGTTCCTCTCCCATTCCCCTTCCTCCAGGATTTTCTCTGCCTTTAAATTCAGAAAGCCTATTTCGGAGCTTCCATTCACCAGCCCAACTAGAAACATCGACCTCTTCAGGGCAGGGCTGACCTTTAACTCCTCGGAAACCCACAGTGGCTTTTACGTGGTAGGTGCTCAGTAAACATTCTTTATTCTGTGAGGCTAGTTTTCCTTGAGAGGATTCTCTTGGAGCTCTCTGAGCCTCAGTTTCCTCCTCTGTAAAACAGGAATAATAGTATTCACTTTGAAGAGTTGATGAGATGATGCCATGAAATAAAAGAACACTTTTTCTGTACCAGGTCATGTTTGAAGAGCTTTATTTGTATGAATCTATCAGAGTTCTCGCAGAATCCTGTGAGACAGGTCCTATTCTTACCTGCATGTGACAGTGGGGAAGCTCTTTCTTCCTTCTTCCTTCTGTCCCTTGAAGAACCTCGGACACAAGTTGCTAAAAATATTGGGGTTATGAGGGAGACGCTACAAATTCAAGGTCCGACATCCCTGCTCTGGAAACGGGGCCTCCCTCCCTCTTTTCCATGGCTCCCTTTCACATCTCCCGATTTTCTAGGCCTCCACCTCATTCCTGCCTTTCTGCATTAAGCCCAAGGGATCTGACTTTTCTCTTCCTAGAAGGCCCATCGAGGCAGCTGCAAGGAGTTGCTTAAACATCTCACCTCCAGAATGAACCTTGCCTCCACCTGGAGACAGAGGCAGCTGCAGTCAGTATCGGGTTTGAAAACCAATATCTTCTTTCCACTAAGCATGAAAGGTCCTTGATACAGAGATGACACCCTATAAATACTACTTTCCTTACTTAGGACCTGGGTGTCCCCTGGAGGAGGTCCCAGCTGCCCCCCTCCTGCCCACCCTTTCCACCCACTTCTTCCCTTCAGCAATCTGGTTGGAGAAACTGTGATTTGTGGGATGCTGGCTGTGCAGGAGCAACAGGGCCTGGAGGGCTCACGCCTGGTGTGCATAAGATGACCATGCCTAGCGTGATCAGTGAAGAACAGAGGTGCTTGCAAATGTGCAAGGGGCACACATCAGAAGTCCAGGAAAGACTTTGTGGTCACAATTGTAGGAGAAATCAGCAAACAGAAGAATAGGCAGGCATTCAGGGTAATCAAGGAGCCTGGGCAAAGCCTGAGTGTGCGGAAGAGCTGGACTCCTTCAAGAATCTCCAGCAGTTTGCTGGCACGTGGGACCCTGGGAGAAAAGAGATGCGAGAAGGCAGGAGACCCGGTCAAGACCCCGAGACCCTGTTTGGAGGACCTGGTGCCTCCATCCTTCAGGCTGAGTTTTCACAATGAGTCTTGAAATCCATTGAGGGATGAAATTAGCATAGAAGGCTGCAACCAGCATTAAAAATACAGAGTGGAAAATATGAATGAATGGCACATAACAGCGGTAAGTGTTTTGTGAGATTTGAGTTTGATGTGTATGGATGCATGTGGGTGTAGGGGGCGTCTCCAAGGAAAATGCTCGCCGCCGTGGGTCATCTGTGGGTCCTGGCCCCATGGAGGAGGGTCCAGGGAACGCTCTAAGGCCTTCGTGGTCCATCTTGTGACTGTTCTGCCTGGGTGCAGGAGAGCCGGGAGGGGCCTGCCGCGCCCCGCACCTGTGGGCTGCTGGCATTTCCTGAGGCTGCTCGTTCTTTGAAGGCTTAACTGCAACGTGCTGTGTAGCAGCTCTTGCTGAGTGCAAAGCATTTTTGAGGGATAGGGGGTGGGCGTGTGGACTCACTGCTTAATTAAAACAGGGAGAGGTTGACATGAGGGACCTTTCGTGGTTTTTGATCTCTCTCTCTCTCTCTCTCTCTGCTCGCTTTCTAACTTAAGGGGGGAAGAAAGCGTTTCCCTACTCTTTCTTCTTCAACCTCTTCCGTCTTTCACAGACCTGGCAGGTGCCACTGGGCGTTCTATCCTCCCCGAGCCCCGTCCTCCTCCATCTTGAAGGTCTGAATTCTGGGTGCAGTTTATAATAGGGTGTTGTTTGTTGGGACATTAACCATTCACCCTGTAAAACGACTTCAGTCTTGACCTTCTAAAGGGTTTTAAAAATGTATCTGTTTTTCTTTTTTTTCCTACAAACCTACATGAAAATATTTCATTGCAAACTTGGAAAATATTTGTACTCATTGGCAAAAATAGAAGTAACATAGGTGTTGTGGCAAGCAGGTCCAAGTTTATGTTCTGGCCCAGTCATTTATTAGCAGTGGCCTTGGGAAGGTTAAGTTCTCTGAGCCTCTATCTTTCCCTGGAGAATGGGTTGCCATGGGGATACGTGAGCTGAAACAGGCAAAGGGCACAGCGCTTGCAGCAAAATGGAATGGTGCTCGAGTAGACTGTGGTGTGATTGTAGATGTCATGGTTTGCGTCTCTCAAAATCTACTGTCTATCAGTGGCCATGGGAAGTTGGAGCCAAGAAGTAGGTCACCCATCCAACCCTTTTATTTTACACGTGGGGAAACTGAGGTCTGGCGACATTAAGCGATTCTCTAGCATCACGTGATGATGAAGAGATCCAATAGATTACACCTGTACCAGTCTCTATAACGGGCGGCTTTTAAAATATCAGAACAGTATATTCCGCTCCTGCCCTTAGTCCCCAGAAACGTACTCGTGAAAGCATCAGTTGTGTGCGATCAGCAGACCGTTTTGTAACGATGGTCTAGTGTGGAGCAGAGCCTGACTGTTCACGAAACCTTTTCATTTTGACATCTCTTCTCTCATTCCAGCAGACCGGAGGCAGGCAGGGCGACCAGTGTCAGCACCGTATCTCTTTTTAGAAAGGGAAACTGAGGCTCAGAGGATTAAGCGTCCAGTGCAAGTTCGTATAGCTAATGAGGGGTAGTTATGGGGTCCCAGGCCAATGCCTCCAACTACTAACTGCTGAAGAGGCGGTTAGGGAAACAGCAGCCATCAGTTCAATCTTCAAGTCGAGGACAGCAGTAGCTCAAACTAGGAACCTGCTGGCTGGCGATGGGTATCGAAGTACAGTCAGTCTTCATTTAACGTCATCAATAGACAAAATGATGTAAAAGGAAACCAGTTTCACCATAGGCTAATTGCTACAGACCAGAGTTAAATTCCTATGGCATCTCATCAATGTTATAATGAAATGAACTTGAATGAAATGACATTATTCGAGGACCCGCTGCAACCACTGAAAAGCAGCTGTTGGTGATAGATGCCTTCCATAGAGCCCAGCACGAGCCACCTGAGCAAGCATCCCTGTGAGGCGCCGTCTCCAGCAGAGTGAGACCGGAAAATTCATCTGACATTTTGTCACATCCCTTTAGGTGACAATGAAGATGTGTTAAGGTAAGCTCATTAATCAAACCTGTTTAAGGGAGACAGAGCTAGGTCCTCAGCGATTCCATCGGTCGACGAGTGTGTGTTTGAGCTCATTTCTACGTGGAGCTGCCTTTGCCCCCGTCCTCAGGGCCTGAGGACAATAGATAGAGCCATTTCTTGGTGCCTGTGCGACTGTAAGGTGCATTAAGGACCTGAGGAGGTAGATCCTGGTGGGCTGTGGGCACCCTAGCCCTGTTCTTTCTCAGGCCTTTAATTCTGGTTCCTGTGGTTATAATTTTCCATAAGCCGAACTTGATTTCCCAAAATCTTCTATTGACAAACAGCTAATATTTATTAAGAATTTTTATTTATGGAGAATTCCTTAATAACATACTTGGCATGGGCAATCCTAATTGTCTCATGTAATTCTTGCAACAACCCCATCACCCCGTTTGCACATGAGGACCTTCAGTCTTGACCTTCTAAAGGGTTTTAAAAATGTATCTGTTTTTCTTTTTTTTCCTACAAACCTACATGAAAATATTTCATTGCAAATTTGGAAAATATTTGTACTCATTGGCAAAAATAGAAGTAACATAGGTGTTGTGGCAAGCAGGTCCAAGTTTATGTTCTGGCCCAGTCATTTATTAGCAGTGGCCTGAGACTCAGAGAGGTATGTCACTTGGCCAAGGTTTATCACAGGTGACAGAGCCAAGACTGGGGGAGGAGTGTCTCCGGCAACCTCACAACTAGAGAAACAAAGACATCCTCCTACTTTTGATTGGCAGCTAGGAGGTGGCAACTAGGAGCATGCGATGGGGAAGGGTGTGGGGTTTTTTCTGCGGGGGAAGGGGAATCAATAAGGCCCCCAGGGAGCCATTGCTTGGAGAAGGCATTTGAAGCTGCTGGCTTCTTATAGACCCATGGTCCTGGGAGTCTAGATTAAGCGTTAAAGTCTGGTGAAGATTAAGGCTCGATTCAAGCCAGGTCTTAGAGACGGGAAGCCATGGGAAGCAGGGATGAACATGGGGCCAGGGGCAAAGAGGCAGTGAGGCTTGTGCCGGGTTGGGAAGCCTTGGTCAATGGAAAGCCTGTGCCCTTGGTCGTCGGAAAGGTCTGAGTTTCAATCCCAGCTTGTTTTCTGACTTGCTGTGTATACTTGGGCAAATGTGTAGACCCTCCTGAGTCCCTGAGCTTCTGGGATGTGGGGACGATATGACGTGGGAAGGTATCGAGGGCACCTGGCACTTAGTGCACACTTGGTAAATGTCACTCCTGCCCCCACCATCTTCCAACCTGTTCCCACATTTTGTGCACTGGATGGATAGAAGCTGTTTTGCGGGGAAGACTTCCATATACCTGAGAACCCTGTGATATCCAGGGATCACTGAGCTGTGTTGCTGTCCCCTGATCTTCCTCCCTGAGACCCAGTTATGTTCCCGATTGGACATGTGCCTGTTTCACGAACCCCTTCTCAGCACAGAGGATACATGTTGACCAGGTTGAGTCAAACCCAATCATTCTAGTTTCTTTGCCAACAATGGCTTTAGATACAAATATGTCTAAACATGTTGAGGGCTACTGGAAAGGTTATAAGTTAGGGACCTTTGAGTGTGGTTATGTGAGGATGTGTGACACTTGGAGCTACAGCAACTATTTTGTGACTACGAGGGAAAAGCTAGTAGAGTCACAGAAATGCTGACTGAGAACACCTGGTGTTACTAGGAAACCACATTCCTAACTGTGTTAGTTTCTTATTACTATCTTAACAAATTACCACAAATTCAGTGGCTTAAAATGACACAAATGTAACTCCTTATAGTTTTAAAGGTCCAAATTCTAAAATTGGTTGAATGGGCTAAAGTCAAGTTTTCTTCTGGAGGCTCTGAAAGAAGAATCCATTTCCTTGCCTATTTTGGCTCATAGGCAACCCCCCGACCCTGCACTCCTCGGCTTGTGGGCCCTTCTTCCATCGTCAAAGTCCTTCTCTCTGAAGTCTTCTGCATTCCTTCAGTAAAGATCTTTGTGACTGCATCAGGCCTACCAGATAATCCAGGATACTGTCCACCACAGAATTCTTAATTTAATCACATCTGCAAAGTCCTTTTTGCCATATAGTGTAACAATCACAGGTTTTAGAGATTAGGACGTGACTATATTTGGAGGGTCCTTATTCCGTTTCTCACGCTAACCAGTCCTGGGACACCCTGCCTGAGGACCTCTTTTTAGATGCTGATAACTGTCTTTATTATCCAAGATAATTCTGGTCAGATATTCTCAATGCTGTGTTGGCAAATAGTCCACAACTGGCTTTCTGAATTTAAGAAACCCCTAATCTGTAGCATTTGCCAATTTCTGTGGTGTAAATACTCCCATTCTGGCTGATTTTAAGCTCTAGCATGACTTGCCAGACATGAAGTGGAGAAGAAATGCTACCATCTGCTCCAGCACGGCACCAGACCACTCTTTTTCAAAAGGACCCTCACGATACAACCTGCTGGTGGTGTTTTGTTTTGCATTGATTTTGTAACCTTCCATTTGCTTTGCTGCCAAGGCAAACACCCCACAGAGCTGAGATGCTGGCAGTGTTTCTGGGGCCTTCCCTTCCCCTTCCCTTCTCTGCTGTCTGCCAAAGATGTGACCAACACATGAGATCTTCATTGAAGCACAACCTTTAACTCTCTTCGGATATTTGTGGGGTTTTGTTTGTTTGCTTAACTTTTTACTTTGAAATAATCATAGATCCAGAGGAAACTGCAAAAAATAAAAAATCTATGGGGGTTCTGTGTACCCTCCTTCCAGATTTTTTCAATGACAACGTCTTGCATAATTATAGTTATAGTACAATGTCAAACTCAGGAACTGACATTAGTCCAATCCTTAAAGTTTAGGCAGCTTTTGCCAGCTTTACATGCGTGCATTTGTGCATGTGCTCAGTTCTGCACAGCTTTAGCACGTGTCGATAGGTATGATCACGTCCATGACTAAGATTCAAGGCTTCTGTCACCTTCCCCCGTAGCCCTCCACTTCTGGCAACTATTAATCTGTTCTCCACCTCCGTAATTTATGTCTCAAGAATGATACATAAATGGAATCGAATAGTATGTAACCTTTTGAGATTGGGGTTTTAACTCTGCATAATTCCCTTGAAACCCACTCAAGTTGCTGTGCATATCGACAGCCCGTTCCTTTTCCTCAGTGAGTGGTCTTCCACGGTATGGATGTACCACAGTGTGACCGTTCACCCACTGAAGGATGTTCGAGCTGTTTCCAGTTTTGGACCGTTAACAAGTAAATCTGCTCTGAACATTCGTGTGTAGGTTTTTGGATGAACGTAAGTTTCATTTCTCTGGGATGAATGTGTCGGATGCTTGTATGTTAACAGCGATGCTTTGAAACCTTAGGGAGCAAATTCTTAAAGCAAGGAGGTCAGACACAGCAGGGTAGGAAAGATATTTCTAAGCACTGGATTCTGTGGGAACGTCTCAGATTACATCATGCATTGTAGACTTCTTGAAGGTGGTGGGAGGTGCCTAGAATGTTCTAGAACCAGGTCTTGGGAATCGCCGTCATAGACCTTAAAACTTGGGCCTGCTATGCAGGGGACTTCACAAAGAACAGACCATGGGCAGCTTCAGGAGAATGAAGTAAGATCCTAAACGCTGTCACCCGGTCCCCTCTCCAGCCTAATCATCCTCATTCGTCTGTTGATCAGCTTGACTCCTGCCCTTACCTGAGAAGGCCCCTTGCTGTCCCAAGGCCCCTGGCTGGTGCTCACTGCATTCCCATCGTCCGCCTCACCCAGAACCCCACTCCCCCTCCCTGTCCAAATTCTAACCATCTCTGGCCCGTCTCTCCCAGCCATTCCTGATTTCTCCTTGCCTTGATCTTGTCCTGGAAATAGTAAGCGGCTTTCAAACATTCTTTTAGTCACAGATCCCTTTGTTCAAAGGAAATTGTACCCAGAAAAATACACAAGTAAAACTGATAAAGGCAGAGCCCTCAGATCAAAGTTAGAATGGGGGAGGAGGGGGCCCGGAGCCCCCCCCACTGGGGCCCCCTCCTTCTAACGCTCCTGTCCCCACTCCCTGCCCTCACCCGACCGCCACCCCCCCGCCCGGGGCTCCACAACTCCTGGCCCGGATGGCAAAACCCAACATTTCACATGATACAAATGTCTCATTCTTGCTCTGAACTTGTGGGGTTATCTAGCACCCCCGCTTCTGTCTCTCTTGCTCACACAGCAATGGTTCTTTTCCCATCGAGCTGTTGTCTCATTCATGAGACGCCCTGTCCCTCTGTCCTCCTGATAACAAGTGCAGCATCTGGGGCCGCTGGGGGCCGGGAGCGAGCAGCCCGTGTCTCACAGCCGGGGACCTCAAAGGCTGGTGGGCGAGGCTGGAGCCAGGCACCAGGGGACTCTTACGCCAGGGCTGGCTCTGCCGATCATGGTCGTGCGGCCCTGGGCCAGGCCCCAAACCTACGGGGACCTCGGTTGCCCTCTGTCTAGCACGAGGCACTTTGCCGAGGTGGCATTTATGCACTGTCTACGTGCATCTCATTTCATAGTAACGAACATGCGTTGGGAGCCTGCTGGGTACCCAGCGCTGGGTGAGTTTGGGGTGAGGAGCGGGAGGGCGTGAGTGAGCCGTGTTCTCTCTCCAGAGGAGAGAGAAAGACGGACGCAGGGAGAGAAGCAGAGACGGAGCGGGAGGAACACGCACTGCGGGCTGAGGACGGCCGCTGGCTGACTCGAAGGCCCAATCAGGATCTGGGGACACCACGGCCCAGTGGCGGACCCCTCCACCCCCACGTCCTCGCTCATCTTCCCAGCCAGACTCTGAGTCTTCTCTTTCCTTCACAGCCGCGAACACAAAACCGCGCGGCACAGTAACCACGGCGGCCCACGCTGATGCTGTGCCTGCTCCGTGCTGAGCGTGAGCGCTTGACATTCACCCTCGATCTTCACGACGATCCGATGAACAAGGTACGGCCGTTAATCCGTTTCGGATGCAAAAACGCGGGCAGCTTGGCGCCGTGACACAACTTGACCGAGGCCACGCTATACTGAGTGGCAGCTGGGATTTAAGTCCACTCAGATTTTGACCCCGAAGCTCACATGTAACTCCTAGTGGTTATTTGGGCTCGTTTAACTGGTCGCCAGGTTAATGGGCTAAGAGACATGGACCTCTTTTTTAACCACCGGTCACTCCCAGTGAGTCTCGGGCCCCTCTGCCCCTCAGTAGAGAGCAAACACCCGCAGAGGAGCATTCGCAGCAGCTAGTAGCTAAGAACGCGTGTCCCGCTCAGGGAGAGACCGGCGTTCATGTCTTTCTCACGATAAGTCAGTAGATGCTCGTTTGTCATGTCAGTTCCCACGCAGTCATCTCCATCCTCGTTAGCCTGAAGATTAGTTATTATTTCTTACAATTGTGGGGAACCCAGCCCGGCTCACAGAGAGCCAGGGGGCAAAGTCAGTGTTTGCTCCGTGTCGGTCCTGGCCTCCTGCGGCTCTGCAGATGGCCGGCTGCGGGTAACGGTGGCAGAGCGATGGGCCTCGCTAAGGGGAAGAGACAGGCCCCAAACAAACGAGTAATTATATAGGGTGTTAGAGATTGTAAAGGGCTCTGGGAAACAGAAAAAGGGGAGCAGAATGGGGGGAGTGGGGGTACAGTGTGGGTGGTGGGGGGCTTCGTGTGGTGACTGCATTGAATAAGGTAATAGGTTGTCATAATAAAAAAGGGAGGCCTCGCGGAGAAGGTATCATCCAAATAAAACTTGACAGCAGCAAGGGAGTTGACCAGATGGATATGTGGGGGAAGAATATTCTAGAACAAGCCTGGTTATGATGCCTGCCTGGCCCAGGGTGGGCGCTGGAGTGTTTGCTGAAGGAACAAACCTTTAGTCCCCTGATGGTGAAGCCCGGGATCAGCCGGCGTGGAGGGGGTATGTTTAAAATCCCTGGCAGTGGTCCCCAACTCCGCCCTCCCCGTCGAAAGTGACCTCTGAGCATCAGAAGCTATTTCTGCTACAGCTCAGATGTGCAATTCAACCTCCTCCGTCACCGTTTCGCCTTCCTGCTGGTGCTGTGCCTCCCGGCCACCCACTCCCACAATTGTCGGGCCCCCGTGTTGCCACCCTCTAACTTGGAGGCCTTATCACACCCCACCTTTTGTGTGGGAGCCAAGCTAAACATATTTGGGGACCGTTGTGCTTTTTTCATACTTTCTTATGAGTCAGTCTCTCCAGCTTTCTAATCATTTCTCCCACGTGAATGGTTGGCAAGAAATAGGGACCTGGTTCTCCGCTAAGAGACACAATTACCTTCAGCTCGCAGGGGCAGGCTGGGCCAGATGGCCTCCTATTTATGACTCCCAGAGGGTGGGGGCCCTGGGGAGCCCCTCACCCCCACTCTGCAGCCATTGTACCTGGCCTCTCCTTCATGCGTGATGGGTGCACCTCAGTTGGCTTAAACTGCTTAATGGGCTGCAACATTTTCTGATCTTTTCACACCTCTGTCCTGATGATGGGTCCCTTCAGTGTGGCTGAAGGCCAGGTTTAACCTTAGGGCACCTAGGAGTCTCAAATGGCCTGGAAGTGGTCTAGACTTTGACCTCTAAAGGTGCAGGCAGCCAAATCATTCAGACCTTAGGTGTTTGTTTTCTCTTCTGCACACGTTGATAGGTGGCTGGAGTATGTGTGTCTGCATTACTATCCAGTGATTGCCGGAGAGGGTAGCTTGTGCCAAGAAGGCTCATTGTTCTCAATAGAAGGAGACTTTCGGTTTTCTACTGTGTGGCTGATGGTCATGTCTGAGATTGAGTGTTCATTATGTGCAAAGTCCCACAACTATCCTAAGGGGTTCCTACATGTAGAAACAACTCAGGACTCTTAGGTGAATGCATATGGATGGGTGAAGACCAGGAAGACAGCCCCGATTTACATTCCTTCAACATACCCCTGTCTAAAATTGGAAAAGAGGCCTTTGATAGTTTTCATTCTTTAGTTGCAAGTCAAATAAACCCATGTGAATTTGCTTAAGCCAGGGCGAGGGCTTTGCTCTGAGGATATTGGGGGATCTTTTGTAAACCGAAGACAGAACATCATTGGTCTAGTGATCTATTGCTGTATAACAAACCACCCCCAAACCTCATGGCTTCAAACAACACTCATTTATTGCTCCTGAATCTGCACTTGAGATGGGGCTCAGTGGGGAAGTCTGATCTCCGGTTCATGCGGTGTTACCTGGCTTGGTTTCATGGGGGACTGGAGCACCTACTTTCAAGATGGCGCACTCATATGGTTGGCAGGTTGACGTTATCACCTGGTTGCTCAGCTTTGGTTCTTCTCCACGTGGACCTCTGCACGTGGTCTGTGTTTCACAGCAGGGTATCTGGGTTCCATTGATGAGCTTCTCCTGAAATAGAGCCGTATGGAAGCTCTATCGCCTTTTCTGACCTAGCCTCAGAAATCACACTGGTCACTTCTGCCATGTTTTAGTCTTAGAGGGAGTCACAAAGCTTGCACCGTTTTGAGGGGAGAGGACACAGACTCTATCTCTCGATGGAATGGCAAGGCTCTGAAAGAGCATGTATGGAGCGGGAAACATTGTAAACATTCTAAAAAATACAACATGCCGCATTTGTCATGCCTCAGAAAGAGCTGGAAATGGGAATGGGAGGCTCATTCTCTCTCCAGTCTCTTGCTCCGTTTTTCTCGGACATTTATCCCATCCCCTTCTCTCTGTGTAGACGAGTCTTTTCTGTTCTTTCATCCCCATAGCAGCTCCTTAGCTTATAAGTATTTGTGTTGTTCCAGTTTTTGCTGAGATAAACTCTCTCCTACTTATAGTTCCCAAGAGAGGGAGTGTAATTGGCCCAATCAGGTCAGGTGTCTATTCCTGGATCAACCAGCAGTCCAAGGTCATTGTCATGAGCCAGAAACAAAGAGTGTTATGAGCATCTCTGTGGGAATGGGCAGACATTTTGATGAACGTCTAC
Organism: Pteropus alecto; assembly: GCF_000325575.1. NCBI lineage: Eukaryota > Metazoa > Chordata > Mammalia > Chiroptera > Pteropodidae > Pteropus > Pteropus alecto. The sequence continues at coordinate 10,056,963 of NW_006436283.1, read as the reverse complement.
ACAGGGTCTTATAGCAATGACTCGTGAGCAGCACATGGCACCAGGCTCTTTAGTTAGTGTTGTTGATCTTCCTGGGACAACCAGTGAAGGAGTGATTTGCTGTGGTTGGAGCAGGA
>NW_006436283.1:10043880-10056833 GCF_000325575.1 Pteropus alecto | reverse complement strand
CTTATGTGTTTGTTCTTTGCCCTTGGGAGATCAAACAGGAAGAAATGAGAATAAAAAAAAAAGAAAAAAAAACTTTGACTAGAATTTGATTGATCTGGGTGAGACCATCTGGTCTACCATTTCCAACTTGAGTCAGGTAAAATAGTTATATTCCCAGATGCGAAGACTGAAGAATTATAATTAACTAGTGACTGAGAAGGGGAATAGAAAACAAGCTCTTTTGCTTCTTGATATGATTTTTTTCCCCCTATATGTACACCTCTCTTGGTATCTTGAACAGGCTAACAATATAGTGCAAGAAGTAATAATGGCTAAGAAAGACTTACTGTGCTTACTGCAGCAGGCTCTCTGATAATCAGCCTAAGAAGACAGGTGTTACTATTATTACTTCCGATTTACAAATGACAGTTGAAATAGCTTGTCCAAGGTCACCGTTAATGAACAAAAAAACTAAATTTGAACCCAGTCTGACCTCATAGCCTGTACATTTGACCTTGAAACCATTAATACTTTTTTAACACTAGGCATTTAGAATGGCTACCCTGTCCACAGTCTGCTGAGAGATCAGACTTGTCATTATTCTGATATCATGTGACCCCTTCCAGTTAGCTGATTGGACCAGAGGAAAACACCTGACCCAAGAATGGACAATTCATTGGCTAGCTGGTAGCCTATGGGAACTGTGGCCCGGAACTTTCCCGACAGAGATAATGATGACGACATTAGGCCTCTCAGATTTTCTTTCTTTAGAATTTGAACTGGAGATATAGAAATTGAGAGTCAAGTAGTGATGGGGATAGAATCACAATAATCAGATGCTGCAGAAGATAAGGAGAAATTACTTGGATGCTTAGGCTGTTTTCAGTCCTGGTCTTCCTTTCATTTTCATTACATTCAGTCTCTGGAAGGCTTGGGTGTGGGGCTGTTCCAGGGTTCTTGTGGGAATTCTCTTTCTCACTGACTCGAGTTTCTTAAGGTATGTCCCTCTTATTTGAGGCACCCCCGAGTGAGCCTGGAACCCTTGCCAGGGGACACCTGGAAGGTAGTCAGGCTTTAGTTGTACAAATAGAAACAAACTTGATTGTCAGATGAGAATGAGATATTTGATTTGCCTGGTAAATGGCGAAAAGCTAAACTAGTTGATCCTGCTAGATCTGGTATTCTGTGATCCACTGATGTGGGTTTGTCTGGAAACAGGATGAATCTCTAGGTATATAAATGATCTCATCTGAGTGAGCTTCAGCACCTATGAGTACCTGATGAATTATAACTAGTTCTATACCATACTGGTCAAGACTGTTTAGGTTCTATGTGATAGAAAATCAATGCAAACAAACTTAAGCAAAAAGAAGAAAGGAAGAAAGAAGGAAAGAAGGAAAGAAGGAAAGAGAGAGGAAGGAAGGAAGGAAGGAAAGAAGGAAGGAAGGAAAGAAGGAAAAGAAATTTATGGGGTCTGGTGCAGGCAAGACAGTATCTAGATCAGTGTTGTCTAATAGAACTTTCTGTGACAATAGAATAGTCTTATATCTGTGCTATAGTATAGTAGCCACTAGCCATGGCTACTGAATACTTGAAATGTGGCCAGTGTAATCGAGAAACTGAACTTTCAATTTTATTTACTTTTAATTAATTTAAATTTCAATAGCTTGATGTGGCTAGTGGCTACCGTATTGGACGCTATCTCACTCTCTTGGGAGTGCTCTGACTGGCTCTTCTTGGCTCATGGGTCCACGGCTGCACTAACCATCCTCATGGAGAGTGGAACTCTGCCCAGATCTGGCTCACGTGTCTGACTCTGCAAGCAAGGTTCGCCTCATCTGAACCACATAAGATGGGTCCCTAGTGGAAAGAGGGTGTCTGTATCAGAAGAGGGACAGGAGAACAACTTGGCTGGCAAAAACTGTACCCGCACAGCCCACCCCAACGCGCCATATGCTCTCCTAAAAGGAAGAGGGAGTGGGGATGGCAAGAATGAGCACTCACTCCACAAACATTCATCAAGACCCTTGGTGCCAGGCCCTGTGTAAGCTGCGAGGAACACACATACAGAAGTCATGACAACGGCAAGAAGGAACAACGCTGTTCCTTCCCACTCTTCCAGGGGAAGCTGGCTCCTGAAGATACAGTCCCAAAACAGGGTCAATAGTGCCCAAATAGAGATGGATAAATACACTGTTATCAGGACAACTCGTTTTGTCTTAAATTAGCAACAAAAAAAAGCAAGCTCTGATTTTCCATAGTTTGCCAGCTGCTGATAGGCCGAGAAGAGACTTCTGTGTATTTCCCCCTCCTGAAGGGAGCATTAAGCAATTGCTTCGGTTCTCTCTCTCTCTTTTTTTTTTAAAAAAGATGTTTTTAAAAAAAATCTGAAAACAAAGTCCAGTCTTGGAGAGGAGCCAGAGTCTGGCTGATGGCGAGGCGTGAGGTGTCTGAAAACAGAGTGGGGCTGATTCATGAATGTCTGCAACAGAGATCAGACCTGGAGGATGCATCAAGAGAGCCAACATGTACTTTTTTGGGACTCTGCGCTCCTTTTAGAGAATTGCTCAAAACCACATTACCCAAGAGCTTGGCCTGCGTGCCTGCCAGTCCACTGAGCTGGAAAAGAGGTACTTCTCAGTAACGCCTGGCGGATGGTGGCAGGGGGTGGGGGGCTGGCCTCCAGTCCCCTTGGCCTTCTCTCCCCATCCGCACTCTGATTGGTCAGTGCCCAGCAGCGCCTGTCCTCATCCCACCAAGCCTTCTTGGGGTCAAAGTTGGGGGCACTCAGCGGCCAGCTCCTTCCATGTCCCAGAAAACTTTCCTGTGCTTGGTTAGCCCAGATCTCTGTGCCATAGGCACCCCCAGGCAGTAGGATGTGTGAATAATGGTTCTGTTTAGTGAGGGATGTTTATTAAGTCTTATCCCATTTAATTCTCCCATCAAGCCTATGAGATGGGTCTCTAGTAGCTTCAGTTCACAGGAGAGCTGAGGAACTCAGATGTCAACAGCTTGCTCAAAGTCATGAAGTTCATAAATGGAGAACCAGAGTCCACATGATCCACTACTACCCACACTACAGATACCCTGCAGGCCGATAGTATGAATATCCCCACTTTACAGGTGGGCACAGGGGCTGTCTGGCTGGTTGAGAGAAGTAATTAGGAAGTTGGTTAGGGATCTGGAGCCCCAGGCCTGGTCTGAGTTCTGCATCTAATGTGCTCTGTGACTTGGGGTTGTCACCCATCCTTTGTAGGCCTTAGTTTCTTTATCTGTGAAAAGCAGGGTCTTCGTTACCCTCCAAATTATAGCCATCGCTTTTGAGGTCCCACCCCAGTTCTGGGCCGTGCACCGGTCACTCTCCACGTTACCCCGCTGAACCCTCCAACAGCACTCTGAGGCAGAGGACACTGGGAACCTACCCCAGGTCACCCACAGGGTTCCACGGGTGACAGACTCAGAATGTGAACCCGACCAAGTCTTTTTGGTTCCAGGCCCCTTAGTTTCTTTCTGTTTACAATGTGAGGGGAAAACTGTCCGCTCATGGTCCTGTCCCCAGGGAATGCTAAGAGCAGGTCTTTCTGAATGGGGGGAGAGAGGGGAGGGGTGAGGGTAGGAGACCAGGGACAGACAGACTGTGCCCCCCAGAGCTGAGGGAGGGAGGGCTGAGGTGACCGCAGGGGTCTGCCCACCCCGTCCTCACCTCCTGGTTGGAGTTGGATGGATCCATTGACCGTGCCCTGCGCTGGGCCTCTGGGCCTCCTGCAGCCACCGTGAGGTTTATGGTCCCCACCTTCCCTCCTGGGTGATAGATGTTGTTTTCTGGCCAGTGCCTGCCTACTCGCTTCTCCCCAACCCCCACCCTTGGATTTTCAATTTCGTAGCTCCTTCAAATGCGAAGAGAATTCACTTTGTCCTCTGAGGACACGAAAACCTCGAACAAACAGTCTCTGATAATAAATGGCCCCCCTCTTTTTTTGCGGGGATCAAAAGCTCCCCAGGCGCTTTCAAAGTGAGCCAGGGCGCTTTGGTGATCCTGCTCAGCCTGGAATGCTGACGGCTCAGGAGAAAGGACGCTTGGCTTGGGGTGGTTCCTAGGCTTTTCCTGGAGGCAGCAAGTGCCCTGCCCTGCAGAGGGCAACTGGCAACAAAGTGGGAAGAGGCAGAAAGAATTCCAGGCCCCCAGGGCTGAGGGGCAGGCAAAGGGCCCTCGCCTTCCCCCAGGAGGGCACCTACAGGAGGCGGCTGGGCCCAGCCTGCGGGGTGGCTCTGCCCGGAGGGAGTGGCAGTCTGGGATGTTGGTGGGCACATCTGGACAGTTCTAGCTGGCCTCCTAGGCCATTCTCAGGATTGGAGGAATCTCTGAAGGCTGAGCATTATCATGGCCACTGGCCTGAGTTGGGGGCTTCCAAACAAGATGAGTACCCCCTTCTTCCCCACAGGTCCTCAGCAAATAAGGAATGAGGTGGTCAACCAGCTGCTGCCGGCCCCTTGTCATCCCTCAGGCCTCCCCTGGGCCAGGAGCAGTCTGGCTTTAGCATCCAGTGTGGTACTTTATGTGCCATTATTCCCCAGCCAGCTGGACTCCACGCGGAGGGGCTGCTGTGGGGGACACAACACCCATACCCAGAGTAAAACCACTCCTCGGCCATGATGGGGTGGGTGTGGGCATGGACTCTGGGGCCAGGCAGCCCTGCGTTTAAATCTTGTGACCAATTGCTCTGTGTGACTCTGAGGTCACACGGGTTGTACCTTGAACCTCAGTCGCCAGATCAGACGAATGGGGATGTTAAGGGGGTTCACAATCCGTTTACGACAGATTGTCGCCAGGGCTCAGTGAGATGGTGCTTCCTTAGCACGCTGCTGGGACTTAAACAGTGTTGAAGAGATGTTAGTTAGTGACAGTAATGACAGACGTCATTGAAAGAGCAACTGGATTCCGCTAAGTGCCCAGCATTTTGGTCAGGAAGCAAAGGGGAAACTCTGGTGGCCTCGGTCTTTCACCGTCCTCCTCGCTCAGCTTCCCCAGGACCTCAGAAACAAAGTCTGCCTTTCTTTGGTTAGAGAGTCAGTTGCTCTGGGCCTCCCGGGGACAGCCAGTCCCCAGGCCCCTTGGCAGGAAGCCCCCTGCTAGACAAGGCCTCACTGTGACATTTCGCCTTTTGGCTCCCGGGTGGAGGACCATTAACCAAGCTGCCTTCCCCAGTCTTTTGTGGAGGGGAGGCCTTAGTCCGGCTGTCCCATGACAAGGAAACATGTACAGCAATGGCTTCCATCCTCAGACTGCATCTGAGCATCATGCCGCCATCTTTGTTTGCTCAGTCTTATAATTTATAAGATTCCCTCACGTGTGCAATCTCATTGGGTTTTCAGAGAGCACGTGTCTTATCCAAGGTCAGCTAGTAAAGTGGCTGGGACAGGTGGCCTGGTCTCCAAATATTCTAATTCATTTCCATCGATTCTACCGGGCGAGAGGCAGGAAGGGCTCGATGATGGGCGCATTTCTGTCCCCACACTCCTTACTAGGCCAGATTTCTAGATAAAGCTAAAGGGAAGAGAGTTACTCTTTATATTTATTGAGTTCCTTCTTTTGCCAGACACTTTATATAAGTTATCGTATTGGTTCCCATTTAGTCCTCTTGAGAACCCCTCGAGATGGGTGTTCTTATAGTTTGAAGAGGAAGAAATGGATATCAAGAGGTTAAAGGATGTACCCAAGGTCACAGAGCTGCGAGGAGGGGGCAGGGGTGTGTGCCTCGATCTCCCCACCATTTGTGTGCCTTGCATTGTGGTGGGTTCTTGCATATGCAGCAACCCAGAACAACTCGAGCACGAGCCTGGGACTGCACAGATTTTCCAACAGCAAGGTGGACACGGGGATCTGGGGAGTTGAATATGGGTTTGGGGGTGCTCAGGCTTTGGAACCAGACAGACTCAAACCTGGCTCTCTGGCTCCATCACTGTGAGCCTTGAGTAAAGCATCAAACAGCATCTGCCACATAGGAGAAGTGTTCCCTGGCTTGCAGGATTGCTGATCGTGTATGTGAACTGCGTTCAAGGGTTGTAGCCTGATTATTCCTGGGAGACTGGAAGAGAAAGCAAAATGAGCAGGGAACCACTTTGCTTTTTCTTTGCTTTCTTCCCTCCATACTTCTCACCACTGTCAGTTTACTACAGACGGAACAAACTACCCCGTGGGTCTTTAGTAGCATGCTCTGCTGTGCTCTGATGGTACCGAGGGATTTTATTCTGCATCCCAGACTCGCCGCTACTATAGAGACATGGGGTCTGAGGGAGGGGTGCCAGCCCCTCCGCTGTCCGCTCGCAGGCCTGCAGGCTAGAAGGAGTCTAACGGTGAAAGCACGTGAAGACGAATGAATGCCTTCGCACTCCCAGCATCAGCACAGACGTGATTCAGTTCAACAAACATGTAATGGTCACTTATCTTGAGCCAGGGAAGGGACCCAACTGTATCAGTGAGGATTAGGTTCAGCTGCAAGTAAAGAGACCTCCAGGAGTAGCGGCTTAAACCAGATGCCGTTTATTTCCTCTCTCCCATACAAGCCCAGAGGCAGATGGTCCAGAGCTGGTGTGAGGGCTCTGCTCTAAGAAGCCCTAATGGACCGAGGCTCCCTACGTCTCACTGATCCACCGTACATGCTCTCCATTCCCCATGTCTCCCAATGGTGTCAGTTGCCAATCCAGCCACGGGGCCCATCAGCAGCAGGAAGGCGGATCAGATGAAGAAGAAAGGCAGAGAATGTGCTCCAGCAGTCTCTTCGTGACAATCCCTGCAAGCTGCCACACGATACTCATGCCCGGATGGGACTGGCCACACTTGGTCACATGGCCACACTTAGCGGCAAGGGGAAATTGGGGGCCTATATACCCAGCTAAAAACTGGGGTCTCTATTATTGTGAAAAAAGATGACTATTAGCGTCGCCCTGCACTGCTGTGTTTCAGTTTTTATTATAGGTTGGGCACTAGATTTTATTCTCTTTGTCTCAACAACTCTGCCATTTGATTTATTTCATCCCCTTTATATGAATGAGAAAACTGGTCGCCAGAGAGATTAAGCAACAAGGTCTAAGTCACTCAGGAAGGACATTGTAAAGCTGGGCTTCTAGGAAAGGCCTTTCTGACTCTCAAACCTGTGCTGCCGCCTTCTCCAGGCCAGCGCTAGGGGTCGGGGATCCCCCAGACAACAGGACACATTCTCTCCCCAGCATTACTTAAGAAACAATACCATTGCAATTATGTGGCTTTTCAGAATGAAAGGAGGTAACTGATGTAGATTTCAGATGTTGTAATGGTGGAATGTGTTTCCCCAAATTCCTAACACCCACTACTTCAGAATGTGACCTTACTTGGAACTAGGGTCCTTGCAGGTGTAGCTAGTTAATTTGGGATGAGTCGTATTGGAGTGGAATGGGCCCCCTATCCCATATGAATAGTATCCTTAAAAGAAGATGGCCATGTGAAGACACAGAAATAGATACAGAGAGAATGCCACGTGAGGATGATGGCAGAGATCGGGGTGATACAGCAGAAGACAAGGAACGCGGAAGATTGCCAGCAAACCCCAGAAGGGGAGAGACATCAAAGAGATTTCTCCCTCACAGCCCTCAGAAGGAACCAAGCATGAAGATACCTTGATCTTGGATTTCAGATTTCCAGAACTGTGAGAATACATTTCTGGTACGCAGGCCGCCCAGTCCTCATTAATTTGTTAGGACAGTCCTAGCAAACAAATACGGATGCAATGTTTGTCTACTGCTTCATCGTAGAAATCATTTCAGATATCCATGAAGATGTATCAGATTCTTGGCAAGGAAGTACCTCGATTTCTTTGATAAAGGGACAGAGGCCTTTAGTCTGGGTCATTCCCAGGTTTCACCCAGGGCCATCAAGTTCAACACAACTTTTATTGAATCCTTTCTAATGTTCCAGGCACCAAGCTAGATGCACGACCCAAAGAAATCAGACTAGACTCAGAAGAAATCAGGGTACTATACTTAACACAAAGGAAAATCTTGGCCTTGGCACTGGGCCTCTCTATTTTAAGCTCAGACATTCCTGGTTGCTGGCTCCTCTGTGCCTTGGCATTAGGTAGGGTGAAAAGGGCAGGCCCCAGTTAGTGCAGCTTCTCTGCCAGATGAGATCAATGAGCCCAGTACAGAGGCTGGTATGCAAAGACCAAGTCCTTTCCTGGTGGGTGGGTGGTGAGCCAAGTCGTCTCGGTATTTGAGTTGCTTCATCTGTGGTCACTTATCTCACTGGGTTACAGCCAATGTCCCGACATGCTTAGGACTGGCTGGAGGGTCCTGCCTATGAGTGCGGCCTGCACTCCTGACCCACGTGGCTGATTTCCAGGCAAGTCTGTGCACTGCTGTGGCACGTTTTTGCTTCATGTTTCAGATCTGTCCCATATTGCTCCATCTTTATCACATGGCCTGGAGTGTGTGTGTGAGTGAGTGTGTGTGTGTGCGCGCGCGCATGTGCCGGGAGGACACAGATTAGATTTCCTCTTCTTAAGAACAGCTAGTACTCTGATAACTCAACAATGAAAACACAAACAACCCGATTAAAAACAATAGGCAAAGGACTTGCGCAGATATTTCTCGAAAGAAGATACATGAATAAGAATATGAAGAGATGCTCAACATCACTAATCATTAGGGAAAAGCAAATCAAAATCATAATGAGATACCACTTCACACCCATTAGGATGGCTATTACAGGGGGAAAAAAAAAACCCAGAAAATAACAAATGTTGATGAGGATGTAGAGAAATTAGAAACTCCTGGGCATTGTTTGTGGGAATGTAAAACGGTGCCGCCACTATGGAAAAGAGTATGGTGGTTCCTCAAAAAATTAAACAAGAATTACCATGTGACCCAGTAATTCTGTTTCTAAGTATATACCCCAAAGAATTAAAAGCAGAGACTTGCATAGATATTTATACCCATGTTTCTAGCAGCTTAAGTCACAGTAGGAGAAAGATGGAAACCACCCCAGTGGATGAGTAGGGCATATGCACACGACGGAGTATCACTCTGCCTTCAAGGGAATTGAACTGGCACATGCTACAACACTGATGGACCTTGAAGACATTACGCTAAGTGACATGAGTCAGATACAAAAGGACGAAGATTGTATGATTTTGCTTATGTGAGGTCCCTAGAGTAGTCAAATGCATCGAGGACCAGAAGGAGTGCAGTCATTGCAGGGACCGAGGGGAGGGAAGCGGGAGTCAGTGTTTAACAGGCACAGAGTTTTTCACTTGGGGACGATGAAAAACTTCTGGAAATGGACGGTGGCGATGGTTGCACAATAATGTGAATGTACTTAATGCCACTGAACTGTGTACTAAAAATGGCTAAAATAGTACATGTTATGTTACGTATTTTACCACAATAAAAAAGAATGGCTAGTAATGATACCTGCTGGTTAATGAATCCTTCGTGTACGGTAGTCAGAGCATCTTACACGCATCAGCTCCTTGAGGTGCTCGTTGCTATTGGCTTTGTTTTAAGGAGGTGGGAGCCGAGGCTTAGAGAGGCCTGGTCATTTTCCCAGGACCACATGGCCAATAGTAAGTAGCTGCAGCAAACTCAGAGCCTTCAAACGCAGCACCCTCTGCCCGCCACCTGGGGTTCATCGTCCTGCCCCGGACACTGCCTCAGACATAGTAGACACTTGTTTGCTTCCGATCACTATGGAGTGAGGTACGGACCCCAGCAAGTAACTAGAGCTCATCAGGGTGTGGCTGAATCAACATTGCATAGGATATGTCAGAGGTGTCTGAGTTTAACTTTTGAAAAATTAAAAACGTGACTACAACCAGCGTAGCAAGCATGAGTCCAGGCCCAGGACTGGGAAGGGGCACAGGTAGCCCCTTAGGAGGGATCCTGCCGCCCCGAGCCCCAGTCTCGCATAAGTGAAAGGTGTATTTAATCCATAAGCTGGGGAACCAGCAGGAGGGTAAAGCTGGGTCACAGGAGTGAGCTCCAAGAGACTAAAGGATGTGTCGTCATTGAAAGCAAGAACGCTGGAAATGACTTGGCTGAGTTGAACTCAAAGCTGGTTACTGTCCTGAAGGGGACTAAAACCGTCACCTTTGGGGCCATCGTTTCTGCCAGACAGAAATCCTTTGCATCCCTACTGGATGAACATCCTCGGCAACTTATCAATCTGCTTTAAGGTAGCATCTAGAGTCTGGGTCTTAATAATAAATAAGAAGTCAAGATGACTTCATACTGAGTGACCCTCTGGTATGACTCAGATCCCTTCTTCAGAGCCCAGCACTGTCCCCAGCCACTGTGATATCAGTTTGGTATTGCTTGAGATGAGAAGAACCGCCTTCCCCAGAGGTTACACCCTCCCTCCCTCACCCTGGGTGGTCGGGCACAGGGGTTACAAAGTCTGGTTCTCTTGCCTCCATTTGGGACAGCACCGGAGGGCCAGTCCAGATCCAGTCTTTTCTGTAGGATGGCTGAGGCCCCGGGGGCTACCATACCGCAGGCCAGCCTCCCCTTTGCCCGATTCTTCCTTCCTCGCCACTTGCCATCTTACAGGTGTGTCTCCCGAGAGCACCCTCAGCAAACCTTGTGCCCATGACTGCCTGCCTCAGCGCCACGTCCATGTCTCACCTGGGACCGGAGGGCTCGTTAAACAACACTCTGCTACGACTTTGGAAAGGCACGAAGTAATCCTTTGACCTTATCTCCAAGTTCTTAGGTATTTCTCCTTAACAGAAGTTAGTAAAAATCTGTGGAACAAACAGACAAGAGTGGGTGGAAAAGCTCCCCACACCTGGACAAACATCGCCTGCTCCCAGAATCAGCTTCCAGGCCCCAGAGAGGTGTTGGGAACTCACAGGCAGTTGGCCCCTGGCAAAGGTGAGGAATCCGACTGGTCAGCAGTTGGTGCCTGGGATCAAATGAGATTCTCCACCTCTGGGAAAGTGAGAGAAAGCGTGCTTAAATCCTCAGGGGTTTGTTTTTAGTTGTATAAAACGGGCCTGATTGGAAAAACGGCAGAGCCTGAGCGCAGAGCCAGCAACCCCCACGCTCAGAGCCCACCACCGTCGCCGAGAGCCAAGTTAAGCTCAGAGCACATCGGGGCATTTCAGCTCCTGCCTCTGCCTTTTCCTTTCTGAGACAAAAAAATAAGGTTCTGGAAGGTGCAACTTAAAATAGACCTTTCATAAAAGATTCATTCCTGAACAAGAATGTCGCAAAAGCATGAAATGTGCAGTGGGCTCCAACGTGAATTCCACTCAAAGTCTTTGGTGGGAATTATTTTAAACATTCTCCCACAAAAGGCGCTTTTCAACTACAGGAGAGCAAGAAGGATCTGTAGGGATCGGGGCCAGGTAATTTCTTCACTGAGGGAAAGAAAGTAGTTTCAAGTTTTAGGTACTGATCTAAGGCATTTTGGAGAATAAGGACAAGCATTAAATAGCCATAGGTCGAAGAAAGAGAGAGAGAAAGAAAGAAGAAGAAGAAAAAAAAACCACCCAGAGCCACTGCAGAAGAAATGCCTGAAAAGCAGAGGCTCCAATAAGACATAAATTACCTCCAGGAAAAGACCGGGAGCTAATGAGCCATTATTAAACACCCAGTCATTGCTAAGGGCGTGTGCACCGATGGTGTTAGAACTATCAGATTGTGGAATTATTATGAGACTGGAATGGGGTGATGGCATGTCTGACTGTAGCGGTATCTGCCTTTGAGAACTGGCTTCCGTAGGAATCCCCTGTGGGAACAAACAGACTTGCTTTCCATCGACATCGTGTTCACCAACAAATTCAAATTGACAAAAGCAACCCTTTCTGGGCAGTCTCTCCACCTCCACCGAGTTTTCTGCTCTTCGGTTTTTCTTCCCAGATCGTTTTACCCGGCTGATTGGCAAGGAGGCGGGGTGGGGCGTAGTCTCCTGTTCCTTCCCCTTGGGGACGTAGCTTGGTGTCAACGCATGAGTTAAGATTTTATGCTCATTACAGCTTTCTGCAGAGGGAGCCCTCAGTCTCCTTTCTCACCTCCATGGGTGTTGCTTGGGGTCCATCCCACCTGGCATCTTTGCCCAGATTGGTTCCCCGGGGCCAGTTTCAGAGCTATACGATTTCTAGTGGCTACAAGTTGCACACACCCTCGGACCAGAGAACATAAATCAGATGCCTAAATGTTTGAAGTGGTTACGGCTCTGACATCCACCATAACCACGGGGTTTTCTTTCTTATGCTTTGTGGAAGGTGATGCGAACTGCTGCCCTCGTCCACAGGTGCGCTTTCTAGAAGCTTTGGAGGAAGGTGAAGGAACACTGATAAGTCACTGAGGTTTGGTTCCAGCAGTTCTTTTCAAGAAGAGAGACACCGTGTTGAGGGCCACCCAGGTAGAGGCAGAGCCCATGCGAGCAAGAGTAGGGATGCGCGAAGGGCCGGTGCTGGCAGCTGGGATGGAGCCGGAGCCGGAGCCAGAACCGGAGCCTGAGCCGGAGCTAGCAGCTGGGATGGAGCCGGAGCTGGAGCTGGAGCAATAGCTCCTCAAGGACAGACTCTGGGCCCAGCGAGGGGATCGTACCACTGCCAGACCCTGAGGCACAAGGAAGGGACAGAGCCGGATCAGGACAGGAGCCAGGCATGGCGCCCACATCCCTGCAGAAGCCGGGGCGAACCCAGGTTTGCCGTCCGTGGATTTGGGGGACGGCAAGGCGGGAGTCCCTCAGTCTCCCACTTCATGTCTCCTCTGGGAATCGAGTTTCAGACCGTGGAAATCATTTTAGCTGGCGGAGCTGTACTCCTGACAGGAGTCTAAACAGAATCCCAGACTCAGCTAGGGTGCCCACGCCATCCTGACTGGCCCAGGACTTCCTGGGTTTTAGCCTTCCAGGAACCCTGTCGGTCCTGGGCAAACCGGACATGTGCACCCCAGCTCTCGGGCACCCCCACTCCACTCCCTACTCCACGAAG
>NW_006436283.1:10012200-10043842 GCF_000325575.1 Pteropus alecto | reverse complement strand
TGGGCACCCAAGGTCACCTTTGCAACGTCTAGAGTAAGATGAGTTCGGCATTTAGAGCAGCACTCTTCCAACTGCCCACTGCCCTCACTTAAAGAAAGACAGAAGGCCGAGAAAGGAAAGAAAAAGAAAAATTCGCAATGGTTTTTGGAGGCCAGTGTCCCGTTCCCAGCCTTAAACACACACACACACACACACACACACAAACACCCCCACCTAGGTCCATCACATGCGCACAAATATATACACGCACACATACATACCCACACATTCATACATACACATACACTCATATATACACACATACAGACGTTTACATGCACTCACACACACACACACACACACACACACAAAACACCTAGGTCCACTCAGTGTGTGGCTGTTTGTTTGTTTTTTAACACCTGCTGGGCGCTCGTGGGAGGTAATAGCAACTCCTATTAGTCCTAAAGCACTCACAGCACTGCGGGCCTTTCCCACACGACCCCCGAGGTGAATACAATGATGATCCTCATTTTTCAGCTGGGGACGTGGGAGCTCGGAGAGGTTAAGACATTTGCCCTGGCAGCAAGTGGCAGAGCCACAGATGGAGGTGTAAACAAGACGCGAAGGTGGGAGTCTGTGCAGGCGCGAGAGCACGTGGCACGTGGCACGTGGCACGTGGCAGAGTCACAGTGCAGAGCGACTCACGCAGTCTCCACGCGGGGCGGTGTCGGAGTGGGGACACAGCAAGTTCCCTCATTTAACAAATACTTATCTCTCTGACTGCTTCCCCTGGCAGGCACTGTTCTAAATTCATTCATAACTATGAACTCATCTAATCCTCACAATCACCCTTTAAAGTAGATAGATACTCGTTGATGCCGTAAACCAGGGGTTCTCAATTACAGGCAATTTTGCTCTCCCCAAGGGACGTTTAGCAAAGTCTGGGGACATTTTGGGGTTGTCGCAACTGCAAGGCGAGGGATGCTAGTAGCACCTAGTGGGTAGAGATCAGGGATGATGATAACTCTCCTATTGTGCATAGGACGGCCTTCCCTCCCCCACCCGCCTCCCCCCAACAAAGAATTATCCAGCCCGCAATGTCAGTAGTGCCAGGGCTGAGAAACTGTCATAACCGGGGCCCTGGGAGGCGTCACCTGAAACTGGTGGTCCCCATGGCCCCACCCCCCATTCCGGAATCAGGCTAGAGCACTTTGTCCTTGGTCGGCTTCTTGCTGCCTTTTCGCCCCAGAGTTTTATTCGCTCTCTGGCCACACCCCCCGGCTTTGTTCTGGTTTGTTACGACAGGGAACTGTGTTTTACAGTTATTGCCCTTGAAAGCCCTGTCAACGGCATTCACAGCCATTAGCAGGGTTGGGGGTTGCCAGATCGGTAGGTTCAAGATGACTAACGCTCAAATGCCCTCTAGGGTTCATCCAGCTGCTCAGTTGCCCAAGCCTCCGCCAGGCTGTGGAAACACTGGCTGGCCAGGGACGAAACCAGAGTTCAAAAAGGAGTGAGGTCATTCCCGGGGAACACCTCCGAGCTTGTGCTGGCTGGCTCCCCGCTGCAGGCCGGCACCTGCTCTGAGCAGGCCGGAGTGGGGTAACTTGGCAGCTCAGAGACCCCGGGCTTCATCCTTTACCTCATTATGCTCTGCTATTTTTAAGTCCAGGGGATTTGAACCAGCTGGAGTTGCAGCCGGAACTTAGTCCTTGGAGGCTCGGAAGCTTAGCTGCCTCCTCCTGGAAGGCGTTTCGGAGGTCACGCCATCTCTCTCTCTGCTGCATGATAGAATTTTCCCAAGACCGGTTGCATAATTTCCAGGGCCCAGTGCAAAACAAAAATGTGGGGCCCCTTGCTCAAAAACCATTAAGAACTTCAAGACGGCGACAGCAAGAGCCTGGAGCCACGCACAGGGCCTCGGAGGGTCGCGCAGTTTGCACACCCACGAAGCCCTGCTTCCATGTCATCCTGTGGTCCGTGACCAGGTGATCCTATGAGCTGGTTTACCTGAAACGGTCCTGGTTTACTACTGTTATCCCAATGTAATTAAGAGTTGCCCCTTTCACACTCAACGCTACCCTGCTTTGGACATCAAATTATATGGTCACCTTATGATTACAGAACCACCTTCTAAATAATCGTGCTTTCATCCTATTTATGTTACATCGCCACACAAAGTCTGGCCAATGGGTAATGTTATTTTTGGGACAAAGTGATAATAACCCTTTGCATTGACTGTCATGGTATATTAAACACATGTTGTATGCTAACGTCACTCTATCCTCACACCTAGATCTGTGGAAACAGAGGCTTTTGCCGTGGAACTAAGTAAGGCTTAGAGAGTGTGAATGGTCTTTTCACAGGTGCTTGAGTGGCCACTAAGTGGCAGGTCTAAGGTGTAAGCCAGGTTACTTTGATCTTCAGTTAGAGTGACCAATTGTCCCGATTTTCCTGATATTGAGTGTGTTCTTGGGCATGGGGCTCTCAGTTTTAAAACTGGAAAGGTCCTGGGCAAACCAGGACCAATTGGTCACCTTAGTCACAGTCCATCATACCATGTAGCCTTCATGAATTCTTTTAAAATGAATAATATTACAGTAAACATCTTATGACAATTCCTTCTGGGGCTGGACTTCCCTTTAATACTAAGGAGGATTTTTGTCATGACTGGTGGTTGAGTATGGAGACAAGATGTTCAAATCAAGAACGATTCCTGGATGACATTTTGTTCTCCTGGACTTTTGTCTATGTCTATGTGTGTACCTGTACATATAATACATTTTTGGAATCCTACTGGTGACATTTTTTCATTTATAGCAGGGATCAGTGCAAACTCTTTCTGTAAAGGGCCAAATAGAAAATATATTTTGCTTTGCACACTATATGGTTTCTGATGCAACTACTCAACTCTGCCATTACCATGTCTGTGTTACAATAAAACTTTATTTACAAAAACAAACGGTAGGCCAGATTTGGCTCATAATTTATAGCTGGCCGATCCTTGATCTATAGCATATACATCTTTCCATGCCAACTGTTAAAGGATAATTTTCAAAAGATAACATTGCGACAGTCAAGCAAGTATAAAATAGATGTGTCAAAGATTCTATTCAACTCATTAACTAATGAGGGAACTCTAGTAAGATGTTACAACATGTTCAAAGGAGAATCTGAAGAACAGACACATATATCAGTGATCGTAAATGCTGAAAAGAATTTTCTAATAGATGCAAATGGGTTAATACCTTCATGGCAATAAAGTGTTATATGTGGTTTTAAGCACTGGCCTCGAGTCAGACAATTCTGGGCATCTATCCTGGCCCTGCCCACTGCTGGCTGTGCCACCTTGGACAGGTTACTTCACCTCAATGTGTCCTCAGCTCCAAAATGAAGATGATGATAATGGCAACTACGTCATAAGCTGTTGTTTGGACTACCTGTGATAACCCGGGTAAAGCCTTTAGCACATCAGACCAAAGGGTCCCTCGGTAAATGTTAGCTCTTGTTAGCAGTCACCAACAGGATGACCGCTGCCACACAGTGGCCCCTTTCCTTGGTTTCCATCTTTCACCGCCCCCCGACCCTACTCTCCTTACAAAATATACTCCTCAAAGCTGGGAGGATGAACCACTGACTAACCATTCCCAACTGTCTCCATCCCTTGTAGTGAGTGGATCTGTTGATGCCAGATCAAGGATGGAGTTGACTTTACTATCTGTTCTAGGCAAAGGCATGCGACTCAGGCCTGGCAAATCAGAATATCATATTCCTTTTGCCACTGGAATAGGCATATGACCTAATCAGGGCCAGTGGTTCCTAATGAGTCTTTTGCTGGGACTTTTTGGGAAAGAGACTTGTCGGGAGAGAGAGTTGTCAGACTCAAACCTGGGAGGATGTACACTAGAAATTTGCCATTGTGTCTCCACATGAAGCTTGAGAATAAAGCAAATATAAAGTGGAACAGAGAGACTGAGTCTTGATGACATCTTTTGAACTCCTGGATCAAGCCATACCTGAAGCTAGATACTTCTTACCTTTTTAGTTATTCTAACCAATACAGTCCCTCTTTTGCTGAAGTCAGTGTAAATCGGGTTCTCTGTTATCTTAACTGAGAGACTGGGATGTTCTGATCTATGGGGCATCGAGACTCTTTCAAGACCGTGGCCAGAGGAGTCGCATCTTCCATCCCTCTTGTACCTTTGGGACTTCCCTGGTCTTTATAGAGGAGCTGACTATGACAGGGTCTGTGCAGATTCTGGCACTGATCGCCTCCAAGATGATTTAAAGGAAGGAGTGAGCCTCGGAGAATGTCAGAGAACTCCTTTGACCCTGAGGTCCTAGAAGTCTACAAAGCGGCTCAAAGATGGTAATTTCATACCTCCAATAATGCTGCAAAAATCTCATCTGGATATGGGTCAGCTGCCAGCCCGACCTTAAACACTGGCTCCGCTTTGGTGTCAAATTGTAATTCTCCGCTTTCATCTTCCCCTGCAGTTCCTTCTGTTTTTCATTTCTCCTGATTTCTTTCTTTGGGCTTTTGATCTGTTTTCTATTGTTATCGTTCAGGCATTTCATGCCCGAACTTTCCAAGTCCTTGTAATCCAACCATAACAACATCTGGGATCTGAGGTCGTGTATTAATGTCAGCTCCACTTGATGCATCGGGACTGTGTGCTTTGCTGGATTACTCTACACCTTTGTTCCATGAAGCTGATTTTCCTCCCAGCCTGAGCTCCGGGATTTTCCAAGGAACTTTCCAAGGTGGGCAGGATGTAAGAAGAGCTCTAGGAGAATGTGCTTTGCTATCTTGTCTTATTTCTTTGCCACCGCTGGTGGTCTGTACATCCCTTCGCCTCTGATGACTGGCTCCTAGGGATCATGCTTCTAGATCTTGTAATGGTCCTTCAAGGCACCCAGGCTGTAGATTAGATGTGTCAGACCTGGCTTGAGCTACTTCTTGTTCCTTATTGGCTGTTTAGTTGTGGACAAGTCACCTAGCCTCTCTGAATTCCAGTTCCTCTGGAGGATGATTTTAAAGTGTAGGGTTGTCGTACGGGTCATATTCAACACAATACTTTATATAAACACTTACTATAAAATATAGTAATTGCTACTGTTTGTCAGTCGGGACACTTTATCAGGTAGGTTGCTTGTGTTGGGCCATTTAGCCCAGGGCAGCTCTACCAAGGAGATACTATTTCCCATCTTATAGATGAGAAAACGGAGGCTCGGTAAAGTCAGTATCGAAGTTGGCCCTTCCCCGCTCCCCACTGCTGCTTGGCACAAAGCAGAGACATGCGGCCGTCGCTTCCAGCAGTAGATGTGACTGCTTCATCTCTCTTTCTCTGCATCGAAGTTGCTGTGGCATTTTAGACGATGCTGTCACCCCCTGGTACTAGGAAAGAACAGCTGTTCACCGAGTCCCAAGGCTACATTTCATACCTGTGATAACTGAAACTCTTCAAGGGACAGAAACCAAATTCAAACGAGACAAAACCATGTGCCTTACTTGGGTAAAGGAAAGATTCGGGGGTAGCTCTGGTGTCCCTCCCAGCCAACTCTGAGTCCCGGATGGTGCCTTTGAAACCTCCCTCTGCATCTTCTGGCCCTCCGTGTCTCTGTCTCTACTCCAAGATGCCCCTGGAAGTACCCAGCTGTCCCATCTTTCCAGTAAAGCCACAGGGAGGTCCCTCTGGCTCTCATAGATCATGTGCCCATCTGCAGGACAATCAGTATGGCTAGGCCTGGGTCATAAGTCCACCTTGGTGTGGAGAAAGAGTCATGTCCTCCCCATTGACTCGGGCAGAGTGGAGACTCAGGCAGTGACTGTCAAGGGCCTTCCTCGTCAGCTTTGTGATTCAGTTTCCTGAACTTGGTTCCAAACTTTGGTGCTATTATCCACTTTGGTCTCATCGCAAGCAATACTCTCCATGATATTACAAGTTTGGGGTATTTATGTATCTATGTATCTATCATCTATCTATCTATGTATCTAGCTATCATCTATCTATCATGTATATATTTTTCTAATATACATAAAAATAAATCTATAACTGTAAAAAAAATATTTACTCATGTTACCTAAAACTATCTCTTTCCACTAGTAGTTACACTATACTTTGGGAAACACTGATCTAACTTCATCCTTTCACAGCTGGAGAAACAGGGTCCAGCACAGCTGAGTAGCCTGTAGGAGGGCAAACCAAAAGTGACAGAGATGGGACACGAAGCCTGATTCCAGCTTTTCACCTGTTGTTATTTTTTTAATTCCCCAAAGCAATATAATGTTGTGACTCTGCCCCCTACCAGCTGTGTGTACTTAGCTTCTCTGTGCCTCTGTGCTTCCGCCTGTAAAATGGGACACGGCGATAATGTTTACTTCATAGAATTTTTATGAGTATTAAATAAATTAATATTTATAAACCACTTAGGCAGCACCTGGAACATAATGAACATTATGTGTGTGTGTGTGTCTATGTATGTATATATATGTAGTCATGGTAAATATTAGCTTATAACTCATATTACAAATTCCCTGGGGGAGGAATTCGAATTGTCCACCATCACTTATTTAGGAACTTCCAGAGATGTAGCTGGAAAAGCCACGAGTAAAACAATTTGGGTAGATATCACTTTACACAAAATCGACACACGTAAGAATTTCAGAAATGCTTTCTTTGTTTCTGCTTAATCTCCTAAGCTTCTCTGCAGCCCAGACAGTCTGTCAACTTAGTAGCAGCAAACACAACTGGAGATGTCCTGAGAGCTTCATTTCAAGGAGCCATGAGATGAACCTTTTCTCTTAAAAGAAAAACTGTCCTTACTTTGTCTGCTGTGTGAGTGTGTCAGCACCATTGCTCACACAAGTATCATGTTCAATGCAGGAACATTTTGGATGTGCTATGTGGCCAACAATGACAGCGTGCTGTTTCTAGTACATCCCCCTTTCTAGATAATAAAGCACCAGAAATTTTATCTTAAGTTCCAACTTAAAGCACAGCAATATCCCATTCCTAAAGAGGTCTCTTTATGAGGAAGTGATCATCTAGGCAGGAGCTGAGTTTGATTATACTTTGAATTAGCAAATATTCTTCTTCTCCATCTCTCCTTCTCCCTGGATCAATGGTTTTCAAACATTGGGGTAGCCATTTTGCATCCCAGGGGACATTTGGCAATGTCCAGAGAGACGTTTTGGTTGTGACGATTGGGAGGGTACTACTGGAATCCAGTGGGACAGTCCCCCACAGCAAAGAATGAGCCACCCTCAATGTCAGTAGTGCCCAGGTTGAGACATCCTGCCCTAAAGCAATAGCAACAACAAGAACAACAAAATGCTGGCAACTACACGAGTGTAAATGGAATATTTAAAATTGCTTTTCGGTTTCTAATGCCCCTCAGGAATTCAGGTGGACCTGGTGATGTCTATGATGATACACATAATATCTTGGTCTTCCTTGAAGCAGATTCTTACTAGTCTGTCCTGGGTTAACCTGATTTGATTTACCTTTAGGCTTGAAAGTAATGAGCACGTTTCTTAAAAAAATATTGTTTATAACACATCTTCTTACTAATTAAATCTGGCCTCCTCGCTGCGGGTCTCTCTGTAGGTGAGATTTGTCCATCTTCTCGTGGACACAGAAGACATCTGCCAAGAGAGGAAAGGCTAAAAGCCATTACTGGGATGCTGAGCTACCCAGTTTCAAACTCCTTTGAGTCCAGTGCCAGCCTTGGCAAAATCCTATGTTCCCTGGACAAATGCTGTTTAAAAATCTGAAGGCAGCTGCTTGGGGCGGGGAAGTCCTCGATGATAGAGAGGGACAGTAGAACCCCCGCTGGCTTCCTGCCCATTGCGTTTCGATCAGCCCAAGTCCTGGTTCTCTGTCCCTTCTGTGTACAGCGAGATGACAGCCGGAGACGGACATCCTGTGCGATGAAGTGGTGTTTACTCACAGGAGGGCACTGTGGAGAGCCTCGCCCCAGCCTCCAGCCAACAGCCAGGTCTAAAACCACCTACTAGGGACAAGATCGATGAATCCGACACAGCATCTGGAAGGACTCATCCTAATGAGTCAACTGGTGGTTAGCACTGGGTTCCACTGAGGGATGGAACTGTGCCCTTTCTTGTCATGGACAGGCCTGGGGCCAAGGAGGGGAGAAAAGAGGAGAGAGAGGTATGAAAGAGAGAAGGGCTCCATGTCAGGTGGCTGACTGGGCATGTAAGGTTGGAATCGCCAACTGGTCGACTACATACAGGCAGCGGGCAGCGAGGTCAGTGGCCTCTGGGGTTTGAATCCCATCCTTGGGAGCTTTGCACATCTCCCTAACCCTCTACCTGTCCTCACCAGGCCCCTGACCTGAGTTCCTCTCCTTCACTGGAAGGCTTGACTTGCTGTTTGGACCTTGGACAAGCTCTATTTTTAAGAAGGTCAAGACCCAATCACTGACCCAGCTGTTCTCGGTGACCGGAGCTCAGGGCTGCCTGCCTTAAGGGGACAGGGAGTTGGTTCTGCCTCCAGGATGGGGAGGCCCCCGAGGGGTCCTGCCAGCTGTCCCTGACATAGGAAGGCCGTGGCCTTGTCTGAGGAGCTGAACGACTTCCCTATGTGAGGTAGAGAAACTAGGAACCCCTTCCCCCACAGGTCTGGGGCTAGAGTCCCCTATTCCAGTCGCAGCCACTCCCTTCATTAGGATGCTTCAAAGAGGCTCGAAAAGATTTTTACCCAACTCTAAAGCATCAAATAAGCCATATCTATAATCCCACTAATCAATCGTATACATTATTTACATTTCTCCAATGCCCTTTTCATTTCTCATCTGTAAAAATATTTTTTTATATAGTTGTAATTTGGGAGCCTACATATTTAATTCAGCATTATGTCTTGTGTATTTTTCCAAGGTCCTACCTAGTACTCATATTTATTATTTTTGCAACTGCCTAATATACCGTTGAGTTAATTACACCGAAAGTTAGTTCTCAGTCCCACTGTAATTTACATTTCTTTTGCTTTTAGATTCTTGCCATTACAGAGAGGTAATAAACATCTGCGTACAACCAGCCCCCTTTTTTTCTTCTTATTTTGAATTATTTCCCTCGGGTAAATTTCTGGAGTGGGATTACTAGGTTAAAGGAGATGAACATTTTTATGACTCTTGATATATGTGGCTAAATTATTGTCCAAAAACGGGCCATATCAATTTTCATAGTCATAAGAGATATATGAGTATGTTTTACTAGGGATAGGGGCAAGATTTAAAATTTTCAAAATAGAGTTCATTAGTTGTTCTTTTTTCTTCCTCCTTCCCATAATGGAGGATTTTAAACCTATGGCAATCCTCTAGCTATGCTTCAAGTGTTTTTCATTTACAAACGCTTTTTTAACATCTCTAATGCCCTGGTAGGAGTTTTTTTTTTTTTTTACATTCCTCTGGTCTGTTATTAGAATACTTAACAACAGTTGATTGTGTTTGGTGACGGGTTAGATGTACATGGGACCAAATGTGGAGAAGACAAGACTTTCAGGTCTCTGGGTAGGATGCCTTGATGATGGTACCTGAACAAGGTTGGGAGTGGAGGAGGGACCCCTGGGGTAGAAGTTGGCCGCAAGGAGAATTGCAGCTGTGGTTATAGCAAAGAAGAAACACAAGGAGGAATGTGGAATGTGATTTGGAATGTTGTGGGTTCGAATCCCACCTCTACCACTTAGAAGTTGTACGAACTCTGCAAATTACTTCGCATTTCCGATTCTTAGTTTCTTTATCTGACAAATGGGGTGAAAGTACATACCTCACAGGATTGTGTTGAGGATTAGACGAGATCATATGTAAAATGCTCATGTCAATGCCTATCATTCAACAGCAAGAGCACAAAGCATGGTAACTATACCATGCTACTGTTATTAACATATTGTGCTACATAACAATATGTTTCAATGCTTTTCCAAGATGTGAAGAACAGTGAGAGAGTTTGCTCATTTTGCTTAAAGTTTGGACTCTTATTTGTGTGACCAATCTAAGAGGCCAAGATAGCCCTTTTTTTTTTTTAAGTGACAGTTTCATTTTCAAGGTCTGAATGAGGTCACATGCTATAGAATTATCTGCCACGTCTGCCTCCCTCTCAGCTGATGGATCACTAGTATCTCTATCATTGGAAACCATATTACCTCCTGTTAACCTAAAAATAAAAGGCTTTTCAAAGCAAGAGACGTTAGCACTTATTGGAGATCAAAGAATAGCTCTTCAGATCACACAGATTAGGGAAGAAACTCAAACAGTGTTCAATTAGGAGACAAAGGCAATGGGTATTTGTGAGAAAAGAAGGGGAACAATTATATCAATACAAAGAAGGCATTTCTGTTGGTGCAGATAATATACCATTCCTGAAAGGCAAGGTGGCAGCTAATTGGAGTATGGGCTGCTTGGGGGCAGTTGGTCAGACAGACCGGGGTTTAATCTTAGCTCTGCCGCTCACTGGCCATGTGATTACGCACGATTATTTAGCCTCTCCAAGTCTCAGTTTCCTCATCTGTAAAATGACGATATTAAAGCACTTTCTTCACCAGGTTGCTACAGGATTTAAATGGCATATTATATCTGTAGCATACAGTACAGTGCCTGACGCCTTAGCAGCCAAGCAAGGTCGAGCTATTAACAGTATTATTTTCATTTCCATTAAAGAGGTGGTGGAGAAACAGGGATAAGTTATGCTTTAAAATATGTTTCTAGTCTTTTTGAAATTAGTTCACCTTCCTGGTTGCATTTGACTTAAGCTAATACTAAAATCGTTTGGTATTTGTGGAATCCATTTCGAGTGATTGTCAAAAGTTGCATCTATGAGTGTTTCTTCAATGACTAGTTTAGGATGAAAATGGATGGTAGGGTTTTTCAACTTCCTGCTCTTTAAATCGGTATGGACTTAGGGAGATTAGGAATGTTCATGTCTCTACTACGTAATACAGATCATTCTTGATATCAAGACTAGATTTCTGTTGCCATTAATTGCCTTGAAAAAGACCTCTCAGGTGGGTTTCCCCCAAAAGTTTCCATCTGCCTTGTCACATCTGCCCAATGGCCTCATCACTGGATAGTCAGGTGTCAGGCCAGGAGCCCCTACCTGCACTGGTGGGTGGAGGGAGGATGGAAATCCACTGGAATATCCATTTTAAGAGAAAAACAGTAAGAGATTCAGTCAAAGCTGATATAAATTGTATGACTCCTTACCTGCCTCTGTATTTTCAATTGTATTCATTTCTCCCAAGCTCTCACCCCGGATCCCAGTGAGAACAGATCTGGTGACCCTAAGCCAGGTGAATTTTCAGAGCAGCAGATGTCTCCTTTGGAACTAAGGTAGAGTCACCATCATTCGTTCTTTCTTTGGATGGGACTGATACTGGGGGCTTGGAGGTTTTGCCGAAGGAAAGACATCAGCCATATGTGTGTGCAGCTGCTATAATGTTATTAGACATGCTCCTAATTAATCCCTTGGAATCTCAGGCATTTTTCCTTCTGTCCTTGGCTCAAACGAAGGTGTCTTAACAACTCCTTGCCTCTGAGTTCCTAAACGAGCCCCACTCTGTCAGCCAGCCCTGCTATAATTTTATCGAAATGGGACCCATTCCCTTTGATCTCCTCTGGTTTTTAAATCCAGCAGTTGTGTATTCGAACTTCAGTGGACATGGGGTTTCAAGCTTCCTCTTTCATTATCTTTCTCCAAGATAAAAAGGGGCAAAGGGGAAAAAATGTCCTGAGCTTTGTAGACAAGGCAATACTTTTATAGCCATTTCTTTATCTGATTTTATCGGATCAACAAACTCGTTTAGAAATATATGTCCACTCGCATCTCTCCATTATAAAGATGGCTTTTCTTAAAAGTAAATAAAAAGAGTATACATCTAACACCACCCTCACCTCCCTCACTGCAAACGCTGGAGACCTCCTTCTCTGTCATTGCTGTGAGCGGGGGAAGTTGTCTGTGTATTCTCAAGCTTTGGAGGTCTGGAGGTGAGTTCAGAGCTTGTGGATCAAGGATGAGATTCAACCCTTCCAACAAACTACCCTATTTGTCAAAAAGGAACTTTCTGTTCTTGGCAGTGTGGGGAGAATAGACTTCTAGATTAGAATAATTAAATATCTGACCCGCGACTCCCCAAATGCCTGTGGGTTCTTCGGCTTTGAAGTGGGCAGCTTACTGTAGAATGGAAAAGTACAGCTTCTTCTCAAGGCCCTCAGCATCTGGGAGTGAAGAAGGCAGACAGTGAGGAACTCCAGGGTCTCTGGCTAGAAAACAAACAGACAGGACCCTAGCCAGAGTATCTGGGCCGCGGGAATTTGAGTAAGCGTGAGTCTTGCAGGCATAACTCCTTCACTTGGCTGATACGTGGCTCTCACATTCTGGCTTCTGCCAGCCTCCGCAGCCCAGTCTTGACCCCGCTGCCTCTCACTCCATCCACCCTCATCGGCCATTTCCAATTCCTCCTTCTTGCCCTCCTCTCACCCACCACGAAGCCTGTTTTCTGCCTAGAATGCTTTCACCTCCTTTTTCTTGACATATGTAACCCCTATTCATCCTTCAGCTTTCTGCCCAAGTGTGTATTAGTTAGGATAGGATGAGTTAAGCTGCAGTAACAAATAGCCTTTGAAAACTCAATGGCTTAACACAGTAAAAGTCTGTTTCTTTCTGCCATTAAAGTCAAATGTGTTTCCATCAGCTTTCCTGGCCACTCTTCAAAGCAGAGACCTGGGATCTTCCCATTGTCTGGCTCTGCCATCTTGAAATTGGGCAGGTGAGAGTGTAGAAGATTCCATGGGAAACGTTTGATGGCCAGGCCTGGAAATAGCTTACCTCATTTCTGCCTTTATTATATTGGTCAAAACCTATTCACTGAGATGCAAGGAAGTCTGGGAAATGTAGTCCTCTTATGTGCCCAGGAGGAAAATTAAAGTCTGATGACCACATCACACTGTTTCCACCTGACGTGTCATTTCCCCAAGGAGGCTTTTTGCTACCTCCCAGATAGGGCCGAATCTCCCAAGTTAAGGCACCTGTTTACTCTGTTTTTCTCTCTTTTGGAGCACTTGTTACAACTGCAGTTTTATATTAGTTTACGTGATTATTTGGTTAAAGTCTGTCTCCTTGACGACAGGGTGAGCCCTATGAAGGCACAGTCTTATTGCATGCTGCCTGGAACACGCAGCAGGTGCTCAATTAATATCTTTTGAATGAAAGAATTAATCTGTCAATACAGTTTCAAAGCCTCCAAATTCAGGTGCTTTTGGACGAGACCAGAATGAGAGAGGACAGGAGAGCCTTGGAGAAATGTCTTTTTCTGCTTGCTATGAAGCTTGTGATACGAGGAGAAAATGCATTTCGGATGGCAGGGGTACCGTGTTAGCTATCATATTAGTCAATATTCATAATTGCGAGCAACAAAACTTACTCTGGAGTGTTTAAACGGAAAAAGAATTTACTAAAGGACATTCATAACAACCAGAGAGGTCCAGAGAACTGGCCTCAGAGGCTCTGAAACCTGATAACAACGTCCAGATGACCCAGTGATACCCTGGCCACTCCTCTGGACAATGCCAGGCAGAACCAGGGGCCCCACTGCAAATACAGCCTCTGCCTCAGGAAGCCAGATGTTTACACAGCCATGCTTTACTCTATGGATTCTGTGTCATGCCCGATTCTTGGAGTCGCTCCCGAATCCATGTGCCGTGAAAGCGTTTCTCATTGGCTAAGCCTGAGCACACGGCCACACCCTTGCTGCTAGGAATTGTGAGCGTGTAAGTGTCTGGCTTCCAGCTTAGGGAGATGCAGACAGACCATCGAGGTGGAAATAATCCGCATAGAGGGTATGTGCTCAAAGGTGGCGGATGGCTAAAAAAAAAGGCTAATGTCCACAGAGGGAGCTTTATGTCTGTTAGGAGCCTGGAGTGGGGACATTAGGAAGGATGAAGGGACTCAACAGAGACTCCTAGAGTGACCCCAAGTGCACTAAAGAAATGCCATGATTTTTTGCGGGGGGGAGGGGAGGGAGGTTCTTCTTTTCAAAGCCAGAAGAAAAACATAGGACCATAGAGCTAAAGATAGTGAAAATACGTATTTTAAAAATTAGGCACTAAATAGAAATCGTTTCAACCCTTCACATTATTTTTCACCAGTTTGCTTTTGTTGTTGTTGAACTTACTTTTAAAAACCAGACGATAAAAGCCCTGAGGAACAGATGGTGGAAGTGGGGGAGGGCGGGCTCAGGATAGTTCCAGCCTACCCCCCGTCACCCTGGCTTGAATCTCAGCAACTTCTGCCAGAACTCAGGTTTTCTGTCTCCAGCAGGCGTGACAATGGTCTGAACCAGGTCCCTTGGTCATTGGTGGGGTGCTGGGAGCTGGGAACCCAGCAGCACAAAGCTGCCCCTTCTTTCCGCCTGGCAGGACATACTTTCTTTGAAGGCCGGCTGCTGTCATGCGCGGGCATCTTCCAAAGGACACTCAGTGAGTAGTGGAGGCGGGGCTACTGATGGCATTGCATTGACAGAGCCCTGGCATCACACCAGCCTGCAGAAGACAAGAGTATTTTGCAGAGCGGACCCTGAGCCGGTTGTGAGTGAAGGGAGGGAGTCTGAGAAGCTGAGTCTTGAATCTGGCTACAGTTTTCCTTCAGGCGAGACCTGCGTGTGAGGGAGCAGAGCTGACTGACATGGGTTAAAGCCAGGTGGCGGGGGTGGCGAAGGACAAAGACACAGCCCAGAGGCCCTGAGATCAGCCTCAAAAATCTGCAAGAGTCACAGAAAAACCTTACTGTAAGACGGTCACAAATTTCACAGAGACCAAAAAAGGTAAAAATATTTATTTTTCCTAATATGGGCTATATATATATAATGCTCTTTGGAGAGACCCCTGGGCGTCTCTTCTCCTTCTTTTCTCCTGTATCGGTCGAGAAAGGCTAGCTTAAGCTGCAGTAACAAATACCCTCGAATCTCAGGGGCTTAAAATAGCAAATATTTCTCTCTCACACACTCCACACGTCCATCACAGGATGGCAGGTGTTCTGCTTTCCAGGCTGGTATAGAAGCCACCATCATGAACATGACCAGCCACTGTGGCAGAGGAAAAGGAGAGTTCTCAAAGATCTCTCCAGTTCAGTCAAATGCTCTGGCGTGGAAGTAATACTTCTTGAAATAATTGGCAAGAATCAGCTACCTCGTTCCTCTCAACGACAAGGGGGCCAGAAAATGCAATGTCAGCTGTGCAGAAAACAGGGTGGTAAAGGCTGCCTACCACCCTTACTTCTCTTTCTCAGTTTTATTCCTTCTGCTTTCTCTTTGGGGCCTCATTCCATGGGGGAGGCTCAGGGTTGGGTCCTTTATGTCTTAGGCACATCTCTTACCTCTAGTCTTCAGCATTAATGGAAGAGGACACCTTCAGTTTCTCAGAGGTAAGCATCTTCAAATGAGATATGTCTTTCTTTCGCTATTACTGATGATGGCCTCTCATGGTATACCTTTAGGAGGTGCTTCTGCTGATAAAGTCTGTGTTCTTTTCTATCATCTGACTAAAAATCTCTAGGCAAGGTGGAGCAGGGAAAGGGAAGAGTGAGGGGTAAAGACGCTCTCATCTCGATGCCCATGTAACGGTTTCTCTTAGAATTAGAGACATGATGCTTATACGTTGTTATCTGAGAAGAGGAATACCATGGCTGTCCTCCTGATGAGGCAGAAGTTCACACAGATATGCATTCAAGAACCATCTGCCAATAGTTCTCAAAATGTGATCAC
Organism: Pteropus alecto; assembly: GCF_000325575.1. Lineage (NCBI taxonomy): Eukaryota > Metazoa > Chordata > Mammalia > Chiroptera > Pteropodidae > Pteropus > Pteropus alecto. The sequence continues at coordinate 10,028,090 of NW_006436283.1, read as the reverse complement.
TGGACCAGCATTATCAGCACCATCTGGAAACTTGTCAGAGATGCAAATTGTAGGGTCTCATCTCAGATTTACCGAATCAAAATCTTCATGGGTGGTGTCCAACAATGATGATACTCACTAGAGTTTGGGGACCACTGGCATATGCCATCACTTTCTCTATGGTTTTGGGCAAGTACCTGATCCTTTCTGAGCCTTTGTTGTCTCACCTGAAAAATCAGAGCAGGGACCTCCACCGGGTGGTCAATGGTGTTCTTGGTATGGAGTATATGATAGAGAGTATCACCCTTCTTTTCCTCCCTGTGGCAAATTGTTCTTTCCCAAGATGGTCACAGCAGAATCTCCCACCCCACATGTTCTTCTTATACTGTGACAATCCTCCCCCTGAGTGATAGGGTCCACGTGATCTCCCTTAAGCCTAGGTAGGAGTACCTCGATGACTGCCTCAATGAATAGAGTAAGACACCCCCTGAGTGATAGGGTCCACGTGATCTCCCTTAAACCTGGGAGTACCTGGATGACTGCCTCAATGAATAGAGTAAGACGTAAGTGATGTTGTGTGACTTCTGAGGTTGGAAAATAAAAATGCCATGTATTTCCACCTTGCTCTCCTGGGACACTCACTCTCTGGGCTCTCAAAACTCAGCCTCCATGCTGTGAGGAAGCTCAAACTAGCCCAGATGGAAAGACCACATAGAGAAGCCATGTGTAGGCGAACAGCCCAGCTGAGGTCCCAGCTGAGAGCAGGTACCAACCATCAAATGGGTGAGTGGTGATTCCTTCAGATGGTTCCAGACCCTGGTAGTCAAGCCATGCCTGACTTTCAAGTTTTCCCACTGAGATATCAGACCTTCTGGAATAGAGACAAGCTAGCCTCATTGTGCCATGCCCAAACTGCTGCCTGCAGAATCTGTCAGGATAACTTCATGGTTGTTTTATACCAGTATGGTTTTTTTTCCGAAATGCTCCCCGCATGTTGACCTGGGAATTCAACCATGCTGACTGGCCTACAGCATCCGAGAATGAAAGGATGACAGTGGACTGGAAATGTGAATAAGAGGCAAAGCGCCCTGTGCAGGAGATCAGAGGCAATGGAACTTTGAAGAGTAAGGAGTAAGGGGCTGAGATGGAAAGGCAGGTTTAGCTGCCGCCCACCTAGAGATGGTCCTCTGGAGTCTGCCCACCAGGCTTCCTCCTAACACTTGTAGGACTTGGTACAGGAGTGCAGATGGAGGCCCACATGCCACATGTCTAAATAACTCGACATTAAACGCAATAAATCAAGCCAACAAACTGTTAAGTATGTTCCATCCTCCTATCATTACGTATATAAGTTCAGAATGACCTAGAGGACCAGGCTGAGAATCTTGAATTCCTGAGAATTCCTTGCTGGAAGGTGGTGACAAATGACAATCAGACCCCTGGCTCATGACCTGTCTTCCTCGCAGATTTCACTCTTCCTTCCCACATAGTCTCAGGTCCTCATTTGTAAAATGAGGCTCTGGATGTTATCACCTTCTTAGCATGCGACGAGGATTAAAAGTAATAACTGTGCTGACATGTAGTAATTCCTCAATAAATGGGAACAATAATAATAACAGTATTTTGACATTAAATATTTCAAGTGCTATCATGTGGAAGGAGACTTTGATCTATTTTGTGTGGCTCCAGGGTATATAATTAAGATCAGTGGTTAGAAGTTATAGGGAAGCAGATTTTGGTTCAACCTAGAAAGATCTTTTTCTAATAATAAGGCTATAAAAATGGGTCGAAATCCTTTGGGAAGTAGAAATGTGTCAGATGAAAGCTAGATTAGGGAGCCTTAAAAGTTTACTTGTAATTCTGACTGTGTGAAATTATCTTGGGTTCATATTCGCATTTTATTGAATTATCTATCTTTATTCAATTATCTATCTCATCTCTGTCTCAGATGGTTAGCCTTCAGTGTTAAAAAAAATGGTGTCCCCACAATTTATACATCACGCCACGCATTTAAGTAGAAGCCTGGTAAAACTCCTGTGTAGTTATAATGGTTTAAACTATTCTAAGTTTCTAAAACTCATCTACCTTAGCAAAGAAGGAGACTTTACTAGAAGAATCCTGAGAAATAAAATGGAATCCAAAGAAAGGTTGAACTCCAAGTGGGGAGAGGGAAAGGAAAGCAGATGAGGCTCACGGGCCTCAAGGAACCAGGAATTAAAACATCATTGAGCTGTCTCTAATCCGCATCTTCCTGTCTTGACTCCAATGATCCTTCTCTCCCATCATTGGCTATGAGCCTGGCCACCCCAGCTCCACATCATACAACTTCAGCCACCAGAAAGCCTGGCTGTCTTTCCCAGTCCCAGTCCCTCGTTTCTCAGGAGTGGATTGTGATTGGCCCAGCACCTGCTTTTGACCAATCGAATGTGGCCAGGAAGGTGATGGCGTTAGGCTATATAAAATGATTGTTTCTAGTATAGTCATGTAGTGGGGAGGAGGAAGGCATGAATGGGTCTGGAGGTGACAGGATGGGACAGCAAGGCCGGGCAGACGTGTGTACTTTCCAACCCGCAGATTTTGGATCTCTCCACTCGGCCTTCGGCTCTGCTGGCTGGGACCAGTGGCATGTGTTCCTCGGCCTTGGGTGGACTCTTAGCTGGGAAGCTCATTGTTAGGAGTGAAATCTTCTCTTAAATAGGCTTTCTGAAATGAAAGCTGCTTCCGGAGCATTCTGAACCACTTCAACGGCCGCCTTGACAGTTCTGTCTTCTGACAAATGAGCTGGCGTCTAGGGGTCAGGCTGACCCAGTGGACTAAACCGTCCTATCATCCCACTCAATGGCCAAAAGACTGTGCAACCCAGACATGTGGGTCGAAGGAGTTGTGGCGAAGGCCTCGGGAGGAGACCAGAGGGCAAGAAGTTGTATGAGATGCTGCTTGCTTTCATGAGTCAAGCTTGGGTCTAGGATTTTCCTCACAGAGCAGGGCTTTATTCTCCTAGAAAAGTTTAAATCCCGCTCCTTTGCTTTGAAGACAAAATTTCCTGGACAGTCTTAGGAAGGACATCTTGGCGAAGTCAAGTCTCGGTTGAGCTTGTCAGGATGTGGGGCTGTGTTCATATACTTGAACGCTGAAATCTGGCTGGAATGCGTTTTACAAATACATGTTTGTATATGTGTATGCACGCGTATATGTATCTCATACATATGTATACATCATTTTTAATCATGATGATCTTTTTAAAATCATGATGTTCTCTACACACTTGCCTTTCCCTCCTCAGAAGGTCTCCATTCCTTACATTTCAACAGCATCTTGCTTTCCTGATAGGGGGTCACAGAAAACCTGGGGCCCAAACAAGAAACTTGGGCCAGGGAATGGGGAGTGGAGTGAGAGACGGGGGTGGGGGTGTCATTCTGCCGTTTCCAGGCCAGAGGATGTTTGCACAGCGGGGCATGTCTCAGCGTCTCAGAGCCCAGTGAATCAGGGCTTGCCTTTTGTCTCTGGCTGGCTCTGCAGGCTCACTGACCATCAGCCTTGGCATCGCAGGGCCTGTGGCTGAAGAGAAAAAGGCCCTCTGCCCACCTATTCTCCAGGGAAGGCTGGAGGAACAAAAGAAGAGGGGCTGAAAGAACGTAGAGGAACTAGAGACGCAGTCAACGATCTGCGTTGTTTCATTTCCCTCTTTGCCCGTTTACTTCCCACTCATCATTAATGTTACCTGGCCAGGTAGATAGGCAGCATCTTCCACGTGAAGCTTCCTCTGGGATAGCCGCCCCTCCTCAGCGCTCACAAAACATCCCTGTGTTTACCCCGGCAGGCGGTTCTCTCAGGTTTTGTGGTGCCTGAAATTCATACAAATTTGGGGAGATCTTCTTTAAGGAAAAGAATCTAAATTATGAATATAAAATTAGGTATAAAACTGTATATTTACTTAGAAGAATTAAATAAATCACGAAATTATAAATTTTTAAAAGCTGGCAAATACTACCAGTTTTTAAATTAACTAATTCCCTGACCTACCTCTGTAAAGTCTGGTTTTTTAAATTCCCATCTCCCCACCCCCTCCCTTTTGACCATCATTAGCTTATTCTCTATATCTACAGTTTGTTTCTGTTTTGATTTTTTTTATACATTTATTTATTTTTTATCCTACATGTGGGTGAAATCATATAGCATTTGTCTTTCTCTGTCTGACTTATTTTACTTAGCTTAATATCCCCTAGGTTTATCTATATTGTCACAAACGGCAAGATTTCATTGTTTCTTATTGCTGAATAATATTCCATTGTGTGTATATACACATATCTTCTTTATCCATTTATCTATTGATGGACATCTAGGTTGCTTCCATATCTTGGCTATAATCAATAATGCTGCAGTGAGCATACCTTATCAAATTAGTCTTTTTGTTTTCTTCAGATAAATACTTAGAAATGGCATTGCAAGATCATGTGGCAGCTCTGTTTTTAACTTTTGAGGCGTCTCCAAACTGTTTTCCATAGTGGCTACATTAATTTACATTCCCACCAATAGTGTAAGAGGGTTCCCTTTTTTCCACATCTTTGTCAGTACTTGTTACTCGTTGATTTATTGATGATTATAATGTTTTTTTTCCTAGTTTTGACTGTATACTCTGTAAACCAAAATTAATTTTAGACTGTACTAAAGAATTAAAAGCATTTATTTGAGCAAAAGGAGCTATAGCCTGGGAGATACAGATTCAGGTAGCAACTTAAATTGTGTTTTACTGAGAGAAAGAGGAGGCTGCCTTTTCTAGCCAAAGTTCCCGCCCAGGTTCCCAATTAGGTCTGTTTTATGTAAATGAGGTCCCTAAATTGTGTGGTTCTGATTGGATGGGGCAGGTCTCAGTCCATTGGTAGGAAGCTGAAACCAGGTTTTTCCCTGCAGTGATTGGCCCAGACCATCGTGCAGGAAGCCGAGGGTTCAGCCTGAGGTTAATCCCAGTATACAGAGTATATGAGGAGTCCTTGTCAGCAAATGGCCACTAGGCTCTTATTATTCATAATATTTGGGCCCTCTGTTGACCATGAGGAGTCCATCTCAGCAGATAAACTCCTTCTTGGGGTTCACACTAAATGAAACTTTTTTCTTGGGGTTCACAACTCTTTGATTGCCTCTTCGTATAACAATAATTTTGTAATATCATTTTCTATAGGTGAATTAGAAAGGTAATGAAATCTTTACCATTAGCAGGCTGATTGAAATGCAATTATTATTTAATGTTGGAACACTGCACATACTTCCTGTTCATGGTAATGACACAGGTTTGTGCCCTACAAACACAGGATCTGATACATTTTATTTCACACAATTCCCATCAAAAAACAACACAAATGCATGTGCATTTGTAATTGTATGAGCTATAGCACTGGATTAACAACGAAGCCAAAACAGAGGACTTCTGTTTGAGGAGAACCAGAGTCTCCACTTAAATTTTACACATCTGATAATCGGAAGAATCTTCCGTAGACTGGCTTCTGGCTCCATCCATTTCAAACCTTATTTCTCCACTATCCACAACTTCTGCTCATCACATGGGGTGGATCGGCACGGTGGGTGGTAGGCTTCTTCCTGGAGGCCATTGCTCCACTATCATGGCTAATATTGACTTCATTATAGGTAAAGGTGATTTCACACTACATAAACACATGCCACAGAACCCAAACTAGATGTATCCCCAGATCAGATTCTTGGCTGGGTCCCAGAATGTCAAGGTCACTCCAGTGCTGACAGACATGAGGACAAGTCAGAATGGAAAGAGTCAGTGGTCTTATAATTACTCTCCAAACATGTTACTTTGTAAATTTTGCAAAATGTTTTGCCACGTGAATATAGTACGAGGGTCCCTTTCATCTAAATGATGGACCTAGAAGCTTATCTTTATACTAAAGCTGCCTTTGACTCCATCATAGCTTTTCACACGGAAAGTACTAGTTCGTCTGACAACTCCGCCAGGATGGAGACTGTGCCTTGCCCTTCCATGGGTCTACCAGTGGTGTGCCAGTAAATGTTGAACAATAAGCTCACCAGGAAAAAAAAAAAAAGCATATAAAATAATAAAGTGGTTGGCAATAAAGGATGTGTGGCACGCAATTTTGCAAATAAAATATAGATTCCTTTTAGTGTGCATTCCATTTAGCTGATCGATTCTCAGAGAACACTTTCACTGACTTTTGTCAAACTCGTATCTGTAGCCAACCCACAGTTGCAATGGAAGAAAGTGTAGTTCTGACATGACAGTTGACTGATATTTTCATTTAGAAACTATTAAGATGAAAGAGAAACGAAGATGTATCATTCATTTGTCAATGATGCGAGTGACTTCTTTGCTAAATTGCATAGTGGTTTTTGAAAGCTTGAAGAGTATTTCCTCAATTTATTGTGTGTGTGCTAGTCACAGTGTAATGGTCATAGAAATGACACACTGTTAACTTTAACCTGCATTATTAACATCTCCTTCACCACTTCTGTAAGTCTAGATAGTTAAGAAAACAATAAATCAAGCCTCAGTCTGTAGCGTTTTCCAATTTCTGTGGTGTAAATATTCCCACCATGGCTGATGTCAAGGGACCAATGAGAACATCACTGAACAGGGAATTGGGGATGAAGCACAGTGGCCCACTGTTACATACTATTTCCACCTTGCATATACTACAGGTATAAATAACGTCAAGTAAAATGTAGTAAAATGATTAGGAGTGATGCGTTTCGAATTTTTATTACCTTTGTTTTAAAATTAATTTATTTAATTATAAGTTTATATAATTTACTTTTAAATAATGGCTTTGTTTTACAACTGGTTTGCAGAATTCCCGAAATTTTAACAACGGGCACTTGCAAGCTGGTACCGGCCAGCTTTAACTGGGGTGTCCCCAGCGCTTAGCATGATGCCTGGCCCAGAAAAGCCACTAAACACATGTTTGTCTAATGAATGAAGGCTTTCAGAATGACTTGTCTCTGACTCTCCAAGAACCTAGGCCAGTCACCCTCTGTGTCTCCATCTAAGTCAAGAGGCTATTAATGCCTACTTCACAGAGGTGTTGGGAGAGTTAATTAAGGTTCACTAAGTGCTTTGAAATCCATGGATGAAAGGCCCAGTGGGGAGAGCTTTATTATTATTCCATGCATCATCTTAAGAAGTGTATGGCGATGATACCCACCTGGTACTTTTCATCTTCAAAGTGTTCTTCAGACATTAGCCAATTAAACGTCACAGTTCCCTGCCCAGTGAGTAGGTGTCCTCTAGAGAGGGAACCTCTTGGCCACCCACGAGTGGGGGTCAGAGCCAGCATCCCAGCTCCTCCAGCTACTGCCTTCCACTTGGGCTCTGCCTTCACCTCCCCAGCCCTTGGTCCTCTCTCTTCTGCAGTGAGAGGTCTGCATAAGCCCATGACTTTGAAACCACTTTCTTTCTTTCTCAGTATGCATGATGCTACCCATCGAATGTCATCAGTTCTAAGATGCAATTTTTTTCCCACATTTGAACGTTCCTGAAATCTGTATGCATCTTACAAGTGATGAAAGGTCACCGTTGGAAGTGTTTTTCCTTCTCACTGACACATAAAGTAATAATGTGTCATACACTTGTCGTCACATGCCAACCATTGTTGAAACACGGTATTGCCACTCATTCTAGAACTTATAGCTTTGTGGTTTACTTCCTGCTTTTTTTAGAATCTTTTCTCCCCGACTGCCATCACAGCAGTAATATATGGTCACTATATTGTGTGGAAAATGCAAATAATTAAAATAAAGGTAACAATAATCCTAGATCTCATTTTCGTGTGTGTGATATTCACAACGTAACCATTACAGAGGTGACACACTTTTAACTTTAGCCTGCTTTATAAACATTTTTTTCCATCACTTATTTAAATCTAGACAGTCAAGAGAGCAATAGAACAAGCCACGGTGTGTGGCATCTGCCCATTTCTGTGGTGTGAATACTCAGAGATCAATGCCAACCCCATGTTTCTGCATTTCCTTCCAGGATTTTCTTCTTTCATTATGGGGAACATTCCTCTCCTCTGATTATAAAGATAACTATGCCTCCTGTAGAAAGAAAATCAGAAAATCAAAACCCAGTATAATATAAATACAGGTCACTGATAGTCCCACTGTCCAGAATGACCAGCATTAAAACTGTAATAACTATTATATTTCTATGTTACATAAGTAACCTATGTTAATTATAAAAAATATACACAAAGAGGAAAAAATGTACTGTTAACTTTCTGATCAATATTCTTCTGTCATATGTTTACATTTGCCTTTATTTTTATCTGGAGATATCTATATTTATAACCATGCACACAAAATTGAAAACATAAAATGTGTATAATTTTTCCTAATTTTTACATTTAACTTGTGTATTGCTCAGCAGTATTTAGCAGAGTTAATCACATAGGTAGAGAGATGATAGATGATTGATAGATTAGATAGATAGATAGATATAGATAGATAGATAGATAGAGATGATAGATAGATGATAGATAGATAGATAGATAGATAGATAGATAGATAGATAGATAGATAGATAGATGGATGAATGGATGGATGGATGATAGATGATAGGTAGATGATATACTCTAGGATCCAGCAGTTCCATTCTTAGGTAAATGCCTGCTTAGTTTGCAGACTGCTGTAACAAAGTTCCACACACTGGGTGACTTAAAGAACAGAAATTTATTTTCTCAGAGTTCTGGAGGCCAGAAGTCCGGGGTCAAGGTTAGCTGGCTTGGTTCCTTCCGAGGGCCATGAAGGAAGGCTCTATTCCAGGTTTTCCTTCTTGGTTTATAGATGGCCATCTTCCCCCTGCATCTCCGTGTCATCTGTCCTCTGTAGGGCAGACATGTCTATATGCAGATTTTCTCCCGTTGTAAAGGCACCAGTCATACCGCATTAGTGAGGACCCTACTGACTTCTTTTCAACTTAGTTATCTCTGTAAAGATCCTTTCTCCAAATACGGTCATATCCTGAGGTTCTAGAGGTTAGAAGTTCAACATGTGATTTGGGCGGCAGGGCAATACCGAAATTGCTATGTCCAGCAAAAGATATGTATAAGAATGTTCATAGCAGCCTTATTCATAACAACTCCAAATTAGAAGTAACCCAAATATCCATCAATAGTAGAAAGAATAAAAGAATGTGCTGCATTCATGCAATGGGGTCCTACACCACAATGTTACAAAACAAAACAAAACAAAACACTGCAGCTACGCACAACTATAGGAGTGAATCTAATAGAGAGAAAGAAGCCAAACTCAAAACTCCATACTGTGTGATTCCATTTATATGGAGTTTAAGAATAGGCAAAATAAATGCATAGCAATTGAGATCAGAATAGTGGTTATCTCTTGAGTGGGAAAGGCCAGAAGAGATAACTCTTTGAATGATCTTCCCCATGCATTCAGGAGGATTCTTAGAGCTTTACAGTTTGTTTCCAAGTGAAGAATGGCCCTTAGGTAGCAGGAGAGGGTGTGATGTCCAAGGCACATGCAGGTCTTTTAAGATGTCTTATTTTCTAGTTGTTCACCTTCGTGCCTGCCTTTTGAGGAAATATGGTCTCAATTCTTGGTTGGTGGGACTTAAGAAACCTTTCCTTTGCTCTCAAGAACTTTTATTTGCATAAGTATTTGCTAAAAGGACATGTAGCAGTCACTATATCAGAGTTCAAATCACATAACAATAAATGCTGGAAACATCATCTACTTAAGAGATACGTTAGCCTGGACTCTACAATGTACCAAACAATTTCGTTGCGTTTTGTTCAATCATTTATTTAATATATACACATTGAACCAACACTGATTGATCATGTACTGACTTTGGGGTAGATGATAAACAGCTTGTGGACTGAGCTTTTTATTCTGATTTCACAGCTAAACAGTTCCTGAAACAGTTCTAGGACCCAAATGAGAAGAGGAATTGCTTGCCATTTAAGTGGGGAACATCAGAACCCCCAAATATGTGACTTTAGCTATAATAATAGATAATCCCCAATAACATGCATTAAGAATAGCTGCACTGCTAACCTTACCACCTTACCTTTGAATAAATAACAACTCTCTCTTTTCCCAAATGGAGAGAGAAAGAAGGTTTGGGGGGAGGGGGAGATAATTAGTGATGAAACTGGATTAGGCATATGGCCACAAAGGCCTCCTAAGAGTTCATCCTTAAGTTAGACATTCCTACCCACCTCGACTCTGGCAGAGCTTCGGGCCCGTCCTGCCAGGGCAGAGGGCCTTGCACGTGGCGGAGAAGGAATATGAATGCACTGGCACTGCCACTCTGTGGCCATGGCGAGCCCAGGAGGCTGAGCCGAGCATGCCCAGTTCCTCCTGTCACCAGCCAGCCCTGCTGGTGTAGAGCAGGGAGGAGATGCAATGGGAAGTGAGACCAGGACATGGAGCTGACGGAAGCATGAAACTGGGGGGTGGAGGCTCCTCCGACAGAGGCCCTTAGATGCTGCTGATTCACGAGTCAGGATTCCTGGCTGAGCCTCATGGGGTTAGCAACCTTTCCATTTCCATCAACGCCGTCTCATTCATTGGATGTGTAGCTTTGTGCCGCTTGGGGTGATCTTTGACATTGCTTCACAAATCACGTTTTCTTATTTCCAAAGCGGGGTGTGTGTATGTGTACGTGTGTGCGTATGTACGTGTGTGTGTGTATCCCGTCCACTGCTATCACCAACGTTCCACCGTCTATCTAAAATTTCTACGTACTTGTAAGAACCTTCACATTCTTAGGCCCCTTCACCACACTTAATTTTTCTCTTCTTTCCCATAAACAAAGAGAAGCCGATGGTGGTGCTGGTGCTGGCGGTGGCGGTGCTGGTGGCGGTGGCAGTCATGGTCTTCGTTCTTCATTATCTCATGGGAGTAACTCATGCAGGATGGGATAAGCTTCAGCTACTGGGCTCGCTCACTCTCTCCCCCAGGACCTGCAACCCCAGACCTGCCGTACTGCAAGCAGGGCTCAGACGTGTTACTAAATAATACTGCTCGAACCGTTGAGCTATCTTATCAATAGTGGAAACAAGAAATATGACATCTGCAAATGTCAAGGGTTTAGAGCAGGGATTTTTCAATAAAAGATCAGATAGTAAAGCTTTTCAGCTGCATAGGCCACGTGGTCTCTGTCCTAACCGCTCAATTCTACCATTATAGTGGAAAGCAGCCATAGACAATGAGTAGTCAAATGTATGAGGCTATGTTCCAATAAAACTTTATTTACACCAAGAGACGGCTGGCCAGAGTTGGCCCACGGGCTGTAGTTTGCTCTCCTCAGCTTTGGCACTGAGTGGATCTTCTTTGAGCTCAATCAATTGGAAAATATAACAGACCATGGTAGTGAGACTGAGTTCCAGTCCCAGCTCTGCCACTGACCAACTGTGTTACTTTGGAGAAGCCACTGACCATCTCTAGAAAGTTCAGTTTTCCCTTCTGTAAAATTATCAGGTGAATCTGCATCAGAGGTTGCAAACCAGCACTCCAGGGTTACGTCTGGCACCCAGATGGGTGTTATTTGGCCTGTGTAGCATCCAAAACATTTCAAATTTGTTTCTAGCATTTCAGATTGGGAGATTTCATACAAAAATCCTGGTTTCTGGCTACTTTTAAAATATCGCAAAAATCCAGCATCCTCTCATGGCCGCCCTTGCCCAGGCTGAGAGCAAGGTTGGCTGCTCTGGCCGGGCATGCACCCCGGGAGCACAGCAGCACCCTACTGGCCTGCTACCACCATGGCCATTACTGCCTGACACCCAAGCATTTTGCTTTGTGGCCCCTGTACGAGACCTCTGGTACCTCTGAGCTTAACAATCTAATATTCGCTAATTAGTCCAGAGCATTATATCATTATTGTGCCTTCCCCAAAGTCCTTGATCTCTGTTTGGAATCTACACAGTCGGGGGTAGGGGTAGGCAGCACTAGCCCAGGCTAAGCAAATCGGCACATCCCATCCCCTGGCCCCAGACCGGCTCAGGGCTGGGTGTGTGAGCTCCTGCAGTGCGCCAGAGTCACTCTCAGGTTTGGCTGGGATACTGGGACAGAGGTGTATGTACCCTTCCTCTGGGGGCAGGAAGGGTGAATGTGAGGCCTGTGACTGCTTTGGAATTTTTCTTACTGTGAAGAAAACCCACCGCCTCCCATGATTCCCGTCTTTGTCAGTTTGGGCTGCTATTGCAAATGACCATGGACTGAGTAATTTATAAACAACGGAAATTTATTTCTCACTGTTATGGGGCCTGGAAGTCCGAGACGAGAGTGATGGCATTGCCAGGTTCAGGTGAGGTCCTCATGTTGCAGACAGCCAACTTTTTGTCTTGTCTTCGCATAATGGAAAGAGGGTCGCAGAGCTCTTGGGGGTCCCTATTATAAGAAGACTGATCCCATTCATGAGGGCTCCATTCTCATGACCTAATTGCATCCCAAAGGATATAATAACATCACTTCAGGGTTGGGATTTCAGCATATAAATTGCGGCGGGGGGGGGAGCCCACAAACCTTCAGTCCATTACAACTGCTAACAGACCCTCCCCGCTTGTCCCTGAGACAGGAAGGTTTGAAGACACATGCTCTATACTGTCTCCCAGAGTTCTCCAGTGGGATCAAGCTCCCGTTGCCCTTAGCAGCCCCCTGCTCGATAGCACACCCCGTAGTAGCAGCCTTCCCTTTTCTGTCTCACTTCCCCATGCTTCTACTAGGGGTTCCTGGAATCACCTCCCAGATAAACCATTTGCACTAGAATTCTGGACTCAGGGTCTGTTTCTCAGGGCAGCCAAACTAAGACAGAAACACATTAGAAAGGGCCGAGAAAACTCATTCGAGACAAAAGCAATGGAGTCCTAATGGCATTTTGAATGTCTGGATCAAACCACTCCTGAAGCCCATCCTACTTTTGTACTTTTCATTATAAGAACAATAAACTCCCTTGGCATTTAGGCTGGCTTGATATAAGTTTTCTGTCACTTATATTCAAAAGTATTATTTCCGTTATACAGAGATTTATCTACCTATTTATCTAAATGAATAGGTAGATAAATCTCTGTTTACCTATTTATCCAAGTGAATAGGTAGATAAATCTCTGTATAACGGAAATAATACTTTTGAATTATTTTGCATTAAATTCTAGACTAATTAACTAATGCTTCAGGACCAGCTTCAGAACCAGCAACACCTTTTTCATATAAAATTTTTTTAGGTCACTAAAATGACCTTGGGCTGGTTCAGCTGAGATGTCATGTCTTTAAAAAGTTCCACAGGGGCATCTTGGTGGGCATCAGCGTCACTCATCTACTCCCTGTTATAGTAGACGGTTCTAGAATATTCTAGTGGAGAGAAGAAGCCGGGTTGTAATCGGAAAGCATCTCTCTGCAAGCATTTCTTTAATTCATCTTCTGGGGAATGAAAAGCAGGACATTTATCAGGAGCTGTTATGTCATTTGCTGGTCTGGAGATGGTGCTGTGGAAATTGCACGGGCGGAAAGCTCACAGAGCTGCCTGGGCTGAGAGTAGGATGAGAGAAGTTGTTACCTTGCTCTGGGTTCACAGTGGTGTGGAGAAGCCATGCAGCTCATGGTCCCTCTGCCTCCGATTCCTCTGGCTCAGGGTCTGCCAGGGCAGAGGAGGATGACTCAACTTGAGTTGCGAGGACTTTAGAGAAGCCAGCCTACCCGCCATTTTGAAAAGATGGTGATTGTCCAGAAAGGGGAAGGGATTCACCCAGGCTCACCCCAACTGTCTGGCAAGATCGTAGCTGGAACCTGGTTGCTTCGTGGTCTTGCCCTTTCCCTGGACCAGTGGGGAGAACATCTACCTCTCTCTAGAGACCCCCAGTTAGGGTCAAACTCGGATTTTATGTGGCCACATTTTATATGGGATTCTAGGGATTCTCTTGAAGAGAAAGAATACAAAATCATTTTTAAAAACATACACAATTTTATCAGAAATGCTTGCAGAGAGATGCTTTCCGATTACAACCCGGCTTCTTCTCTCCACTAGAATATTCTAGAACCGTCTACTACCTGCCAGCACTCAGAGGGGCCCACACAAGTGAGATGCCCTAAAGCTTAAGTTGTATTAGTATTAGTAAGTCCTCCTTTTCTCATAGAGGAGAAATGGGGGGTTCTGTGTGTTCTTCCAAGCATTCTGGGTCCACTTGGGAAGCATTTACCACACAGCTCGGCTCCAGCCGAAGATGAGTCAGGAGGAGAGGCCAGCATCCCAGAGTCCCTCTCACAGGTTGCCTTGGTTATCTGGAGTCTTTGATCTCAACCTTGAGAGCTGGGTTTTTTACCCTGAAGCTTTCAATTGAGGCACCAAAGATGCCCCTGTGAGCTCAGTGACAAGAAGGCTGGGGACAGGGAATGACATGGGGCCAATGGCGTGGAAAACACAACTGTCGTAAGATCCTAGATATGGCCCAAGTTTCTGCCTGACCACGGAGATGTCCTTCTAAGGACCAGCAGTAATCCAAGCCCTCTTCATCAGAGCGTTTGCAGCGGTCATCGGTCATCGTTAACCCATGATGTAACTCCCTAAGGGCGGAGAGTTCTATCTGATTTTGGTAACAACAAAATCCCCAGTGTCCTGAGCAGTGCCCAACCCATTTTAAGCAGCCTGTAAATATTTGTCAAATCAGTAAATGCATTTCTCGAGCACTTACTATGTGACAGGAGCTGTGTTAAGAACTTGGTGTATAGTATCTCATTTAATCCTCACAACACCCCTCCAAAAGAGGGGCCGTTATTGACCTCGTGTAGAGGGAACAAGGGAGACATAGCGATCGTGAGAACTAGCCAACCGTTATTGACCTCGTGTAGAGGGAACAAGGGAGACAAGCGATCACGGAGCTGATCAGTAGCAGCGGCAGTCCCTGGACTCTGTGCTCACATCTACCTTGTTTCTCAACATTTGGGATGCATGTGACCCGCAGGAAGGGAGATGATTTGGGATTGTACAGGAATACAGCCTGAATCGTATTGAATCTCCAGAGAATATGGCGACTCCTCCTTGCAACTCTTTTAATCCTCCTGATTCCAGGCAAAGACAATGACTCAGACTGGGGTGAGAGTATATTTAACAGCTCTCTAACCTGCTAACCTCTCCCTTCAAACAGCAGAGAAAACACAACTCAGGCTCTGAACCCTCAGCCAAAACAGGACCCAGCTAGAATCTCATTTAATGTTTGTCTTTATGAGTTACCTTCTACGCATAGCTGTCCTGCTTGCTTTCTGTTTAAGGTACTGATATAAAGTTTCCTTTTTAAAAGAAATATTTCAATAATTTTAATCATGATAATAAAACCAAATATTTGAGTAAGATTCTGGAGTCTTGGATGTGGCAGAAACTGACGGTGGTTCAATGATGCCTATTGAGTCAGGCTTCCTTGCCTCCTGAGCAGGGCACAGAAACGTAAGGCTTGGTGTGGGACAGTGTAGGAACTCATCGCTGCAGGCCAGTTTTAGTTGTTTGTTTTTACCTGGTACAAGGAGGGCCCAACAGAATGCAGGAGAGGTGGTGTGGCTGGGCCAGACCCGGGACTGGAGGTCACGTAAAATGGTCTCTGAGAGAGCAGACTTGTGAGCATCGAGACTGTTTGAGTGTTAGGAGATGCTCAGGAAGGTGTAGGCAGGTGATAAAAGCATTGACTGCACGTGCTCGTGTGTCCCCCGCTTCATGAAGCGTGCAACCTGGCTCAGAGCTTCCTGACCTTTCTCAATGCGTGCCCCGACAGCCAAGGCTTTGTTGGACTTGACTTTGTGTCATCCGTATTATGAATACATCGCCTCCCTCCCCAAGTCTGACATGCAGGCTCATCTCCACCTTCACGCTCTTTGAGAATTACTGCCTGAGAATCACGGCCAATCATCCAACTATT
>NW_006436283.1:10009027-10012155 GCF_000325575.1 Pteropus alecto | reverse complement strand
AACCATTTAATTCAATTTTAATTAAAAAAAAAAAAGACTGTTTTTAAAAACAGTACTTAAAACCCACAGGTTTATCCACTAAATTGTAACACAGCAGAAACCACCAATGTCTTAATTTATTGTCTCTGGGCAGATATTTGAATTTCGTGTTGACGTGTTGTTGATTAGAAAGGGTGAGCTGGTCTTTTTTCTCAATTTGGGCTTGGCAAATCGCTCACACGAAATTGTGTGCTGCCGTGGCAAACGTAGGCAGACTCAAGTGCATCTGCTCAGCACACATTCTGGGCATTTATTTATTTTCGGTTGCACGATAACCAGTAAACTTACAACACGTCACCCTGATAATGTTGTACTTTAGCAGGTTTTTTTTTTTTTGCACTTTTTCCAAGTTAAGAGTGCTTCATCTTGCACTTCTGTATCTACGATAAAGAATGCAAGCCACAGTTAGATATTCGCTGTTTTGTTTCGATGTGAAAATAAAGTTTCAAACTGCTGCTCCTTTGAGTCTGCAGATCTGTTTAATGAAAGATTATTCTGCAATGGCAAAGTGAGTTGTGTAAAGCCCTTCTCTGTGTGAATCAGAAGTTTCATGTTACCATATAACCAACAGAGAAATATAAAAATAATTTACACATCGGGTGCCAAGGCGGGTTTAAGAATGAATTGTCATCTAGAATGGGGATAGTTGTTTTTTCTGTAAAGGGCCAGGAAGAAATCTTTTCAGTTTTGTGGGACATATAATCTCTGTTGAGATTATTCAACACCTCCTTATAGCACAAAAGCAGCCACAGATAATACGTAAAAGAACAAGCATGGCTTTGTTGTAATAAAGTTTTATTTTGTGGACTCTGAAATTTGAATTTTCATGTATTTTCACATATCATGGAATATTGCTCTTCTTCTGATTTTTCCCAGCCATTTAAAAATGCAGAAACCATTCTTAACTCATGATTTGATCTCCAGTCTATAACCCCCAGTTTAATACTGTTTTCATCAATGAGACAGCCTCATCATGGCTGGTGAAATCTGGGAGGTGGAAAGGGATGTAATTGGAAAGAGGCAGGGTGTCTCAAATCCTGGCAAGTTCAATTTCTTGACCTGGGTTGTGGTTACATGGGTGTCTTTAATTATTCATTAAACTGTACATTTACGTCTTATGATTTTTTGATGTACATGTGTAATATTTCACAATGAAAATGTTTGAAAGTAAATGACATAAATTAGCATATATAAAACATGGTTCTCACTGGTTAACTAGAAAATGTTATTAATTAGACTTTATAATATATATTAATACCATTTAATTAAAATGGCACTTTTATTTATTTGATACATTGACATTCCATGTAAAGATTTTATTAGGAAAAAAACTCCACCTCTAAAAATGTCTGGCAATGGCTGCGTAATCCACATTGTCCAGTAGAATTTTCTGCAGTGGTGGAAATGTTCTATGTCTGTGATGTCCCCATGTGGCTTATGGCTATTGTATGGGACAGTGCAATTTCAGATTTTTTTACTTCCCCCTCCCCTTCCATAATTTGATATTTATGCATGGTTGTCAGGGTTCAGATCTCAATTGCACCGTTAGGTAGCTCTGTGACCTTGAGCGACTTACTTGATCTCTCTGTGCCTTAGTTGATACATTTGTAAAATGTAAACTACCTTATAGTTTAGTTGAGAGGATGACATAAGAAGAGCTTATGTGCCTAGTATCATGCCTGGTCCATACTAAGGGACTGAAACCATTATAATTCTCAACAACTTCATCCTCAGAGCAATCCTATAAGGTTTACAGAAGCGGAAATCAAGCCTCCTGCAGCTAATAAATGGCAGAGCTGGACTCAAATCCTGGTGTATCGAAGTTCTCACGGGTCACTTTGATTCTCTAAAGAAACTGACATGGCAGTATAGCATCGAGAATGATCAGCTGCCACTACAACCCTCTGAGGGGTACAATATTATATTTATGTAAAACAGGGCAGGTTCTGAACTCTATTAGGTGTCCCCCTGTGCTCCTTCCTGAGAAAAGAAAACCCTCCATAAATACTCACTGAGTAAACAAAATTATAAATAATGATATCAGGCAGTTACCTGTGGCTTCAACCCTACAAATCGCCTGTTAGGCAGGCAACTTCCCTGTTGGCTAAAAAGTTAAGTTACGAGAAAGGAAAACAACTAAAACTTGACTCCAGTTACAAGGAAGCCTTTAAAAATGGACTCTGACAAGCTTGTTTTCCCTTGAACTTTTCCCATGGCTGGCGTTCACAGATAGCAATGACACTTGTCCTGAAAGTCATCCCAGAGTCTCCGCGCTGCATCTGCACGAACTCCCTGGTCATGGGTGGGGTTAAGATCGAGGGATAAAGGTCTCGGGGGTTTGAGATGAATGTTTATGGCTCTGTCTGTCCTTGGTGCCTTTGATCTGTTATCCTGAATGGATGGTGCAGCCCGCATTGTTTGTGGGAGTGATTGCGTTTTTTGTTTTATCAGATTCCTACACACAGAATGTAAGGGTGGAGAGATTACAGGGCGGGTGTGGAATTCGGATGGGTTGGGTTGCTTGTGTTGTGGGAATTTGTCAAGTCTGAGTTGTGCTGGTGGGGGCTGGATTCTGGGGCTGGGAGGGGGGCAGGTGTGGACCGTTGTGGGAGCCAGAGACTCGATTCTGCGACTGCAGCATGTCAACATTGCTGTCACGTAGTCTTGGCCCCCAGCCATGCGGTGCGCTTGGGCTGGGCATAGTCAGGCCTCTGTTGGGGGCCGGAGGACTAAGGAAGAGATGAAAAAGGCAGAATATCTCTCAACAAAGCATGAAACGCCCTCCGCCCCCCAGCTGCCTCAACAATGAGCTGGAGGGGTCTCGATGGGCAACTGTTGCCTGATTCAGCCCTGGGCTCTGGGCCTTGGCATATGGCATCGCCCCAGCCATGGCGCTGACCCTCCTTGCCCTGGCCACCAGCGTCTGGCTTGCCTGGATCCCCACTGCACAGAGGCCTGTCATGGCAACAGCTGGGGGCTGGAGGGGAGATGCGGCCCCAGCCCTGCCTGACGGGCAGAGATGGATGGGTTGCAGGCGATGTGCCAGAGGGCCCCTTCTCTTCTCCCTTGGGTCTGCAAAAGCCGAGGTC
>NW_006436283.1:10003251-10009001 GCF_000325575.1 Pteropus alecto | reverse complement strand
CGCTGGTGGGGCTAAGAGCTGGGAGGGGGAGAACCATTCAAAACTGAGTGTCCCCAGCTAGAAACTCCCCTACCCCTCCCCACCCCGCCCCCCATGGAGCAGACTAAACTGAGAAACTGCCCATGGGATATTGACTTTTGCTGGAAATGCCTTGAAGGGAGAAATTATGGAAGCGACTCACTTGGGCCCCAGGGGAGCCAGACCCAATGCCTGGACAGATGACCCTTTGCCTCTCTGACTCCTCCTCCCCTGGAAGGAGGGGCACGTACTGCTTGTCAGGTGGCCCGTCTGTCCTCTGGCACCTGCATGGTCATCGCTGGGAGGAGCCGAATGGCCATATTTGACTTGCAAACACTGGGAGTATTCCCCTCCCAGATGGGAAGTGAGGGTTGTGAGGAGGAGTTGGGGCAGGATGGGGGAGTGGGAGGGGTGCGAAGTGGTTAGTGTAGGGGCAGTGGGTCAGGGTGTAGCGCTGTGTCACCCAAGTCAACAGAATGGCTCCTGGGACAGGCCTGAGTCTGCTGTCGAAGCGTCTGCCTTCTGTTTCCTGTCTGTGTATCACCAGGCTTATGAATGTCAAAGGCACTTATGTTTAGTGCAGAGCAGAGAGAAGACTGGGTCCCTTTTCTTGGTCATCCGCCGACTTGGGAATACCAAGAGCCATTTTTGGCACCTAAACCAGAACCTCAAAAGGCTGTACTACTTACTAACAAGTAGAGGAAGGACTATTTCTCGTGGTTGCTCCCAAGTTCATGCTCTGGCGGAAAGCTGTGAATTGAACTGCCCTAGCCCTAGGCTGGGCTTATACCATGGGAGGCGCCAAGTATTTTTACAAACAGGGAAACTTGCCTTTGCTTGGCTGTAGATCTGGATATGATGGCTGGCTGCCTTTCCAGATGCTTTTCCATTTTTGATTCTTGTGTTCATACGAATATATTTGAAATCAAGGCCTGCGTAAAAAACAGGCCAACTTCAGATAAGCTGATCACCTCAAAATTAGAATCACCTAAAAATTAGGACATCAAAGCAGCCTTGCAACCAGTGAACGGGGTCATGTTGGAAAGAAGGTACAGAGATTCAGCCGCAGTCCTAAGACATTGCTGAAATCTCTTTGATAGGGCACCTTAAATGGGAATTATCAAATGGCTCTTTAAAACAGGCACCCTTTTGTTTGATTAGCCTACTGTAGATAACCTTTATTACGCCTGACCTGAAATTACAGCAATGGCCGGCGCTTCTTTGATGCTGTGGCTGTTTCATTTCCTGTTTATACTATGATACACGTTGCACTAGGAGATAAAGCACTTCTGAAGGATATTAAGACATAAAAGTCCCTTGGCTATTTGCTGGCACTGTTTTGATGTTTTCTTGCTCCCTAGAAATTAGCATATCCTTTTCAAAGCCTGCCTCTGATGAGAGTAATCCTTTGCCATAATGTATTTGCTAAAAGTCATCAATGATAGTATATTGTGTAAAGAAATGACACATAAAAGGCATGATGCTAGATTATTGATAATGAGGCAACTTGTGTAACAGTTGCTTTTGGCTTTTTTAAAACATATTTTGACACCGTAAATACACTGGGCTTTTATTAATGAGGATTTAATGCTTCTGAGATTTTTCAAGAAACTTGCACAGAACAATTCTGCAAGGAAAGCACTAGTAGGGGGTAAGTTTAACATTTTTACTAAGTTATGTTCTATCAAGGTATTTTATTGCCTTAGAAATAAGAAATGATCGTAAGCTTTTTGTTTTGGAGTTAATGAGTAAGTACCGCATGGGGCCAATTTGGGGGAAGAGTTTTGCCCACAACATAGAAATTTTTTTTTTTTTTAAAGAAAATTAAGTAAGAAAAGAGGATAAAAGAAAAAAAATAGGAAAGAAGAGAAAGAAGTAATAGAAATGAAGAGAGAAAGACAAAGAAAAGTGAGAAAGATTAACAAACAAAAATCAGGAAGGAGAGAAACAGAGAGAAAGAAAAAAATGAAGAAAGCAAAGAAGAAAAGAAGGAAGGAAGGAATATTCGTCAACCCTTTCCCCAGGGCCAGTTTCACCTGATGCCAAAACCACACGAGGAAAGAAGGAAGGAAGAAAGGAAGGAAGGAGAGAAGAAAAGATGAAAGGAAAGAAAGAAGAAGAAAGAAAGAAAAGAAAGAATGAAAAGGAAAGGAAGAAAGAAAAGATAGAAGGGAAGGAAAGAGAAAAGAAGGAAAAAAGCAGGGAAAGAAAGTTCCGTGGGGCTGCATGTGGGTAAATTACTCGGGGGAAGGGCTCTGGCAGAACTTAACTCAAGTTCAAAGGACATTTAGGAAAAGCATTTTTAATTATGCTTATCTGAATCAATCAATGGACTTATCCTTAATTTATAGTTAGCTCTTCTGGTAGCTTAAAATTTGATGGAAGCTCAGCTACCATCTTCTGGGTCATCCTAGGTCTACGCAGAACTGTCTCAAACTTAAGACTGTAAGACAATTGGTGAATTTTGATTCTTTCCATTATGATACAATACTAAGAGGTACTTCGCTGTTCTTTCACGATTACTGAAGAGTATTAAAGAACAAAGCAGCATAGAGTCCTCTGGCCAAAGAAATGTTCCTCCAACCATTTTTCTCACTCTGACATTACTGTTAATTAACATTAAGCAAATACTTGAGATACCCACAGCGGAGATGTTTTCTTAGAAATTTGCATACTTTTAAAAATGAATGCTTCTAGTGTTCAACTTTCTTTTGTCTGTTTCTCCATGCATTTAACACGTGTTGGGGTTTCAATTTAAGGATCAAAAATCTTTTCTTAATTACGGACATATTGTTCTTGAACTGTGCTTTGGAATATTTTTCTCTTGGATGTTTAATTCCAACTTGGCGATTAGAAGTGCCAGAGGCAAAAGAGGGGGCTGAGGAGAGGGGTGTAGAGAAAGGCACTGGGTGCCATATCTCCAGCCACCGAAAGCTTCTGGACACCCTTTTGTCGCATACCCCCCACATTGACTCTAGTATTATTTTCCAACCACCTACCGCATTAGAGAAGTATAAAAGGCTGATAGCTCTTTCTCCTCTTAGTCTAGTTCAAACCTAGTGAGAGTTCCTTCTGAGAGGTTGACAGGCCATTGAATGGTCTTAGTACTTCTTCAAAAAAAGGGCTTCCACGGGGACATAGGGCGAAGCTAGAAGCTTACCGAGCCTGGCAGCTGTGTTTCATGGATCTTTATGTAAGACACATCCTGGAGGAGATAGAGGCAGTAGATTCTGCCCTGAATATCACTGATATCGGATTCTGAGAGAGGAGTTTCCTAGCAGGAGCAGGAGAAGAGGGTTCAGCTGGGCTTTCTAATTTGAAGAAGCTGTTTTCCTTCTCCACATGCCTGGTCCTCTTTCTTCCATACACACGACAAGCTTCAGGGGCTGTTGAAAGAACAGTAATGAGTTCACAATCCATTAAGGACTCAGGGATGCTTAGATGTGAGTACAAAGCGCACCTACGTACCTTCTAGGTACGTAGGTGCGCTTTGTACCAATTAATGAACAGGGATGCTTTGAAAATGGAAAACACTATATTATCATAATTGGCAAGCTCCTTCATGTTTCAGCTTTCTCATCTGCAAAATGGGGATAATGACACAGGTCACTGGGGTGTTGGGAAGATGAATGTTAACTCTGACCTGGTTTGGGCTTTTATGTTCAGGGACGATGTTTATGACGCAGGGCGACCGCAAATCAAGATGAATCCTGTGGTTCAGACTTTTCATCTATTTCTCCCCTCATTGTGTCGATTAAAGCGAAGATATTTTTGCTTAAAAACTGACAAAGGAGAAAGAGGAATGCCTTCCTGAAAGTTTTCGCAATAAAAAAAACACTCAAATTGCATGAGAATGCTTGTGTTAGTTTTAGCCTCTGGGGAGAATAAAATCAAGAATAGGACCACAGTCCCAGAGTCCATCCCCAAGGAGCCTGTTATGCAGGATTAGGTTTCTCCACAAGAGACAAAAAAAAACAAAAAAACAAAAAAACCATCAATAGCAGCATCTTCAACAATAGAGAAACTTAATAATTCCATTTTTCTCACATGAAAAGTCTGGAGGTTGACATCTAAAGTGTTCACTCATTCCACAAATCCTTCCAAGGCTTAGTTGCCTTCTAGTTCACTGCTCTGCTATTCGTTAGGGACCTTGGGGGTCCCCAAGATCCTTTCAGGAGATCCGCGGGATCGAAAATGTTTTTATATAATACTAAGATGTTAGTTGCCTTTTCACGCTTACTCTCTGAAGCGTGAGTATACAGTGGAGTGTTCTAGGTGACATGATGTGTGACAATGTTGTCGCTTTGAAGGCTAATGGAATATGTGCTTGTGTATACTCATATTTTAAATATTTCTGGTTTAATTTCTAATACTGTAAATATCAATAAATATAATCTACACAAGTAAAAGCTTTTTGGTGATCTTCAAGAATGTTTAAGAGGATCCTAAAACCAAAAAGTTTGAGGACCACTGCTCTATGGGATGGCCCTTGTCCTCATGGACCAAAAATGTTGCTCTAGTTCTGGCCGTCACATCTGCATTCCAGCCAGCATGAAAAAGAAAAGGAGAGTAAAAGACAATACTCCTTTCCTTAGGGAATGTCCCCAGCACTAGCACAGTGCTTAGCCAACTGCAAGGTGACCAGTGCTTAGCCAACTGCAAGCGAGGATGGTCAATGTGTTCTTTAAGCCACATGCCTGGCTTAAAAGGGAAGGGCATCCTATTCCTGAGAATGTGGGTGACAAAGGCTATTAGCAGCCTCTGCCACAGGTGAAAACTGCAGTTGCTCTTGAGAAGTGGACATACCGTCTGCAGAGCATAGATGGGTTTCCTTCCACACCAGGCAGGTGGCCCTGAGGACGCTTGTGTATCACAGAGCCCTAACCCCACACATTTGGTTGCACATGTTACTCTAATTTTTACTTGCCCCCAAAACTGGGCTTGACCTGTGAGGTGGTCTTGACAGCTGAGCTTCAGGGACCTTGGGGACTTAGTATAGGTCTCTGAGTCTCTCCAGCTAAGGGCTGAAAAGAAGGTGTGATTTTCACAACAGAGCTTGGTGAGAAAGAACTGTAAGTAAAAGTCGTTTTGTGGGGTGAGAAACCCGGAAGGAAAAAAGCGGTGAGTTAACTAGCACCTGGGCTGGTTAACAAGTGAGAACAGCGTTAATAAGGCCAAGGCTGAGGGGTTTGCCTTGGCCCAGATGGACCAAATAACTTCGCTCACACTGAGTCTCGAACCTGGACCTCCCCTCTTGCCAATAGTGCTGTTTAGGTTGAGACAAACTGGATAGAGAAGCATGGACGGTTCAATTCAACCCACTTCCATTTTGGAAAATCACCTCCTCTCTGTGCTCTACTGATGGTGGGTCCAAGAATGATCTTTTTCCTGACTATTCCAGGTAACTGGAAAGTCTATTCCAGAAGGTACGTGGGGCTATAGGGATGCTTGCATCAGCCGTCACAAAATTTTGTGCCTAGAATTCTCTGTCTCCTAACCGAGCCCGTTCGAAGCCTTGAGTCCTTTGGCCTGGAAAGGACCCGTGTGCCCGCTTGGTTTTCTTTCCTTTTGCTAAGATTATTTCTTGAGATTCTCTTGAAAACTGTCTGAAACAGATACGTTTCCTCTCATTATTTAGCATGCTTCCTGGCACATTAGAGGCCCTCGAAGAGTAGTTGTGAAAATGAATGGACATTTCTTATTTTGCAACCCTACCATTTTCCTTGACTTTT
>NW_006436283.1:9985206-10003229 GCF_000325575.1 Pteropus alecto | reverse complement strand
TTTTTAACCAAAGATGACTTCCCTTCCCTGAAGATCTTCCCACTTCAAGACAGTTCTTCCAGGAACAGTCCCCGAGGGCCCCAGAGCAGGACCTGCCTGGCCACACATTCATATCGTTCAGCTTTCTTTCTTCCCTAGTATTGACAGGCCCTTTGTGGTGATTTTTCGAGCCAGTTCTTTGCAAGACCAGAGCCTTAGCATCAATAAAATTTGAGTGTGGTCTGTGTCGAGCTTGACATTACAGAAGCAAAACCATAAATGCTTTTAGAACATCCAAGCTCAAAGTCAGACTTACAGAACAGCGGGTACAGGCGGCAAGAAACAAAACAAAACAAAAAACAACAACAGAAAAAGAAAGACAAAAGCAAGTGGTTTCCTTTCAGCTTTCGGAAGGAATGATAATTATGCAACCTCCACCTCCCTCGCAACCACATCTAAACAACACCGGGCATCTCGTTCAGGTAGCAGACATTTCACACCACACCCCAACCCCCAACTGAAGTCTTCTAACCTGTTTCAAAAGTTTTCTTTCAACCTGGACCATTCAGCTCTGTCTTTCTTCCTCGGCTTTTATCCATGTAACTATGGCAGTGCTCTCTGGAGAAGAGAGGAAATCAATGACTGACCTACCTACAAGCCGCACTCAGTTAGCCTGGCTTGAAAGGGAAGCGTATATTTCTTTCAGCCTCCCCTTGGCCGATGCTAACACTTTACTCCTCTCCAAAAGAAAACATGCCAGGACTTTGCAGTACGGAGGGGACTTTGCATTCCCCAGTGTCTTGGTTGCTGTAGGACACATATTCTCAGGTACAATGTGGAAAACGAGGCCGTGTCAACTTTTCTGGATGCCTGAAACCTTCATAGCCTGATTGGCAAGTGAATCCTAGAACTGCTGGCTGGGCCTAACTAAAGTAACTCAAGGTCTGTGGTATCTTTAAAGCAAGTGACCCTTCTTAGAAATAGTATCGTATAGTGACGAGCATGTGGGTTTTAAATTCAGATGGCCTGGGTTCAATTTCTAGCACTGTTATTCTCTAACTATGTGATCTTGGACAAGTAATTTATCTTCATGAAGACTCAGTTTCCTTATCTGCGAAAAGGGATAATAATAATAATCCTGATTTCATAGGTTTTCTGTAATATGTGAAGTACTTATCACAGAGCCTGGCCTAATACAGGCTCAAACTACAAGCTGGCCGACCCAGGTGGGCTAGATGAGTTAGATGTGGTTTGGTGTGGGAAGGTGCATATATAGACCTGCTGACCTCTCCTTTCCCCAATTCCACTTGCTGAGATGTCAGATTGGGAAGTCACAAAGATTTGCCCTTTGCCTTCTACACCCACCATTGTAAGTTTGAAAAAAAAAAAAAAGGCAGTTAGACTTTTCTAAAGAGAAATCCTTACAAGCTCTTCTAAGGCCTCCCTGTCAGGTTAGTACAAAGCTCTTGATCATCAGTTGAGCTGCCGGAGATAGACTGATCACAGACCTTTCCATGAAGCCCCCCGCCCTTCCCCTGAAGCCAATGCCCTCTATCCCCTCACCACACTTCTACTTCCATGGCCTCTATTAAGTCATGCTATCATTCTAGGATGATAGCCCTCCCATAAAGAGTGTCTGGATGCCCATTCCTCCAGGGAGCCTGCCTGGATTGATCCCTGCTTTCCATTATCTACAGTTGGAACTCCCTTTGCCACCTGTCTGCTTCACGCTGTCTTGGATCTTTGTTTATATTTTACTCGCTAGAGTTGTCGTCGTCAGTGTGTCTCAGATTGTGAACTCTTGGAGGGCAGGACCTTGGCTCTGTAATTTTCTGGGTTCACCTTTGATGATGGTGATAAGGTGCCATGGCTTAAAGGGATGCTTTGATTTTGATGAGGGAAAACGAAAAGCACTCAGAGGATCAGCAGGGGTTTCCACACCCACGCTCGCTTCCAGTTGGGGTACCTCTGTCCTAAGCTGCCACCGCTTCTGCTGTTTTTACTCCACTCTCTCATTTCCTCCAAATCGCATACCTCGAAGCCAAGGTTCCCTGATTCACCTGGCCCTCTCACCTGTTTATCTGTACCTATTTCCTAGAGCAAGTACCTGTCTCAAATCCATCTTCATTACCATTAATCACCAGGTTCACCAGTCCGGCTCTATGAAGAACCACTCTATCTCTGCATCTTGGGCTCTGAAGTTCAGCCCTCTCTGTTATCCACCCACCTGGACCAAAAGGTTGATTGTCTGGCTAGGGAAGGTGGTTTAAAGGGGCACCAGCCAGGTAAGAGACATCACAACACATGGTTTGACACTACCACTGCCCCATTGCTTAGGACAGAGATGGTGTGGTAGCTCCGATGCTTGGTCACAGTTCTTCCCCCTTGCCTTGGTCTTAGAAGAGTGATATGCTTCTTGCCCCTTGATTTTGGGCTCTGCCGCATGACTTACTTTGGCCAGTGAAATGTTAGTGGATGTGAAATAAGCGGAGACTAAAAATGTGCCTGTGTGGCTGGTCTTGTCCTTTTGTGCCTCTGCTCTTGACATGAGAAGAGTGTCCTCTGGCTAGCTACTGACCCTTCAGCATGGGCCGCAGAACGGACAACTCGATGAGCATACCCGAGCCAACCCACAGTGAGAAGCCAAGGCCAGCTGGACCACAGCTTGAAGCAGAGCATTCCTAGCCTGATTCACCCTAGATCAGCCCAACCCCAGCTACCTCCAAGATGGGTGAATAAGAATGAATGATTTTTATTTTAAACCATTGAGATTTGGGGTGGTTTGTTATGCAGCATTATTGTGGCAATAGCTAACCGAGGCAGATGGATTTCGTCTCGTTTGTCAGCTTTATTCAACTGGTAGAGATTGAGGAGAGTGCTCCTCTGCGGGGCGAAGGATTGTGAGATCGATTTGGGCACAGCGTGAAAGGATTCCAGAGTTGATTAGTGATGTCTGCCATAGAAAGAGTAGTGAGTGACACAAGCGCTACATAGCTACTCCTCTGGGTCTAAAGCCTCTCCTCAGAACTTCCCTTGGGGCCTCCCAAAGACAGGGCAGAACACAGGAACGTGACCTATGGAAAAGTCCTAATGTATGCAGGTAGGAGTAGAGGACACATACTCTGGTGTCCGCATAGTCATAGCTCAGGCTATAATTAGTAGCAAGGGCTCCACCAGCACATACAGCTTCTTAGAAGAACGTACCTCTTCTGGGCAGAGGCAGCCTCAGGAACGCCAACCTGGTGAGCAGTTAGTCCCTCTGTGGGGGGTGGGGGTGGAGGGCGGAAAGGTGTCTCTTCCTCTGGGTAGCTGTATTCCATACTGGGATACGTGGCTTAACAAGCATGGCTTGGGCTGAATTTCAGCCCCAACTCTCTCCCTTGGCTGAGCACTTTTGTACAGTGCACAGATTGTACCACTGTACATGGCAGGCTTCCTGGCACAAGCTAGGATGGAAATTAAAGTAAAGGAGGAAACGAGATGTCAGTCCTGCCCAACTTCTTCGCTCTGGAGTTTTGAATGAGTCATCTTAGTATGATTTGACCTTGTGTTTCAGGCCCAAAGTGCTTATACATTCTGGGTAGCTGGAAGAATGGTTTAATTGAAGTGGATAAGCTTACTGCTAGACAGACATGTTCCATTCCAAAGGAGGAAACTTCCCTTCCACGGAATCTTTAGCTTGGAAATGTTGGAAAGTGCTAGGCTGAGAACCAACTCCCTAAAATCTTTTGCCCACTCCCGCTTGTCAGGTACCTCGGAAAAGCAAACGTTATAGTGTAAAAGGATCCTCTTCTGGAAGGTAACTGAAAACCCAAATAAAGACTGACCCTGGGAATTAGATTGCTTGAGTTTGAAGAGCCAAATAAAAAGGAGTCACATCTGGTTCCATTTTTCTTGTGAAATTATCTCACAATGACCAAGTAGGTCCTTTCCTGAGTATATAAATACAGAAGACACACACATGGTTGTTATCAAACAGTATTGTGCAAAATTAAATTGGCTACTTTATGGTGAAATGGAGAAGAATGGCAGGCATTTCAAACACATGAGTTTCTTTTTGCTGGGTCTGGAAGCAATCACTCATGAAGACAGCTACTTTATCTCCTAGAGTGTGGACCAGCGTAGAAGGAACATCAGGTTGGGTTAAAATCAGTGACACGGTCAAACCTGCAATGAACCTGAGGTTCGCAGAGTCCTGATTGCCCGATTATTTGGGGGCAGGTAGACTGAGCGAATGACAGAAATCACCTCCTCCCCAAGCTCGTCTTCAGCACAAGGTCTCTAATGTGCTGACCATATGTGGACTTAAGGCCAAAGGGAATGGACTTCTAGGGCTTTTTCAATTATCTTTTGGTCTCAGAGTCTTGGTGCATTGTCGCTGCCTGGCTCCCATCCCCAGATTTTTCTGGGGAATGCACAATAGCTGGGAAGCAGAAATAAAGGGAAGAACCCGAAGCCCTAGCTGTGGTGAGCCTTGAACTTGCTCCGTATTGAGCCGGAGGAGGGAATGATAAGGGGTGCTGGAATGGAGTGCGGGGGAGGGGGCTGATATTCCCAGCCAGGCCTTTCATTGACACTATCATTATCCGGAGCTATTCCGAAGGAACGTGAAGCCTTCCACACACGAAGTTTCCCACAGGACCTGTGTGAGCAAAAGGATGGTGGTGGGGGGTGGAAGAGACGATGAACTGTGAAGCAATAAAAAGTTATGAGGTTGGGAGAGGGAGAGGGTCCATGAAATCGTTTCCCCTGCCACCCTGCCTTGGAATTCCCAGATGTTCTCGTTTTTATAGGCTGGGTCGAAGGGTACGAAGCTTGCACTTAATTGGGATTCATGAATGGTGTGTAAGGGGGCCAAAAAGGAAGAGCCCTGTGAATTATCCCAGGGATGAGAGCTGCGTCCTTGTCCAAAATGTCCTTCTCTTTAACCTTCCTGTTTCCAAATTTACTGCCCTGGTGAGATTTTGTTGTATCCCAAACCATCCAACCCGATTCTCACGCAATCAAAACAGTCCCAGGCTCTTGCTAATCGTCTCTCGGAGCACTGTTCAGTGAAGACTACAGTTGAGAAGGCCAGCAGTCTCTTAGAGCACGTGCGATCCGGTTTGAATCCGGTTCTTGGGAAGGTGCTTCTGGCATGTAAACTCTTTGTAACTTTCAAAGAAGGCTGTATCTAACAGGAGAAAGAATTGGAGGGGAGGGTCTTTTCTTCTGTTTCTTCCCAGAGGATTCGGCTGGGTAAAGAGGCTCCACCCTTGAAATAAAAGGGGGGAAAGAAATAGAAATGTGTCATAGGAACTCTGGGGAAATTATAATGTGCCCGCTCTCTTGCAATTGGAAGGTAGGAGACATGGGAAAATTTGATTCACTACAGTTCAGACTTCTCTGAAAAAGTCCTGGTGGGGCGTTTGAAAGGAGAAACCTATTTTACGGGATGGAGTTTTCCATTTCCAGTGGCCAGTGGTAGGTGTGGTAATGGGGACAGCGTGGGTTTCTTTAGGTGAGGTGATATGAACTGGGAACCTAACAGTGCCACTCTCTTAGCAGCCTGGCTTGGGGTGGTTGAAAAGTCACCCTCACACACTGCTGGTGGGACTGCAAATTGGTACAGCCACTACAGCCACGATGGAGGTTCCTCAAAAAAGAATCGACCTACCATCTGACCCAGCAATCCCTCTCCTGGGTATTTACCCCAAAGACTTGAAAAGCCATATCCAAAAAGATATTTGCACACCGATGTTCATAGCAGCATTATTCACGGGGGCCAGGACATGGAAGCAACTGAAGTATCCTACGATAGATGACTGGCTAAAGAAGCTGTGGTACATATATATAATGGAATATATTACTCAGACACAAGAAGAGATGAAATACTGCTATTTATGACAACACGGACGGACCTTGAGATAATCACGCTAAGCGAAATAAGCCAGAAAGAAAAAGTTGAAAATCACATGATATCACTTATATGTGTGATATTAAACCTAAAAGCGGCAAATGAACAAGATAAACAAAGTGTTTCTGTTTTCTTTATTTTGGTTGAGTTTTGTGGATTTTCTCTCTGGTCCTTCTTTTATGTTATATACTTCATTTCTGAACCTTCAGTGAATGGTTACTAATACAAATATGTAGAAGATAATTATATATGTATGTATGTATGTGTGTGTGTACATATATATATATATATATAGCCTTACTGTTCAAATGTACAACTGAAACTTACTGGATTTCATTAACCAATGTCAACATAAAAAATAAAAAAATAAAAATAATTAAAATCAAATTAAAAAAAAGTCAGTGGCTGAAAAACTGGTAGAGAATTATGCAATCGGCTAATGTGAATCTATGACTTCTGGTCCCCAGTGGACCACAGACAAGCATCACTCAGCCTAGAAGCCCTAGACTTCATATATCACTCAACAAGTGTCCCTTCTAAAGCTTTGGCCAAGACCATGAGTCTGGAACTGGCCCTACTTATGATAGTTGAGTGCACTCTACTTCCGTATTTTCGTTTAGGGATAGTCCTGAGGTTCCTTGCATTTGCTTTTTCCCATCTGAAAAAAAAGAAAAAAAGGAAATGATAATGCAGCTCATGCTTTTCTGAGTGTGAATTCATCAACGCTTTCGTGTTTGCTATTTGGCAAGAGCAGGAAGCCTCTTCAGCCCTGAATGCACTGTACAGTTACGGGTTAGAACCCATAGGCTCTAAATTAAAGAAAAGGAGCAAGCAGAAAAGAGTGATGGAATAGAGTGAGGATCTGACAGGAGGGCTATGCCGGGGTGGCATCCGGGGTGGGGATGGAATGTCCAGTTAACTGCCCAGCATCTGGCCGCAACACTGGCCAGCCTGATGCCCTTCCTAGCCTCAGCAGTGGCTGTCGTCCTCGCCCTTCCTTGCCTAACATTTATCTCTGTGAGATGAGTCTAAAGTGGGTTTCTACAATACCTCGGCCCGAATAAAGCAGGAAGCTGTGCCTGACAAGCTTCCAAATTGCCCAGTCGACTCGAAGCTGCTCCAAGAGCGAGAGGAGATAAAGTTTGGAAAACTTCAGCAAGACAATGGCCAGGTTATCGCACTTCATTTCGTCAGCCTCTTCTTTGCATGAATTCGTGAACACTAAGTTGGTGGAATTGCAGGTGTCTAAGAACTTTGATTTTTCTAAACATTTACAATTCTCTTTTATGTATGCAGTCAGAAAATGGGCAAAGAAATCGAACATGTAAACGTGTGTGTCAGGGAGATGCCAGACTCCCTTCGGAGGATCGGATTACCATGAAAGGCACCCAGAGAGGAGAAAGGAGAAAGAATTTCTAAACAGCACCGGCCCCTCACACCTGAAGCGGAGGCCTCCCTAGGAAGAGGCGGGGCTTGTCCTGAGAGCCAATGGGATGCCTGGTCTTGCAGGGGCAAAGATGAAGGACGTTCTTGAAGGATGGGGAGGCTTCACATTACCTGGTAAAAAAAAGTCTATTAGCATGGTGGGGGAGAATTGCGTCTGGTTCTTCTGTGCCCCCAATCTTGAAACTGGAGTCACTGAACGTATATTTCCTTTAGACACATCACGATAATGAACTGAATCTTCTCTGGAATCTCTTGGGAAGACAGACTCAGCGAAAACGATGACATCGATCAAATCTGTCTTTATCTCTCTCTGCTACTCCTGTAATAATCAAATAAAAAGTATAATGAATATCAATAGAATATATAAAGCGCTAGGAATAAATTTAATAAGGCTCATGCAGCACTTATGTGAAGAAAGTGCATAGCTTGTACAGAAGAACATAAAGAAGGTGACTAAAAAGAGAGACTTCTTTTGTTCTTAAATAAACAGATAATAATATTAAGAAATCCTTTCTCCGTAAGTTATTCTGAAAACTTAACCCAACACTAATTAATATCTCAATGAGAGTTTTGGGTACTTGATAAAATAATTCTAAAATTCATTAGGAAGAATGGAAAAGTGAGAATAAAACTCTTTAAAGAAATCCTTAAAAAGAAGGAAAACGAGGAGGAACTAGCCCTCCCAGAAAACAAAGCATATTATAAAATTAGTGATTTAAACCATGTCATAGGAAAAGAAAAGACAGCAGAACAGGTTAGAGGTAGCAGAACTATACCCATGTAAATCTCAGAATTCAGTATATGATAAAGGATATTTTCAAATGAGTGAGAAAAAAATAATTTGTTGAACAAACACTCTTGGGACAACTGGCTGGTCAGCTGGAAAAAAAAATCATCCTTCCAAATAAATTCCAGATGCTTTAACTGTAAAAAATAAAACATAAAATACTTGAAGAAAGCATGGATGAATATTTGTATAACGTTTGGATAGAAACTTCTAGGCATGGCACAAATGCTATAAATAATAAGGAAAAAGATTGGAACGTGTGACAACATAAAAATTAAAAACTTCTGTACAACAAACATCATAAACGAAGTGAAAAATAAAACACAAATAGGAAAAATATTGAGGACACATGTCAGAGGGTTAATATCCCTCATAAAGAAAACGTCTTACTAATAAGAAGCCAGATAACCCACTAAAACTGTACATGTGTATCAGGCATCATGATTGATAAAATAGTTTCAAACATGGGTTGTCAGTCAAAACAGTATTTGGGGCAGACTTACACTTAAAAAAAAACAAACAACTATTTACTGTTCGTCTAAAATTCCAATTTAATTGAGTATCCTGTATTTTTATCTGCTCAAGCTGGTAGCTCTATTTCAGACACATTATCTCATTTTGGCCCCGTAGTAACTCAGGGAGGTAGAGAAAGAGAGGCTGGTTAACTCCTCCCATCTGAAAAAAAAAAAAATGGAAATGATAATGCAGCTCATCCTTTTCTGAGTGCGAATTCATCAACGCTTTCATTTGCTTAGTGCAGCGGCAGAAAGGAATTGGATAACGTACGTACAGAACCTGGTGCAGGACCTGTCATCTAAGGAGCAGTCGATACACACGCTGGTTTTCCTTTTCCTTTCATTTACATCGGACTCACCTTACAAGTTTGAAAACTGAGGTTCAGAAATGGGAAGTGACTGGTCCAAGGTCACCCAGCAAATAGGACAGAACCGGTTCCTGTGTCCCAGGCCTAACTACCTCATTCCCTGCTCACCCCTACCCACTGTCCGCTGCCTCTCTTGGGTCCTCCCAGGTCCTGATGTGGCTCTCTTAATTTTTGTTCTTGGGCCTTACTGAGCCTGATCTCCTTTTCTGTACCCCAGGTGTCTGACCTTTGTTCTCTACCCAGCCTATCAATCTGATAACCTAATCGGTGCCAGAACAAAGATTCTCCACCTTGGATGCTGACTAGAATCACTGGGAGGGCACTTAAAAAGCCGAATGCTCAGACCACATCAGAACAATTAAATCAGAACTCTGGGGATAAAACCTGGGCATCAGCATTGTTTTTTAAAGCTTCCCAGGAGAATTCTGGTCAGTCAGGATTGGGAATCGCAGTGCTGGAGTACTCATGGCTGATCTTGACATTGTAAAATGTTTGCCTGTGAGTCGATCTAGTCTAACTCTCTCACTTTATAGATGAGGAAACTGAGGTCCAGAGAGATAAAATGACTTGGCTTGAGTGGCTCAGCAAATCAGAGAGGCAAAATGGAGAGCAGAAGCCAGGCCTTCTCAATCTTCTTCTGTTGTTTCTCCTACTGTAGTGTGTTCGGATGGTTTTGGTTCTTCTCCAAGCACATACGACCTTTCTTTTCTCAGGCACCTTCAGCCACAGAAAAAGTCTAGGGCTCGGGTCTCGGTTACAGAAGTATTTGACTGCAGCCCTCGGCCCCACCCCACAAGTTTTGTTCCATGATTTGAATCCCATCCACCCATTTCCTCCCTTCTCAGTCTTCAGCTTGATCCGTGGTCACCATTTTGGAACTTTCCCTCAAGTGGGCAGTGGCAGACATTTCTCCCTTTGCTCTGGCAACACTTCTGACGTGTCCCTGGTCCCGAGGCCAGCTCACTGCTCCCTCAGGCACTGGCCGTCCCATGCCAGTGGGTCAAAGCTTCTGTTCAGTATCCTCTTCAGACTAAAAGCTCTTCATCTAAACTTACCTGTTCTGTTTACGCTCAGGATGATACTAGGTAAGAGGAACTAAGCTGATGAGCTAATTTGCCTTGGGTATTAGTCATTGCTCATTGCTTAGCCTTAGATAATAAAATCATAAATATAATAATAAAATAATAATAATAACATATTTCTGCTTCCTCTTCACTCACTAGCTGTTTTCCTGCTCAGAAAATCTGTCTGGGGCCTTATAGTCAGAGACTAGGAAAAACACGTATTTATTTCCATTAACAATAAAATATGTATTTATTTTCACTAAGCAATACATGTGTCTTTCTTTTAACAACCCTCTGATGGAAACTTGGCACATCCTTCAGTTATAACTATAGGCCACAAACCATAGTCGTGTTAGTGATATCTGTTCCTTTGTTACCTACAAAGTGAATAGGTATTTTTATATCACTGTTATAGTTGTCGTAAGTCCCTTTCCGAGTTCTTGACGTTCATCACTACTCTGAAATTATGGTTAAATATTAAACCTGCCTCTAGAGTTTCTTAATGTACTGATAATAAGTACACAGAGTACTCTGGTCTCAATTTAACAATATTTTGATAACCGTTTCCCAACGTCATTGGTTTCCTTTGTGATCGTGTGTATCTTACTTTCTGTGTTTAAAAATATTTAAATCATTTAAAAGTGTTATTCTGAGAAGGACTCTGTGGCACAAAAGCAGTCTGAAACCCCTGCGTCGGCATCCCTGGGTGCCACGCACACGGAGGGATGACCCTTTCGAGCCTCTTAGGTTACATCAGTAGCCGCTGCCTGCCTGGGCCCAGTCTGCGTCATTGGCGAAGTTAGGTCAGGGCTGGTGGAAAGTTGGGCCCTTCTAAAAAGCTCGCCGTAGGAGATTTGTCATCTTTGGGGCAGCTCCATTTGTTTGAGAGTCCAGCTTTCTTCCACAACCTTCACAGGGAATTACGTATTCAAGACGTACAACCGGCAAGCATGAGTCAAAGCTCTTTTGGAAGGCGAGGAACAGAAATCTATTCACCCCAGCTCTGAGCACGGCTTGGTGCACTGACCTGGAGTCCTCATGAAAACAGAGCACAGCACAGCCGCCCAGGGAGTCGGGAGCTGCCCAGCACCAAGGCGCTGACTTCCCACATCCCTCAGGAGCTTCCTGCTGGCTGCTGCTTTCTATAAAAATGCGCCTCTGCACCATTCTCTTTTCTGACCTCTTCTGCTTCCTCCTGAAATCCTCTCTCCC
The DNA here is from genome assembly GCF_000325575.1 of Pteropus alecto. Classification (NCBI taxonomy): domain Eukaryota; kingdom Metazoa; phylum Chordata; class Mammalia; order Chiroptera; family Pteropodidae; genus Pteropus; species Pteropus alecto. The sequence continues at coordinate 9,991,962 of NW_006436283.1, read as the reverse complement.
ATAACTTTGGCTCTCCCTTGAACCCTGATACTCCATGGCCTTGCAGCCCGGCTTCTCACAGCTAACTGGCAGTGAGGTTTCTGGTTCTCCTCTTCTTCTAGGCTCTTGGAAAGAGTACACCTCCCTAGCCACTGCAGTCGGGTAGGGTCATGTGACTAGTTCTGGCCAATGGGCTGTGAGAGGAAGGAGGTAGGTGTCAGTTTCCATTCAAAAGCATTTAAAAGCCAGGGTGAGCCCCTTCCGGGGTTTCTTTTCCTGCCTGGGGAACCCCGAAGCCTCACGTGGCAATGACAGTGGACCTCTGTCATAAGATGGGTGAACCTCTGTCGGCCTGGAGCCTGAGGGAGTCTGTGGAACAAACTCTCTGCTACACCTCACCCTTGACAACTGGCATTGTCATGTCATGCCAGGAGTGAGCCATGAGCAAGAAATAAACTTTTTCTAATCCACTAAGACTTTAGAGTTATTTATTACTGTGGCATGTCTTATCCTTTCCTGACTAATAGACTGTCTTCTATGTAACTATAAATTATCGTGAGAAGAATCTGGGTGGCCTGGCTTGCATCGGTTGTCCACCTCTGGTCCAGTAAGAGGTAGCTGGGATAGAGATGACCGAAATATCACTTCAGAGAGATGAGTCCGTGGGAGGGAAATATTGCTATTTCAAGAGGCAGCATCCACCGTCTTCAGTGAGAAATGGGGTCATAATTGAGGGAATGGGGATACACTGCCTATGGGTTAAAGTAGCCTGCAATCATTCTGATGGTTGTGCTCATTATATAACTTATATCCAGGGTTTCTCAACATCGGCACTATTGACACGTAGAGTAAATAATTCTTTCGTTGGAGCCTGTTCTGTGCTTTGTGGGATGTTTAACAGTATCCCTGGCCTTTAACTAACAGATGTCAGTAACACGGTCTTCCCCTCCCTCCCACCTCCCTCCCCGCCGCCACCCTAAGTCATGACAATAAAACATGTCTCTATTGCCAACTTCCCCTGGGGGACAAAATTGCCCCCAGTTGAGAACTACTACACTATAATTTCCAGGACAGTCAAATTTAAGAAATTCTATCCCACAGTTTCCATGTATACTCCTAGTCCTAAGGCCATTTGTCCCCATTTCTGGTTCTGAAATTAAAGTCATGTTATAATGAATTTGTTAGCTTGATGATGAGTGCCACCAACTCTTCAACCTTCACTATTTTGTTCTCTTTTGCTCTATTACTTTTTAAAATAACCCTGTTTAGGGAAATGACTCACCTTTGCTATCTTTCTGTTTTCCTAGCATCCACTCTAAGCTGACTTGTGAGCAGAATCCATGTGTCTTTCCAAGCCTACACACCACCCCATCGGAAACCCTGCAGGTGACCATGAGCAGGCTGGACATTTAGTAGTCATGCTGGCAGGAAACCAAAGTCTCATCCTCATTCTACATGCTCTTTTTTTCTTTTTTCTAAGTTTTTTTCCTTTAGATGAATGATAGCAACCAAATTTAGTGTCTTCACGACCCCTCTTGCTTTGAACCTTATCAGAACGTGTGCCCCAGTTTTCCTCCATGTCTTCGTCACTGCTTTAATTAGAGGGGGGTCCCCTCTGCTCTGCCTCAAGTGAGAAGGAGTCCCTTTCCATGAGTAAACACAGTAGGCAACATACAAAAACAGTCACCTAGTAAACAAGATCCTCAGAGGACCTCCGGTGTGTAGCCAGTTCAAAGCAACCACTTGCTAACCAGTAATTAGCTTGCTTGAGATCTGCAGACCCAGTGACCTATAAAAAGCAACTTTTGGGAAGAACTTCTTTCTTGAAGGAGACGTGAGGAACCCTTCTCAGACATACTGCCCAAGTCTCTCCTGTGATCTTGCACAGTAGAGCCGAAAAGTGGATTAAAGCGGGAAATATCAAGCTATGTGCGCTCTCGCACGCTCTTGCACATTTGGGCACAGCTTTGCTCATTTATTTTCTATATTAAAAAGTCTGCTGACCTCTGTGATTTCCTCCCCTCCAATTCAGAAGCGATGAATAGGATGCATTCTGACTTTAAATGCAATGGAGAGCTTTGCAAAGATGGAGAATTAGCAACATATGGACTGAGGAACCCAAAGAGACCTGAAAGGGAAGGAAATGCCCAAAAGTAGTTTCAGATGTTATTGTGATCCTGAGGCCAATGTTTGGGTGGATAGGTGGCTTTATGTGGTTATGAAAGGGGGTCAGGGCCTCTGTGCCCACATCAACTTGGCTTCCTATCTGAATCTTTACTTTTCCTTCTCTTCTCCAGGCCCTGCCGAATAGAAACGAACGTTCTCCTGCTTGGAAATGGTCTCTGTTGAGTCTTTTGGACATTCTGACTGATGCTATGAATCAGGGAGACCCATCTTCTCAAGCGTGTTTCTCTCTCTTCTCTTCTTCATCACGTAACACCACTGGCCCTTGATCTTGTCTTTGAACCTTCCCCGAAAGGGACAGCAGCAGACACAGGCCACAACCACAGGCAAAAGATTATTAGAGAAACTCATTATTAAATTTAATTTCCTTTAAATACATACCTTCTCCCACCCTCACCCACTCCAGGGAGGAAGGGAAACCCCCACCCTCTCCATCTGGGGGAATTTCATATATAAAGCCTGAGATGGTAAGAATGAAGTAAAGCCTGTTCCCAGATGCCCCTGCTCTGCCCAGGGGAAATGCCACTTGCTCTACCTCTGTTGCATTAGTCCAAGCTCTGTCAATTGCCAGGGCCAGAACCCAACTTCATCTGGGCTGGGGCGGAACAAAGTTTCAGGTAACAAACCGTAGGAATGGTGGAGCTGGCCCCAGGGTCAACTGGATCAGGAAACTGAAACCCTGTTGGGATCTCTTCACCCTCGCACTTGGCCTCCTGCTTCTATTTCCTTTCACACGTTGGCCTCATTCCTGCCCCCTGCACCTGGGCTTCCTCCACACAGCAGAGACATGTCCCCCGGTGGCCTGGATTCCTCGTGCACCAATTTACTAGTCCCAGAGAGAAGTATACCTCTAATCTGCTTAGTCATACAAAAATCCAGGGAAGGACTCTGATTGGTCTGGCTTGTGTCATGAGTCACTCTTGGACCAATCACTGTAGCCTCTGAGATGAGACTCTCCGATTGGCCAGTTCTGGATGACAGGCCCTTCCATAGGCCACCAGAAGCACATGGCAGGAAGTGGGGGGAGCAGGTCTCTAAAAGAAGGGAAAAGATGTAACCTAGGTAAAGGAAAAAAGGTTGCTGAGCAAACCTAAATAGCAATGTCCATTAAATTGGTTGTCAACTCCCCACTGTATTTCCTAAGGCAGCCATGACAAATTACCACAAACCAGGTGGCTTAAAACAGCAGAAATTTATTCTCCCACAGTTCTGGAGGACTAAAGTCCAAAACCCTTCAGAGGCTCCAGAAGAGATTTCTTTCCTGCCTCTTCCAGCTTCTGGTGACTGTCAGCATTCTTGGGCTTGTGGCTGCTCACTCCACCCTCTGCCTCTGTCTTCACATGGCCTTCTCTTTCTGCGTGTCTGGGTCTGCTCCTCCTCTTATAAGGACATGTTGTTGGATTTAGGGCCCACCTGGATAATCCAGGATGATCTCAAATCAAGATCCTTAATTATAAGACTCTTTTTCTAGATAGTTTCCAGGGATTAGGATGTGGACATATCTTTTGGGGACCACCATTCAACCCAGTATGAGGTGCCTTCTCAAGTGTCAGGGAAGCATTTGGGCTGGCTTTGCCATCAACAGACTGCGAACTTTCCTACAGATGCCCAAGTCCCATTCTCAAACTTGCAAAGGCCCCAGATGGGTTCCTGTGAGGCTGGCACACTCAGGAGGATGCACAGTGGGACCTGGCACAGCTTTGTTTCATGTCAGCTTTCCATGATGTGTCTTTTCTTGCCTTTTTTTTCTTTTTCATTGTCCTGGCCCATTTTCCTCTCTACGAGTATATTAAAGTGGTTCGGATTCTCTCTTGGCTTTCTGTGCTAGCTGTGTGACTTCGGGCAAACAACTTAAATTCTCTGAGCCTCATCCGTAAAATGAGGATAATCATAGTCCTTCCCTCTTAGTGTGACTCTGAGACTCAAGTAAGTAAATATAAAGTATAGAAAACACAAAGGAACACTCCCTCCCTAAGTCAGCTATTATAAGATATAGGCAGATCGTACTTTCTAATTTCTTTCTTTACCCTCTAGTTTTCCTGGTTACTTCTTTCTTTGTCATTTAGATTTTCTTTTCTCAAGTTCTTTTTAATTTAGTGTAGAGGGCAAACTCTGGTGTGTGCCTGAACCAGCTGGAGGAGACTTAAAATGCACGTGGTTGGGCCCCATCTTGGGAAAGGATCCACGGTCTGGGGTGGGTCCTGTCCTCTGATTTTGACAAGTATTTGAGTAGTTCAGATGCAACTGGACTTCGAGACCCCTAGTCAGGGGAGAGACTGTAGGTGAGGAGGCTCTAGGCTTAAAGTTTGTTAATCTACTGTATAGTTGTGGGCAGGTGACTTGACTTCAGTTTTCTCACCTTTAAAATGGGGACAAGAGTAGCTCCCAGCCAGGGTCAAAGGAGAGCATGCTCACAGTATGTAAGATAGCTTACGAAAGAAGGGCCGTGAGGGTGAGACCCGATATTTCTGAGGCTCAAGAGTTCAGAAACTTCTTCATATGTTACCTCGCTTAAATTTTTCAAATAGGTTGTAAGTTGGAGGCTAGTTTTCACTATGCAAACGAGCACACCGAGGCTCATGGGACAGTTAAGTAGTACAAATGAGTTAATATTGATAAAGACGGTAGTAAGTGGTTTTTGCCTTTATTCAAACTCTTGGCTTTTTTTTTTTTTTTTTGCCCCACAGAAGCCACTTTTGGGCAAAGGTGGTTTTGTGTGTGGAAGTGACCGTGCGTGCTCAGGTCTTCTGTTCCTCCTTTTCACTAATGGAAAATAGGATGCGTCAAGATCAGCTTCTTGCTGGTGCAAAGGACTTCCTGTCCCTGGCTTATGATTTAGTTCAAGAACTAAAATGTCCCAAAGTAGAGGACTCAAAATCCATAAAGCAAACCCTTGCTGACAAAACTCTATCCAGGTGATCAGAGGGTTTCATCACCTTCCTATGTCAGCAATCCAGGGAGAAGGGAGCCAACCAGGTCACCGGAAAACTAGGTCACGGGGAGTGACCCTCATAGCAGGCAGCCATGTGGTGAAGCAAGTTCGGGGGAAAGGTAAACTTGCCCATCTCAAGGGAACTGAGCTGTTTTGAGAAGAGAATCCAGCTCCTGTGGCAACCTCTGGTTTGCTCTGAGTGCTTGCCCCTCCCCAACCCCATTTCCCCTGCACCTGACCCAGTGGTTGCCGCTGAGGTTAGTAGAGCTGTCCTTTGCCTGTTCCTCCTTCTGGGCACACCTCCCCAGACTCCTGCACTCCTCAGCTGATGTTTGCTTTCCACGTGGGGTGCGAGCCTGGCTGCCTGGCGGCTGGGTTCAACCTTGAATTCTTCCCTTGCCCCAGCTCAGAGCTGCTACACGCTTGCATGTGAATATTGTGTGAGTGTGGTTTATCAACGTATGTATGAGTAAAGTGGCTAAAGCTTTTTAGAAACAGCTTTATCGAGACATAATTCACATACCATAAATTCGCTCATTTAAAGTATGCAGTTCAATGATGTTTAGCTTATTCGCAGTTGTGCAACGATCATCATCAGTTAATTTGAGAACATTTTCGTCACCTTAGAAAGAAACCTTGTACCCTGGAGGTGTCATCTTCCTGACGCCCAGCCCCCCAGCTTCTGACAAACGCTAACCTACCCTCTGTCTCTGTCAATTGCCCTATCCTGAACATTTCATGTAAATGGATCATATGTCTTTTGAATCGAGCTTCTTTCACTTAGCTTCATGATTTCAAGTTTCATCCATGTTGTAGCGTGTATCAGAATTTCATCCCTTCTTGTGGCTGAATAATATTCCATTGTATGGCTATGCCACAAATTGTCCAGTTGTCAACTGATGGGCATTTCGCTTGTTTCCACCTTTCGACTCATAAATAGTGGTGCTATCAACAGTCATGTACAAACTTTTATGTGGACATATGTTTTCAATTCTCTGACGCACAGGTATCTCTCACTTTACGAAAGTTCCCTAACCGTAGGAAATCCAAAGAAGATTTTCACTTTTACGAAAAAAAGACAAAAAGTGAAAATAGCGTTCCATGTATGTTTGGCAGCGGGCACCCCGAGCTTTGAGAGCGGCCCCATCAAGCTCCTTCCCCGCGAACCATACTCAGCATCTCAGCATCAGGCCCCGTAGCTTTGGACTGTGTCTGTGACATCTGCGCTTTATCTCCATTAGCAAGATATGTCACAAGATACCAGGACAGCCTAAGAGAGCTGGTAAGGGTGTTCCACTTAGCATGAAACTGGATGTAATTAAGCATTTCAAATGCAGTGAATGAAATACATTGTGTGTGTGTTCAATTTTGGGTCTGGGAACACTCAAAAAATTTTCCATGTAAATCAATGGTAATTGCTTCTTCCCTTTATGCCATTTCAGCTTAGGAGAGTTTTCAGAGGAACGCTCTACTTTGGATAGTGAGAGAAACCTGTCTATAACCAGGAGTGGAATTGCTGGGTCAGGGTTAGTGCAGGAACCTGCCCTCTGTGGGGGAAGGACTTCCCTCTGGGGACCCTGTCTGCATGGAGATAGCCCACTTAGTCCTTGGGGAGGACGGTTGAATTAGTTTGCTTTGGAGGGCTAAATGTCTCTAAATTT